>NC_134580.1:120740364-121079114 GCF_037038515.1 Microtus pennsylvanicus | reverse complement strand
ACCCTCCTTGACTGAGGTCCCATTAATTTCTCTCTGGAGAGAACGATGTCCTGTATGCTTGTTAGAGCTGGAAGGTGAGGGTACACTGTATGACAATCCTTAAAGGGTGCCCCTGTTCTTCAGGATGCAAGTTGTGCGTATTTTTAATTCTTTACTGAAATGCATGTGTGTGTACTTGAGTCCTGGTAAAATACACTTATTTAAACTGCACACCCTTGTTTAACTCGTTCTTTTTGTATTCCTGTGTCCCTTTATTGCCTTCTTCAAGGATACCTGCTTTCCTTCCTGTTCATAACATCACAATCTCTTTGCTGGTGTCTGAACATAATGGAAGTGGATCACGTGACATATGCTCATTTGTCTTTCCCTTGGTGTGTATGTAAGATTCATCCATGTGGTTGAGATAGCTGTGGTCCGCTTATTTGCTCTTGTATCTTCCAGTGTGTGACTGTAACACAGTATCTGGCTAGCTTCCAGGGAGGAGCTGTTGTGGATAAATAACCCTGGCATAATTGGTCTCGCCCTGACTTTTGGTTAGCATGCACACATATTTCTATTGGGTCTGCTATCTAAATCTGGAATTGTAGGCTATAAAGAGGCATATGCTCAGCTATAGAGAAAAGTGCCAGGCTTTTCTTTCAAAGTGCTTGTAGTAATTTATACTCTCACCGCAGTATTTGAGAGCTTGGGGTGTATTATAAAATGGCTGACTTAAAAAAAAGCTAAAGTGAAGTTTGAATCACATTGATAATAAAAAGAGTTAATTCCCACATGCTAGAAGAAGGTCTGTGTTATTGGGGGTGGGACTGTCAGGCCAGTAGGATTTGTTGGTCAGGGCAGGCTGTGGAGTGAGGGCCAGACCACTGATGTTCTTCGCAGCAAAGCCAAGTGGGAAAGCAGTGGGCAGTGAAGGCAGAAGCTGAGCAGTCCTTCCTGGATGAGCCTTCTACCTGTGGATTTTATAAAAATGAAGTTATAGACATTTCTAGTTAAAATACTGGTCTGCCTCCACGGGTTGGTGCTAGGGGGATATCCCTCCAGGATTTCCTACTCCTCTACTTCCTAACCTGCTGTGGAATACAGTGCTCCCCTATCTGTGAGGGGTACTTCCCTAGATCCCCATTAGATGCCTAAAACTGCAGATAGCCAAACCCTCAAAATATATGTTTTGTTTTGCCTTTAAATACTTATGATAATCTTGAATTTACAAATTAGGTAGGCACTGCGAAATTAAGAAGAAAAACAAATGAAGTTTAAGAATTGTAACAACATACGGTAATAAAAGTTATCTGATTGTCCTACATAAATCACTCTACACTGAGCCCACATTTCTGGTAAGAAGGTGAGGTTAGCCATGCTTACATGGTGGTAAGTCCAGTGACTGTCCGGGGGTTATTGAACCCTCCAGAAGTAAAGCTGTGGATTGGGATGTGCTTTCCCTGGCCCAGCTGGCCTTCTTGTCATGTAGCAGTAGTCTTTGCTCTTTAAATCTAAGATGCAGTGAGCTGTGATTTGGCTTAGCTGAGAGTGGCAGCAGTGGCAGATATCACGGCAGGGGCACTGGGTTTTTGGCAATAGAGGTTGTCTTGATCAGTCTTCTGATTTGGATACACTCTAAATAAAAGATGTAAAAATGCCTTTTGAAAAGCATAGGTCAGCTCAGAAGATTCCAAGGAAGTCAAACACAGCCCTGTAAGAGCTTTTAGCAAACTGAACAAACTGTAGTATTTCCAGGGTCAAAGGGTAGAGGTCAGTGTGGGCAACATGCTAGAAAGTGATCCTTTAAGAGCTGGTATCACCGAGGGCAATGGAACCTCCAGGGAAGACGGGCATTAAACACTTCTGTGGCTGGAGTGTAGTTTAATGGTTGGTTCCTGCTTAGCATTGAGGAGGCCTTGGATTCCAGACTCAGTTCCGTGAAAAAGAAACCAAAACAAACAAAAAAACCAGAACATTTTTCCTACTGTAGAACTACTAGGGTAGGGAGAACACAGCCTGAATGTGGGTGTTGCAAGTTGTCCCTCATGAAGGTCATAGGACATGTTAGGAAGTTTAAGATTTTGTGCTTGAGAGGTGACTGAACAGTGCTCCTGGGCTAGTCCTTGACTATTTGAAGGACTGCACCTATTTCCTGGACTTGGAGAATCCCCAAGGCATGATTATAACAGGAAGATGGACAGTGGATGGTTATGAAACAGAAGGAATAAACACAAAGGTTGCAAAGTGCTGTGGATGAAGACAGCAGGAACAGCTCTGTGAGCATGAGGTAGAGTTGTTGACCCGGTTTAAACACCACCGCCTGCTGAGCTGAAAGTAATAGAAAGGGTTTAAAATATCTACAAGTGATAGAAACTGTACAGTGATCTAGCACATTTGAAAGGGACTAAGTACAACTTAGAGGGATAAATAGTCCAATAATTGTAATAAAAACACAACAGGTGGGTCCAGTAGCAGGTTAGACGGGACTGATCAGAGCGGAAGAAAGGATGCAGAATTCACTATGAAGAACCACAGACGGGTGCTTTGTGGGAGCAATGGAAAACCAAGGGGAACAAACTGAGACGTGTGTCGAGTTACAGTTCCAGAGGGGGGAGAAAGAACCAGTGTTCGAAGAGATAGTAGCTGATAATCTTACATAATAGGTGAGATACCCATCTTTTTAAAGATCTCAACAACACAAACAGAATAAAAGTAAATCTACATGGAGATAATTCATGATGTAACTAGAGAAGAATTCAGTAGTGGGAGAAACTGTTTTGTATGTTTTTATTTTATTTTATTTTTATTTTATGTGGATTGGTGTTTTGCCTACATTTATGTCTGTGTATGGTAGGGTGTTGGATTCCCTCAAACAAAGGGAGACTTTAGTGAGCTGCTATCTGGGTGCTGGGAATTGAACCCAGGTCCTCTGGAAGGGCAGCCAGTGCTCTTAACCACTGAGCCATCTCTCCAGTCCCTGTGGGGTTAGGGGAAGGACTATTTTAAGGCAGAAGCAAACTGTTAGTAGCACATCATCAGGAAACTCTAGGGTGTTCCTGGAAGAAAAGTAAGGCAGGAGGAAAAGAGTGAAAAGTGAAGAAGGTGCTTAATATTTGGATAATTTTTTAATAATGCCATATGTTGGTGAGACTAAAGAACTGTAAGAGCAAGTGCATAAAAACAATATCTAGGGAGAGTGAAGGAATTAGTGGGACAGATTAAAAATTTTGTTTAACTTTTATGATCACTGAATATTGACTCCCCCCCCCCCCCGCCAAAGGTTACTGCTAAAGAATTAAAGAGTGGGTTAGTTCTGTAATACTAGAAGGGGAAACAAAACATTCAAAAGTAATCAAGAAGGATAAAGACAAAAAGCAGCCCAGGACAGATGGGAGACTAATGTTAGAGAAAACACAGGTTTAAACCCAATGCATTAGCATTCATATTAAATGCCAATTACCTAAATACTCCAGTAAAAGCCAAAGACACTGCTCATGCTGCATTCTAAAAATACAGCTGTTGCACTGTCATAGGTAGAATGGATGGAGAAAGGCAGTTTACATGTGCTGGTGCTGTATGCTGGCCTAGGGCAGCCTGGGCTATATAGAAAAGCTCTCAAAGCAGAAAGAGGTGGGCAGTGGTGGTGCACACCTTTGGTCCCAGCACTTGGGAAGAAGAGGCAGGCAGATTTCTGTGAGTTCAAGGCCAATCTGGTTTATAGAGCAAGTTCCAGGACAGCCAGGGGTGTTACACAGAGAGCGGAAAGAAAACTGATGTTGTGTCAGTATTTTGAGAATAGACTTTAAGGCAGAAAAAAAGCACATCGTGATTGCTTAGCAGCGTTTTGGCTGAGATCAAGTGTGAAAGCGTTGTAGAGGGAGGTGAATTAAACAATTTAAGCATTTTTAGCTTAAAAAATTGTGTGTGTGTGTGTGTGTGTGTGTGTGTGCGGTCAGAGGACAACTTGTGGGAGTCAGTTCTCTCCTCCTGTGGGTTCTAGGAATCAAACTTAGGTACCAGTCAGGCTTACACAACAAATACTTTATATGCTGAGCCCTTTCTCTGGCCCCATTTTAACTTTCTGAGTTAACATAATCTCAATATATAAAGTAAAATGGTCAGACATTTTAGGAAATGGCCTAATTTATAGCCACAATAGAGAAATTTTAGTGATCATATAACTAATGAACAGCTTTAGACAAAACAGTAAATAAAAGATTTGGTCTATATGTGACTATAAAAAAACCCACAGCTACTACCTAACACACTTCATAGTATTCAGATGGCTGTGTCAAGGGCAAAAAACAGTCCAGGACAGGTGGGACACTAATGTTAGACAGAACACTGATTGAAACCCAAGTGTCACTCCAAGTAAATTAGAAATATGAATAAAAAAATAGAAAAATCATCATGTATTTAGAAATTTAAAAGTACCTCTAATGTTTATAAGTCATAAAGTAGGGAAATATAAAATGTTTTGACAGCAATAAAGAAAATGGTACATATTAAATTTATAGTGTGTAGATGAAACATTTCTGACAGATTAATAACTTTAAACACATTCAAAAGGGGAAGAAGGAAATTATTGAGCAAAGCATCTATCTCGATGCAGTTTATGCTAACTAGGATAAAAGAAATTTCTTTAACCTGATAAAAGTCATAGTTAGCCCAACTCGGTCATGAAGTAGTGGAAGGAAGAGCAAAGGAGACAGAAAACAAGGAGCAGCAGCCAAGCCACAGGGCCTCTTTAGAAAAGAAGGTGGGATTGGCAGCTCTCAGGCAAAACTGTGAACAGGGAACAAGTAAGCAACATGAAGTATGTGGATTGGGACCTCACTGCAGATGGCAGACACTGAAAAGACAGTGGCATTTATGAAAAGCTCATGTTAAATCAGTTTTTTAAAAATTAATACTATTGGTGCTTCCCTAAAACAGTCAGCTATGATGGCGTACAGCTCTGGCCTGAGCACTCTGAGGCTGAGGTAGGAAAGATCTTGGGCCACTCTAGGACATGTAGCTAGGCAGTCTTAAAAAATTTAATTTCAGTACAGCCAGGCAGTGGTTGGCGCACACCTTTAATCCCAGCACTTCGGAGGCAGAGGCAGGCAGATTTCTGTGAGTTTGAGGCCACCCTACAAAAGCTAGTTCCAGGACAGGGCCCAAAGCTACAGAGAAACCCTGTCTGAGAAAGAAATATTTAATAGAAAGTGGAGGAAAAAGATACATCACTTATGATACATAGCTTGTTTTTATAGATTAACATGACAAAACTTTTGCAAGTTGTGGCAATCCTGATACATTTAAATCAAACTTATCAGTACTAAACTTAGGGAAGAAAGAAAACTGCATGTTGCTGTAATCATGAGGAAATGGATCCCTGCCAAGCATGTAAAGAATGCACATTCCAATTCTTCTCAAACTTAGAGGAGAGGAAGAAGTGGATGTATGTATCCACTCATTCTGCTCTCAGCTAATCTTGTTCCATAGAAATAGGAGGAGGAGGAGGAAATCACCAGTCATCTCATACCTAGGAATGAAAGCCAAACCCAACAGTACATGTAACGACAAAGTGATGTTTGTCCTAGGAATGCAAACTTTAGTGTTGAAAATTAAGTGTATGTTCATTTGCCATACTGACAGGTTACAAGAGTAGAATGATATTATTATCTTAACAGATACAGAGAAAATATGTGATAAAACTTACCATGCATACTATGGGTAAAACAGCTAGGCATCTATATTGTCCCCTTTGACACGAGGAAAGACCATCACCAGTCCTTCCCTTTAGCATTGTATCAGAGGTCCCACTCCACAAAAACTAAAGAAAGTAAAATGGGTCAAGTTTGGGAAAAAAAGGAACAAACTGATTTATATGCTTACAGACACAGGAAAGTTAAAAAAAATAAACAAAAACAAAAAAACTAAAGGCTTATCACTAGAATTAGGCAGAGTTGCTTAGGAAAGTAGTAGACGTGAGAATCATTCACACTTTCCCATGCCAGTAACAGACAGACAACAGAACCTTAGTGACCATTTGCAAGAGTATAAAACGGAAGAAACAAGAAACATCTCTCCAGCAACATGCAAAATATTTTTCTCTGTCCAGATAACTGTATTTTTCTCTTTGGATTTATTCATATGAGTGCTGGTTATTGAACACTCTGATAGAATATTTAGTGGTCCTTTCACAGCCAATACCTACTGAGAACTGATATTTGGTCGGATGCCGTGCCAACTGGCCTCTGCTTTCTGGGGATGAATGCCTATTACAGTAAGAAAACTTTTGGACCAATTGTCTGTTTTGAAGATCCTTTATCATGCTGTATAGGCCTGTCTTTTTTAATAAAGTGGAAACTGGTAGCTTCTTGTGAACCCCCAGAGGATTTAGGTCTTTTTTCAAAGACTTTTTTTTTTTTTTTTTTTTTTGGGAACAAAAGCTTGTTAATTCTTTATTTTTTTCCTCAGGCATAGAAATTGAATCCGAAATGGCTGATGATTAAGCAAGGCTTATAATAGAATATATTTCTATTTTTAGTGTCTCAACTCTTTAAAATGAATGGCATTGTTTCTTTAAAGTAGGAAGTTACTTTTATACATGAAATAAGTTATTTCAAAATTCTAGTTTTAGTAGCTACATTTCCTTCAGTTACTCTGTTTTTAAAAAAAACAACATTGCTTCAATTTTTAGATGAGAGGTTCTGATGCTTCTTTGGAAATAGTACTTAAATGTTGATAAGCCTTGTGCTTCAAAGATAGCAAAGAGGTTGTCAGGGGAAAGTGAGGGGAGTGACAGAGGCCCAACCTGAGCGGACTTTGGGATACTGTCGGGTGGGGTTTGGGCAGCTGATGTCATCTTTGGCTTCAGTGTTCAGATGGAACAGGGATTTGAGATAGGAAGTGGGGACTAACACCCAGTGTGTCCTGAACTTTTGAAGGGCTGCACCCTCCACAAAAGGACAGGCAGTTTCCTAGTTAGTAGCAAGAAGAGATGACAGGACAGCCAAACTGTTGGGTCAAAAGCTGAAATTTTTCCATCAGAAGTCCCTGCCACAGGTAACAATCAGCCCACGGCTGCTGACTCCCTCCAAGGCCTGGTTGAAGCAAAGATCAAGTGATGTTAGGGGAGTCCCTAAAGAACTGCCACCAATAAAGCCCAACAGAAATGCAATAGGAGGTGACAAGTGACCGTGGAGCAGAAGGCAGGAAAGCTAGCAGAGGTTAAGACGTGCCGTGGAAGAAGTGGGCAGACTTGAGAAGGACAGAACAACTCCAAGACTTCATTAAGGAGCTGTTTGGATCCAGCCTAAGAGAGAGTGGTGAGTGGACCTTAGGTCTGAAGTCTGCCCTAATGGCTGCACAAGAGAATTATTAAGGTCTAATTAGAGGTGATACCTTGAAGGAACACGAGAAACGAGACAGTTGTCAAAGGAATTCAGTGATGATGAGTTTTCTAGAATTGATGTCAAATGATGACACCTCAAACTTGGAAAACACAGTAAACCTAAATAAGATCAAATACACATATGTATTTTGTGAACTCCTCAGAACTCTGAAAATAGAACTTGAATGTGATAAGAAGGGCTGGGGAGAGCACAAGTTCCTGTGTTCAGACCCCGCATATAAAGGTCCACCTGTAACTCCAACATTTGGGAAGCAGAGGCAGGATCTCTGAGCAAGCTGGCTAGTAAGACTAGCCCATCAGTAAGCTCTAGGTTCATCTGAGAGACCCTGCTTCAACAGAGTACTCAAGAATGACACATAAGTCAACTTGGGGCCTCTCTATGCATGTGAATATGTTTGTTCACACCTGACATTCACACACGTGCACACACCAAACACACATGTGGAAGATGGTGAGAGGTCAAAGGTTGCAATAGGTTGGTAGCCTGTTTTCAGTAGTAACCTTCGCACCAAAGAAAAGCTGGGAGGTAGAATCGGATCTTTGGAGTGGGGAAAGACAGCCTTTGTATGGGTTCTGTGCAGTCACTCACTCTTGAAGACTGAAGGTAAACCAAAGGTCTTCCAGGGAATGAGGGCCATAAAAGCCGAGTAGGAAGCTGTACTTGTCCAGAGAATTGACCGACGGAGTTTTTGGCAAGATCCTAGTGGGATGAAATATAAGAAGCAATGATGAACAAATGACAAACTTCTGAGTAGTTAAATGAGCGTTAGCAGTCTGTCAGGGCAGCACTAGAAGAGGTGGCCTTTTAGGTTCTCCTGTTGGAGCAGGGGGTGGAGGAGTGAAACTGAGTTGAATATGTAGGAAAATGTGGGTGAACATCACAGCTAAAAATTTTAAAGGAGCTGAGCATGCTAGTGCGTCCCTCCTTTTTATCCCAGCACTCTGGGGGCAGAGCCAGCTTGGTCTGCCTAGAGAGTTTCAGGCCAGCCAGGGATACATAGTGAGACCCTGTCTCAACAAACAAATATTAAAGGGAACTCATTTTAAAAGAAGTACAATGTTTAACACCCAAGCTATAAAGCAAGAAAGAATGGTGCTTGAATAGTCAAACACTGCAAAAGGGATGAGGGTGTAAGCAAAAAGCCACTGTTGTTAATAGGTACCACAACATAAAGAGCACGGACGAGTGCATTGTGCAGAAATCACCATACATGTTGGTGGACTAAACCTAAAAACAATTGCCACTGGGATTAAAATAAAATCCTGCCATATGCTGTTTTTAAGAGTAACACTTAAAACACGAACACAGGAAGGTTGAAAAAGAAAAATGCCAGTCTAATACTAATCCCACAAGAGTTAGAGAAGCTTTGAAAATAATTGAACAAACTAGAACTTAATGAAAAAAATCACTATATTGAAGAGGATCATTCTCAAATGGGAAGAGAAATAGCAGGTACTTAACCAGGAAGAGCTATTACTTGTGATTTTATATTCTAACAAGATGGTCTCAAATAAAACACAAATTGATAGATTCCAGGAAGCAACTGAAAAGTGTGTGAGCATATATTGAGAGTTCTCAATAACTGTTGGATTAGACAAAATGGCAACAGAGAGAGAATGATTGAGTTTTAGATCAGTTAAAATTGTGGAAGTTTACAGCAGTTAAAATTAGAATTTAGCTTGATAATTCAAACCTTTCTGTATGTTAGGAAAGTTAAATACATTGCCACACCACAAGTCAAAGAAGAAATACATGGGGATTTGGAGATTGAGCTCTAATGGAAATGTTCATTATAGCTTTAGGATGAAGCTATATGAGTATTTAGAAGAAATTTATTGCCTTAAATATTTGCTACCAGAAGAGGATTAAAAAATAATATACATTCATGTCAAGAAGTTGTTAAAACAATGTAAACCAATGGAAGATGAAGGGAATAATGAGACTTAATTGGATCACCAACCCAGAAGTTGGATATACAGTCATCGTCAGTGGTTAATTAAGTCAGTGCTCTTATTACCTTCTCTCTCAAAGGTGAGATCTAAGGCTTCCTCCTTGGCAGTTGATCTCATCCTATAGTCTTCTAAACCTGCACAAACTGTCCCAGTGAACCGGAGTAAAGGGCTGACTCTAGTGGTTCTGCCGCCAGGGTGAGAACAGTGAGGATGACCTGATTTCTCTCACTTTGAAGACAAAGGCCACCAAAAGAAAAAAAAAATACATGGGCAGATCAAATCTAGAGATGTTATTTAAAAAGAATTTCTGTCAAACATTTCTGTTACCCAGTTAACTATGGTCTAAAAATATTAAATGGAAAATTTTAGAAATAATGAATCACTTTCACATTTTTTGTTGTTCTTACACTATTGAATGTCATCCCAGGACATAAATTGTCCTGTTGTTCAGTGCATGCACATCATATATACTACCTACCCATTAGTCTAGATTATCAGATGGACTGTTGTAGAATTATATGACTAATCTTTATTTAATTATGGCCCTTAAACAGAAGAGTAGTGATGCTGCTGGTGGTATTATTATAATTGTTTTATTTGGTTGTTGTTGTTTTGCCTTTTACTGAATGTCTGGTTTACAAACTAAACTTTCTCATAGGTATGTATATAAGGGTATGTATGTGTATAGTGTATACACATAGGCTCCAGTACTATGTCAGGATTCCCTTGGAATCTTGAGATTTAGCACTAGTAGATAAAGGGGAGCTACTGTATTATAATTCAGTGTATTTCACATTAAAGGAGAAAATGTCAGATGATGTAAAAAACAGTTGCTCAAATTTAGTGCTCATTTTGTTAACAGTAACTGCGAGGATAGGATACACTACATAACCTGAGGAAAGTGTTTCACCAAAAATGTGCATCGATTCTCTATGTGATAGTTTAACCTGAGCTGTGGGGATGCAGGGACCCGGCAAGGAGACTTCTGCTACCAGTTCGGCTTAGAAATGAGGTAATGTAGCCCAGAGAGCAAAAAACAGGGCTTTCTTTTTCCTGCATAGATAGTTTTTTGCCAAGAAAATCAAAGCAAATCTGTAAACTCCAGCTGGACAAGGGTTTAGCATAATAAAAGCCAAATGAATGATACATATATAAACATCATGGCTTTACTGGCTGTATGTAACTGAGAGAATAGAAAAAAATAATTCACAATATATGCTTTTTCTCTAGGATTTTACAAAAAGCAATAGTTTTGAGACATCACAAAGATATGGAAGTCATTCACAGAGAAGACTCATGAGAATTTCTAAAGGCTTCAAGTGAACGCTGATGTCATTGTAGTGCTGCTGCATAGCTGCTTGTTGATGGGAGCCCTGTAGTCAGTGCCAGTTCTTGTGATTATCTGAAACTTCAGCATGATTCAAATTAAAAGCTCTGTAGAAATTCTGAAGGGAATGGTGATAAGCTAAAAACCTGAAATTGATACAGGACTTGAGTAATTCCCCAGTGGAGTACAGTATAGAACCCATCAGAAAGAAGGGGGAGGCCCAACAGGGTGTGGTGCTGGTGATAAAGCCAGTGTGACTCTTGTCTGTCATCCACCAAAGGAAGCACCCAATGAAGGAACCTACCTCTTTGCAAAAAGCGTGACTGAAGTTGGCCAGTGAGTGCATCTAGGGCTCCCTGCAGATGAGTGTGCTACCTCTGAGCTCTCTCTGCAGTTCTTGTACTCCAGTCTATAGAAGAAAGGAACTGAACAGCGAGTTTGTCACAGTGGTTACTTCTAGGAAGTGACTTCAAATGTCAAGAGTCAGGAGCATGAAATAGGCCCTGTAAGACTCTGGTAAACACATCGCTCCAGTTCCATGTGAGTAGCATAGAGTTTAAAACATGAGCATGTAAAGAGTGGCTGTTAGCATGTCATAGGAGTTAAAAGGAATGAGCCAGAGCTATTCTTATCTGTATGAATTTCAAAATGAAGGTTAGTTAAAAATTGCCAGATGTCACCCAGAATAATACCTTTACAAAGCAGTTACAGCATTGGACACGCGCACATGTGTTAAGATACACACATACACACACACACACACACACACACACACACACACACACACACACACACAGTATCTGAAGTTAGTGTGCACAATGTTAGTATTTGACATACCTGTATGTCAAGTGTATGTGGTTGGGAAATAATCATACTTCTCAAACCTCTGTATATCTGAACTATCATAATACAAGTTTACTGTCCCTTTTCCAAAGTGCTAAGACTAAAAGTGTTTCAGATTTGGGCTTTTGTTTTTGTTTTTCTCTTTGGTATCTTATCTGTGGATATTTTAGGGATGAATCCAAATCTCAACGCTAGCTTCATTTATGTTTCCTGTGTACATTATGTACTCAAGTAAGTTTATGTATTTTAAGATACTTTTAAAAAATAAATTTATTAGTTTTATGTGTGTGTTTGTATCCCTGTATGAGTTTACAAGTACCATGGGCACTCAGGAGCTCATGGAGAGTGTCGATACCCTAAAACTGGAGTTAAGAGTTTTGAGTTGCCAGGTACACACGTGTGCTGAGAACCAAATCTTGCTCCTCTGTAAGAGCAGTAAGCATTGACACTGAGTCAGCTCTCCAGCTCCCAGTTTTAACCATTGAACCATCTCTAGCACCCAGGTTTATATATTTTTAATGTATCTGATTTTTTTTTTTTGATATTTGGTCATGTTCTATAGCTCAGGCTTACCCTGAACTCAGAATTCTCCCACATGGGTCTCCTGAGTGCCCCTGGGATTATAGGGATGTGTTCCCACACCTGGTCTGTTCCTGTGTTTTGACTGAGACCATCACATAAGGTTTGATGGAGAATTTTCCGCATGTAACACCATCTCTTGTTCCCTGGCTTTAAGAATTATGTGAATTTCAGATTTTTGGATTTGGGGTACTCAATCTTTATTTTAAAATATTAGGAGATGTACTTATAGCTATTGCTGCCTTCGATTTTCTTGCTGTTTGGTATCTTTCTGTCAAATCTGTATTCCTTGGCTTAGGACTAGGTCTGTAGGCTTGTTATCTTTGTCCATCCTCTACAAGACGGCGTCTCTGAACACCGGCTGTCCACTGTAGAGCAGCTGGGAGTGATAAGACAGACTTCAGGTTCTTGTTGAGGGACATTTCCTAAAACTGACCTAGATCTCAAGCCCTGAATTGGACTGAACTGGCTTTATCATGCCAGTTGAGTTAGTAGATATGGTCCATATTTGAAGAGTTGAGAGCTCCCATTTCCTTTTGGTCCCCAAATCCTAAGACTAGAAGAAGCAGCATTCTCCTGGGATTTAAAGATGGTAGTGAATTCCGTTTAGCCAAACCTGGGACTGGTCATTGGCCTTGATTTCCTTCCCTCATTAGCTTCATTAGCTAGTCTTTCACTGAGTACTTTAGCAATAGTAGGTGTGGAAAAATATCAATTTCACAGAAGTTTCTGGAAATGACAGAGTAGAGATTCCTGTGGTGAGATAGTATAGAGTACAGGTGGACACACATCTGGCCCAGACCTTAGCCCATGTAGGCACAGCCCAGGGGAAAGAAAACCTTTGAAGAGATGCACTCTGCAGTCTTAGAACAGTGAGCAAGCTGCAAGCATAGAGGTTCCTGCAAGCATAAGAGAGAGACCCTTCTGCTTTTATTAGTCTGTGAGTCAAGTCTCCAAGATGTGTTTTTGTCCCCACCAAAATTCTCTTTGTGGACCCCCCCCGGGGGGGTATTTCAGCTTACAATTGTCGTTCATCTTGAGGTAAACTCACTTTGAAAGCAGAGGTGATTTTTCTGTTTCCTTGTTTCCATTTCTTTGCTCCTTTCAGAGATACTGCCTTAGCTTTAAATGTTTCAGTGTATGGCTAACGACTGGGCTTTTTTCATTTTCCTGTGAAAGCTTTCATTTAAAAAAATTCTACCTCAGGAATTAATGGTAGCAATGTAATTTCTTTTTAAAGCAGCTAGTTCTGCAAAAGTTGGGAAGACACACTTATGCTGTTATAAACATACTTTGTGTATGTGAAAAATATTCACTCAAGTTTGTGTGCCTTGATTCTGAACTCCCCACAGAGAATGTATTTTGTGTGTCTTGTTCGCTTATGTGGAGTCAGATTAAAGGTTGATTTTCCAACCTTGGCTTTTCTGTCTAAGCTGAGCAGTTGGAAGGCACGAAGCTACACAGAACTCCACAGTCCTCAGCTGTGAACAGGCCCTGCTTTGTTGATGGCCCTTCACTGTGTCAGGGGCTGGTGACCAGTGCCAACTGCAACTCTATGAGAGGCCATCCCTTGAGTGCATAGTTGTCTGGAGACCACTTGGTGTTTATAGAACTGTGGCCAGGCTGAACCAGGCTTACTGTAGGTCTTGCTCTGGAGAACTTCTGTCATCTGACTAGACATCTGATTGCACTGTAATTTGTACCTGAGCATGTCTCTGTTGGTAGAGTCTGTGAGGCCCTGGAGGAGCTTCGGTTGGAGATCCCTACCCCGGGAAGGGGTGATCAGCCATATCACACACTTTGTCCCTGCCCTCCTGAACACAGAATGGAGCCGGAATGGGCAGGTGCGAGGTTTTTATTTCTACACCTAACCTAGGAGTGTGTTCCTGGAAAGACTTTATTTAACAGCCTTCCTTGACTACCACTTGTGAGAGCACTTGGCCTTGGCTTTGGATCAAATGTCACTAGTTGTCCATAGCTAGAAATCAGAATCCATTCGTAATATGAATGCTGCCTTGCCCAGGCTTCGAAGGCTTGTGTGGGTTGGCCTCAGCCTTTTTTTTCCCCCAGAAGCAATGGCAGGAATGGAGTGTTGGGCCTTGGTCCTACACATCCCCAAGTGACAGTCGTTGTGAGCAGTCCAGTTCTTCCTCAAGGGCCTCATCAGAATGAGGCAGAGAAAGGGTTTGTGCTGTGAAGAGACCGAGTGTCCAAAAATGTGATGCTGAGGTGTTTAAACGATGTCCCTTCTTTAAAATGCCCTAATGTCTCTGAAGAGGCACATAAATCTCCCTGCCCAAGCAGCTGGTGTCTAGAGAGCCTGGACACAGTGTCCTCACCTTCCCCACCTTTCCCTCTTATTCTCCCTCCCTCCTAGTCTTTCTCATCCACACTGGAGTTCTGCTTGTTTGTTCTTTGCTGATCCTCTTCAGAGGGAGTAGACTACTTCTCCTCTCTAGCTCAGGGGACTGGGAACTGATGATAGCGTTGACGTGAGTTAAAAACTTAGTGAAGTGGAACTGAGCCAGGGCTATCAGCCAGGAAGGGGTGAGCCCACTTGCCTCTGATCCTTTGGACTTTGGTCTGTAAGCAACAAGAATGGTATGCTTCAGCCTCTTGATTCGGGGTATGTTGTCTGACAAAGAGCCTAGTGACACTGCTCCCTTCTCTTGTGAAGTCTGCAGATGTGAAATTCCAGTCCTAGAATCCCATGGGCTTCCCAAGACTTGCTTTCTGTTTCCCAATATGGAAATTGTAGGCTCTGTGACTGACTGGTATTGCTACAGAAAGGGTGTTGTCCTGAACCAAGTTCTTGATTACTTTTCAGGATTGCAGTACCAAGGTGTTTATCTATGACCCTAGGGGCTTTGCTTAGGGCACTGGCAACAAAGCAGATTATGGTGTGCCAGGGGCCTTGCGGGAAAGCCTGCAGATGTGTTGGGGTTGACTGAGCTTTTTGTTGGTTTGTTTGTTTAACTAAAACCAGACAATTTTACATTGAAGAAAAATACAAAAAAAAAATTTGGCCCAACATGAAAAATGAAAAGTTCTCAGATTAGTCAAAATCACATCTTAAGTATTTGGCACATGCAGCCATGCTTAGCTTTGGCATCATTGCCACTACACCCTGTTGTATCACTTCTGAACAGCACTTGTGCCCATGAGTGGTTTGAATCCTGTAGTGGGGAGGATTTAAGGGGCACCTTGAACTTGGGCCATGGTCATGGACTTTGAAGGCTACTGGTTGTAGTAAGGATTCCGCTAGTTAGTTCCCAGCCACTTAGTCCCAAAATAACCACACAGAAGCTGTACTATTTAAATCACTGCTTGGCCCATTAGCTCAAGCTTCTTATTGGCTAGCTCTTACATCTTAATTTAACCTATCTCCATTAATCTGTACGTCACTACGAGGTCGTGGCCTACCAGCAAAGTTTCAGCACATCTGACTCTGGCAGAGGCTCCATAGCTTCTCTCTGACTCTGCTCTTCTTTCTCCCAGTATTCAGTTTGGTTTTCCCTGCCTACCTAAGTTCTGCCCTGCTATAGGTCCAAAGCAGTTTCTTTATTCATTAATGGTAATAACAGCATACAGAGGGGATTCCCACATCAACTGGACATTACAAACTCCAGCTGTCCCCTGTACTCTGCCATCTGCCTGTTTGTATCTTTGGGTACTAGAAGAACTGTCCAGACTATAGGTAAAAATTATCCATTTTTGAAGAGGGGGTAAGAACATGGGTTTGCTTCTGCTCTTAATTTAGTCTGAAGAAATGTAAGAAACCTTAAGTTTGTGATAGGGGTAGAAATTGTGTAATTCCTCAGTTTCTCCAGAAAGTAATTTACTTGTGTGTGTTGGCAGGTGGAAAGCAAGCCAGCCAAGATGGATATCTACGACACTCAGACCTTGGGAGTTGTGGTCTTTGGCGGATTTATGGTTGTTTCTGCCATCGGTATCTTCCTGGTGTCAACCTTCTCCATGAAGGAGACATCGTATGAAGAAGCACTTGCCAACCAGCGCAAGGAGATGGCAAAAACTCACCACCAGAAAGGCGAGAAAAAAAAGAAGGAGAAGACTGTGGAGAAGAAAGGAAAGACCAAGAAAAAGGAAGAAAAACCTAATGGGAAGATACCCGATCATGACCTGGATCCCAACGTGACCATCATCCTCAAGGAACCAGTGCGTGTACCTGCTATGGCTGTGGCTCCAACTTCAGTCCATTCGTCTATGGTCCATACCCCTGTAGCCACTGTACCAGCCATGCCTCAAGAAAAGCTGGCTTCCTCCCCTAAGGACAAAAAGAAGAAGGAGAAAAAAGTGGCAAAGGTTGAGCCAGCAGTCAGTTCTATTGTGAATTCCATCCAAGTTCTTGCTTCAAAGTCTGCCATCTTGGAAGCAACACCCAAGGAGGTGCCTATGGTGGCTGTACCCCCCGTGGGCTCTAAGGCCAGTGTTCCTGCCACCAGCAATCAGGGCAAGAAGGGGGAGGGAGCACAGAACCAAACCAAGAAGGGGGATGGGGCCCAGAACCAATCTAAGAAGGGGGATGGGGCCCAGAACCAAGCCAAGAAGGGAGAGGGAGCCCAGAACCAAACTAAGAAGGGGGAGGGGGCCCAGAACCAAGCTAAGAAGGGGGAGGGGGCCCAGAATCAGGCCAAGAAGGGAGAGGGGGCCCAGAACCAAGCTAAGAAGGGGGAGGGGGCCCAGAACCAGGCCAAGAAGGGAGAAGGGGCCCAGAACCAGGCCAAGAAGGGAGAAGGGGCTCAGAACCAGGCCAAGAAGGGAGAAGGGGCCCAGAACCAGGCCAAGAAGATAGACGGGGTCCAGAACCAGGCCAAGAAAGGGGGAGAAGGGGCCCAGAACCAGGCCAAGAAAGGGGGAGAAGGGGCCCAAAATCAGGGCAAAAAGGGGGAAACAAACCAAAATCAATCTAAGAAAGGTGAGGGAGGCCAGAACCAAGCCAAGAAGGGGGAAGGGGCTCAGAACCAGACCAAGAAGGGGGAAGGATCCCAGAACCAGGGCAAGAAGGGGGAAGCAACTCAAAACCAGGGCAAAAAAATGGAAGGAGCTCAGAACCAAGGCAAGAAGACAGAGGGAACCCCAAACCAAGGCAAGAAGGGAGAAGGTACTCAAAACCAGGCCAAAAAATTAGAAGGCTCTCCTAACCAAGGAAAAAAGGCAGAGGGGGCCCAGAACCAGGGTAAGAAAGGAGAGGGGGGCCAGAACCAGGGCAAGAAAGGAGAGGGGGCTCAGAACCAGGGTAAGAAAGGAGAAGGGGTCCAGAACCAGGGCAAGAAAGGAGAGGAGGCCCAGAATCAGGGTAAGAAAGGAGAGGGAGCTCAGAACCAGGGTAAGAAAGGAGAGGGAGCTCAGAACCAGGGTAAGAAAGGAGAAGGGTCTCCCAACCAGAGCACAAAAGTTGAGGTTATACAAAACCAGGGCAGAAAGGCAGAAGGAACCCCAAATCAGGGCAAGAAGATGGAGGGGGCCCAGAACCAGGGTAAAAAGGGGGAAGGGGCCCAGAATCAGACCAAGAAGGGGGAAGGGGCCCAAAACCAGGGGAAAAAAGGGGAAGGGTCTCAAAACCAGGGCAAAAAGGCAGAAGGGACCCAAAGTCAAAGCAAGAAAGGGGAGGGCACCCAGAATCAGGGCAAAAAGGGGGATGGAAATCCCAACCAAGGCAAGAAGGGGGAAGGGGCTTCCAACCAGAGTAGAAAGACTGATGCAGTTGCTAATCAGGGCACAAAGACAGAAGGTGTCTCAAACCAAGGAAAAAAGGCAGAGGGGGCCCCCAATCAGGGCAAAAAGGTAGATGAGTCCCCCAATCATGGCAAAAAGGTAGACACAGCTGCCAATCAAGCTAAAAAGTCAGAGTCGGCTCCTGCCCAGGATAAAAATGCAGGAATGGTCCAGAGCCAGGAGGCACCAAAGCAAGAAGCTCCTGCAAAGAAGAAGTCTGGTTCAAAAAGAAAAGGCGAGCCTGGTGAGTGCCCTGACTGTCCTGTGAGCTTGAGGGAAAGCTGCTCCTCTGTGACTGGCCGGTGTCCTCAGTGCTCTGTTGATTCACTTTTCCTGTTCTCCCCAGATTGGGTACAGATGACAGACCAGGGAAACAACTCCACACAAGTCCAGCTCCATGGACCGTTGAGCTTTTAGGCTTTTATACAGGAGCAGGGGTGCTAGTTTACCTACAGGAGCATGGATAAGTCTAAGGCAGCTGTATCACCACCAAAATGCCCACCACAGCCTCCCTGAGGGTTTAGGAAAGCTGTGCTCCTGGAGCTCTCTCTATCCCTGCTCAACTTGGAGGCAGCTCCACTAAAGACTCAATCTCCCCAGTAATTGTGGTGGTCGTGTAACCTTGAGGAGGACCTGTGAGTCTTGGGACTTTCTGAGCTTCCTGAATTTTATGATCCTCAGTCCTCTACAGGAGGGATGTTTGAGTTTGGAGGATGTAGTTACATAACTGGTGCCTTCCGTGTCAGTCAGCTGCTGCTATAGTAAGGCTGCGTAACAAGCACCCCAAGTTCTACCGCCTTGTAACAGCAGTCCTTTGTCTTTGCTCCCGTGTCTGTGGTTGGCTAAGGTTGGCTGATGTAGGTCCTGTCTGCTGGGAGGCTCTGCTTCATGCTGTGTCATAACTAGGTAGGCTCAGGGCTACTCCACATGCATGAGTTCATTTGGGGGCCTGAGCTGAAGTGCCTGTTTCTCTCTAGGGCAGAAGCCCTCTTAGGGTGTAGCAGAGGCATAAGACATTTTGAGCAGGCACCTTCAAGCTGCATCTCATTCTTCAGGGCAAGTCATGTGAATGGTACTGAGTCCCCTCTGAGGGACTGCATGAAGTGGTGTGAGAAACAGTCTAGATAGGGTAGTCTTGGCAGATATTCTCAAGCGTCTGTTGTGTCTTACCAGTCTGCCTTGTGTTGATGCCCCACCTAATTTTAGCTTTATTCATTTAGTATTTTTAGGAAATAGTTTTCTTCATATTATCCTACCATTCTTCCCTAGTTATTTAATAAAGCATTATGGAACATTAATGTAGATTCCATATTATATAGAGAGAAAATAGATAATACAGAACACTGATTTGCCTTGGTGTTTTTAGTGGGTTACAGTAACTATACAGATTCAGCCAGGGTTTAAAAAGTGGTTGAATTTGTGTGACTTGTGAAAAGCACTTTAGCAAACAGGGTTTTTTGAGGCAGTTGTTCTCCCAGGTCTCTCCTGGGGAAACTGAACTGTGGCACACAGGTGCTTAGTGGACCTGATGCCCCCAGACTGCCTGGGGGCCCTGCATCTGCTTATGCAGGCACAACACAGCTACCAGCTTCAATGGTGATGGATGTTAGGACACCAAAGAGAAGTACAGAGATGACACAGGAAAAGTAGGCTACCAGATCTTGAAAGGTGATAACGAAAGAAGACAAAGACATTAAATATGAGATAATACAAATGAAAGCAACTTTAAAAATTAGTATTTCTTCATATTTCAGGGGATTGATTCCAAGCTCCCCCCACCTTGTGTATTCCAAAATCTGTAGATGTTGAAGTCTCATAAATGGCATCATGTTTTCATATAAGTAACTCCCTAAATCCCATATACTTCATATCCCTTTTTTAGAAAAATTCTATTATCCACCCCCTATAGGGTTGGGGATCAAACCCAGAGCACTTATGTTTGTTAGACAAGTTTTATACCAATGAGCTATGTTTGTAGCCTGCCTCACATACTTTACATCACCTATAGACTACCAAAGATGCCTACTACAAAGCAGATGCTGTGTAAATAGTTGTTATGTTATATTGTTTAAGGAATAATTACAAAGAAAAGAACTGCATATGTTAAGTAGAGACACATTTTTTTTTCTCTTTTTGTTTTGTTTTTTAATGTTTTTGATCCGAGGTTGGTTGGATCTGGATGGGAAGCCTATGGAGGCAAGAGTGCTGGCTGTCCCCCAGCGAGAGTCCAGTTGTTCTTTGACTTTTTTTTTTTATGCAGTGTGCTGATATTTTATTCTTCAAAAGTTGGAAGCAATCCTGAAGAAGGCATTGGCTCTTGTGGCTGTGACAGCACCCCCTGAAGTTGGAAACACCTGTGTGGAAGGCCTTCGATATCAGTCATTCGCCTTGGTGCAAGGCCACATGGGACATGAATCCTAATGAGATGTTGCAGTAGATAATTTCCCATTAAAACTCTTCTTATTTGATGGCCTTTTGAAATTAGGGGCATAAAATTGGGTCTTGATATATTATCTTTAAATGCTGTATTCCTCATCCCCAAAAGAATAAAGCAGTAATGCTAACTACCAAATGCTGTAACAATCCAGAAAGAATTCTGCAGTATGGGGCAGGGGTGAAGTGGGGGGTGGAATTCCTTTCCTTGTGCTTGGCAAGTTCTCTGGATGTGGATAGCGTGTCAGGCCTCTGCAGTGGGTTGATTCCCATCAGGGACTCTGTGTTGAAAAGTAGAGCAGACTCACAGAGCCGCGGAACCAAGGTGCTTCAGAGAAGCCCAGGGCTGTCACTAAGGGAGTATGGTCTCTCAGAAAGGCTGGAACTCCAGCCATGGGGAAGAGCTATAAAAGTTCAGGACAGGTGATGGGAAGCACTCATAAGCATGTGAAGGGTGTTCCTGGCTAGCACTTGGCTGTGCACTTGGTCCTAAGATTCCAGGTATTGCCCAAGTGACAGGTCTATGTGTTTAGCCCTCTGCCCCAGGATCTCTCACTATAGCACAGGCTGACCTCAAAATGATGGCCTTCTTGTCTCAGCCTCCCAAATCCTGGGATGTAGGTATGAACCGTCATGCCCGGAGTTAGCCACCTCTTTTTCCTAAATAATGAGGAGAGTGTATTGGTGAGGCTCCCTGGTGAGCTCAGAAAACTCTTATGTCCTTGGGGGCTTGTGAAGGTCTGTGAGAGTTCTTGTTTTTGCTGTTCATAACTCTGTTCCCACTTAGTACCCTTAGGTAAGTGAGCCCCTACCTCATCTCTGCGATGTCAAGACTCCCCTCAGCTTCCTGTTACACTCAGGATGTAGGGGACTTTGAGTACCTCATGCTTGCAGTGATGTGGACAGGGTGAGCGTGCCTTATGTGGAGGTTGTCCATTCCACTCCATGACTGGTTTTGTGAAAGGTGATGGAGATAAAAGAATCATGTCTTCTCATTGTGTCTTTTACTGCAGTGGCCAGACCTTGTGTGGCATTGTCAGACCCAAACAGGCAAGAACGTGTTCGTGAGTTACTGTTTTTATAGTTGTACTGTATACAGCTCTGCTCTGTGCTAGGATTATCTAAGAATGACCCAGTCGGTATGGCCCCTGATGGTTGTGGGTTGAGGACAGCTTGCTGTTTGCATTTATATATACTCTCTGGTTCCTTGGGGCCTGGCTGCCCTTGGCTAGACCACCCATTTGGCTTTGCCTAATGGATTCTGTCACAGTCTGCTTATTCTCCAGCAAAATATATTTCCCATTCTTTCTGGTTCACGGGCTCTAAAGATATTTCTTATTCCTGTGGCCAAGATTCTCCTGATTGATGGTAGCATGGAAGGGTGACCCAACCCGAGCCATGGCTAAGCAGTGATGGGGAGAGTAAGACAAATAGCTACATAGAACCTGCAGTGTCGCACTGCCTCTGTGGGTGGGGGTCAGCATGAGGCAGAGGCCCAGGGTGGGCTCAGTCAGACGCAAGCCATTTTCCTCATTGTGCTGGTGTTTGCAAGTACAACATGTGAATGGATGTATATAATCTTTATGAATACATTCAGACTTGCTTCTCTTTCTTGTCTGCTCACCTGGCAACACTGTCACAGCTGCTGGACAGAGAAAACTCCAGGGAAACGGGGGGGTGGGTAAAGTAGGGCTCTCACTTCCAACAGGGGAGGATTCTGATTTTGGGTCTCATGTGTGAAATGCCAGTACAAACAACAAAGGAACAGTACAAAGCCAGGTATCAGTGAAATGCTTGGGATCACTGGCCATCTTGCTTCAGAAAGTAACTGCAGTGGGAACTCAGACTCACCTTGTCTGGCAATTTCTTGAACTTTGCACATGATTTTCATCACTGAACTGAAGCATAAACTGTAGTAACTGCAAGTTGGGGCATGAAATCTAACGGTATGGATACTTACCAGAGGGTCATGGAATCGTCTTTAGTCTGGTACATGAAGTGTACTAGAATTCGCCTGATTTGATATTGAACATTGCAGCTGGTACAGTGTTGTCAGGTGAGCAGGCATGAATGAGAAGCAGACCTGAATGTTTTCACACAGCTAGACCTCTTTGGTCTGTGGTTGGCCCCTGTTGGCCTACTTTTAGCCACCTTGCAACCTAGCCACAACTAAGTGTTTGTCTGTCCAGAACTGCCTTCATTCTGGGGACTACATGTGCCCAATACAAAAGAATTATGGCAGAACTGCAGGTGGGTGCTAGGTATCTGACAGGGTAGGGCTGGGCAGATGAAGTGGCCTGAGATGATGCTATGAGGATCCAGGAAATGCTTGAGGGGTGGGTCCCATCAGTGGTCTAGAACAGGCTGGAAGGGACGTCTTCCCACAAATGCAGGAGACCTAGACTTGGGCAGGGGATGAGGAGGATGAGGAGGACCCTTGTACCATGAGATTCCAACAGCTGACTGCAGATCTTGAGGGTTGAGAGGTGTGCTGTCCACTAAGAGCTACTGGTCACCCTAGTCATTTAAATTAGCCCAAGATAAGACTCAGTTCTTTGATCATATTTTCTGTCTTTAATGATCTGTAAGTAGTCACATGTCGCCAGTGACTGCCTTTTAGAACAGCTTAGAGATAAAATGTCACCATCAGAAAGTTTTGTTGGACACCCCTGCTGTAAGTAGCAGCCATTTATGGGGAGGTGGCCTCCCGGGTCACCTTGCAGGTAGGTATCCACATGAAGAAGACATGGCTTTGCAGCCAAGTATTGGCATCATGTGCAGTTACTCCCCTACTTGGTTCTAGCAGTCCATCTATTGTTCCTCATATAGAGAGGCACTGAGAATGACATCACAGTGCATTCTCACTGGGCTGGGGTTGCATGGCCAGTCTCACTCTGTCCGTGGTTGGTACAGGTACCGTAGAGGTGACAAGCCAGGCGTGGAGGCAAGCCTGGGCACATTTCTGCAGACCAGCTGGAGCTCTTTCAGAATTTGTTCTTTGATGTGACTTTAAGGGACTGATCAGGGCCATGCCATAGGTATTAACCACTTGTCTGTGGCAGTGTTTGACAATGAACACCCGATCCTGATTGCTTTTGAAAATGTATCATTACATAAAAAAACATGTTTCTAGCAAGCAATTTAAATAGAGAAGTATGGATAGGGTGAAAATTTAAAGTTGTCCCATTCTGTCCCTGTCACTGTTCACTTCTGGGGACCCTGGAGACACTGCTGTCACATGCAAGCTATGGTATATAACCAGTTAGAAATTGCTGTTTGCTTAACAGTGTATTGGTGATATCTTTCCACATCAGGCTTGCAAAGTTGCTGCATTCAGCTGTATAACATTCTGTAACGTGAATGTATCGTGATTTATTTAAATGACACTTAAATAGTGTGCAGACTTTTTTGGATGCTGAAATTGATGCTGCAGTGATGTACATATATTGCTGTGAGTGTCTCTTAAAGTAAATTCCTAGGTCTGTAATTGCAAGTCAGAAGGTGGGTACGGTTTTCATTTAGGAAGAGTGCTCTCTTGCTCTCCAAAAATGGTTAGTGGTTTACAGAGGCCTGCTTGGTTGTGTCATATTAACCTCTGTGTGGTTCTTCTGTCGGACTGAGAAAGGTTTGTGTTACAAAAGGGTGTTAGAAGCCTTTGCATGGAAAGAGGAGACAACACTGGTCTATGAAATAAAAAGCAGGGATTCTTTTCTGAATGTTTAGGGACTGGGAAGTGGTAGAATCCTAGAGAAGTAAAAACTCTATGAACTAAAGTGCCACTGTTTGGATACCACCGCTGGCTCAGTGGGTAGTCCAGCACCTGTGTCCAGCATACTTTAGTTTGCATGGTAAACATGTGTATGGTGGTAGTGGTAGTGGTTTTTAAAATCTGTTTTTATCCTTGGATTTAGTCTGTGCCTTCTTAATTATGCCTGCCTGCCTCCCACCCTGAGCTGAGGGCCGCACTGATTACTTGGAATGGCCTCGTGGTGGTGTGCTGTCAGGAGCTCTGCACTGGAAGTGAGTTTGCCTGGATCCCATGTGGGTCTGGGATGTGGGAAATACACTATATGTTCTCTGACTCTGTAGATAGTGTGAGTTCCAGAATGGGCAGTTGTTAACCGGAGTGAGTCTGTTTCCTGTTGCTGGTAGGAGGGGCTGAGACCAGGGTCCAAGTGAGGAGTCTACCACAGAGCACATGGCCTCTTTGCTCAGTGGGACAGGGGTGCACCCAGGGGCTCTGGCACTTTTGCCATAATCCATGGATTGGCTTTTTGAAGGACCCCTCCCTTCTCCCCTCTCCCTCATCTCCTTCCCCAGCTGGCAGGTTGGTATTGTTCTGGGGCTAGGTGATCATGATGTTGTGACTAGGAGAATCTCACTAGCCTCCATAATGTAGAAAACAGAAATAGGCTTTTATGAGTCTCTCATGACTTACACGAGAAAGGACACCACTGGGAGATAGGATTGTGGGTAATTTTTTGTATCTTTCATTCACCCTCTTACTTTTTTCTAGTTTTTCTTTTTTGTATATATTTTTAAAAACTGGAAAAGAAACAAAACTCCACTATGGAACTCCTGTCTGTGTGTTCCTGGAGCGTCTCTGGATGATGGAAAGGGAGGCCTGTTAGTCCTTCGGGAGAGTTAGGGTGGAGGGAGGCGGCAGCCAGTTCTCAGGCCTCCCACAAGATGCCAGTGCCCACCCAGCCCCTGGTACCTGTTGCCTGGTAAGTGCTCGTAAGCTGAGGTAAGATGAATGTCAAAGGTGCTTCTGTACCCTGAAGCTAGCAGTGTCCTGTGGGTGCTGGTGGCGGTGTCTGAGCTCTTTGTACGCGCAGCCCTGCGGGGTCTCCTCCCCACCTGCAGATCAGGCAGGAACATAATGTAAGAAAAGTGTAGCTTAATGGGCATGAGACAGAAAAGGTGAAGAAGGGCTATCTGACCTATTCGGGTGTCCACAGAGCGGGTCGGAGCTTTCTTGAAACTAATGGGCCATGATTGTGCCCTTCCTTTCTTCTACCAATCTACCTGTTCACACGTGCTTCAAGTGCCCGTCCTGCCTTGTCCTTGTCCTGCCGTGTCCTGGTGCTGTTACACAGTATGGCAATCATCCTGTGTAGCCAGGGTTTGTAGAGGTGCTTGCTGGTGCTTTCCCTGCGTTTACACCCCTCACTGCCCAGCTTTACCTGTTTACATGGCCACTGCTCAGACTTGGAGGAAGTCATGTGGCCAGCAGATGGCAGTACAGGGTCTCCATGGTAACACTCCTGGAGCCCCTTCCCATCTATACAGTTAACCCCTCACCCTGTTTACAGGCTGGAGACACACCAGGTGTGCACTCAGAACAAGCCTTGGTGACCTTTATTTCTTTGTCAGGGTTTGAGTCTCCAAACAAAACCCTTGAGGCATTTGAGCCATTCATTTTCTTTCTTTCTTTTTGTTTTTGTTTTTGTTTTTGTTTTGTTTTGTTTTGTTTTTTGAGACAGGGTTTCTCTGTGTAACAGTCCTGGCTGTCCTGGAACTCACTTTGTAGACCAGGCTGATCTCAAACTCACTGAGATCGCCTGCCTTAGCCTCCCAAGTGCTGGGATTAAAGGTATGAATCACTACTGCCCGGCGGAGCCATTCACTTTCTATGTGAGTTCTTCAAAATCCAGGCCCTCATTTTCTTCCCCTCTCCCCTCTTCTCTATTCCTCTGTTCTTCTCTTCCTCTCTCTCCAAAAAGAATGTAAAGCGATCCCCCAGGGAAGCAAGTTAAGTGAGAAGCATCTAGATGGCATTCTTCTGGACATCTCCATGTGGTGACTGTTGGATGTGGCAGTGCTGAGACTTCAGGTACTGTCCAGGCCTCTGTGCTTGCATTCCCGATAAAGTTGTGGTCTTCCTCTGTAGGCACCAAGGAATCGTGCCTGCCGCTGAAACTCTATGGTCTTCAGCCTTTCTGCCCGCAAACCCAAGCGGGGGCTTGCGCAAGGCCTTCCCATGGTTGTCTTTAAAACTATTGTGATGCTGGATTTGTTCTCCAGATATAAAACTGTTGGTGTGGAAGTCTGAAGAGAAAGACTCTGACATGCAAAGAGGAAATTAATCATTCCGTCTGTAGAAAGCCATTTAATGCACATGTCTTTCCAGCTTAGTAGTAGATTATTCTCCTCCAGCCAAAGGGAAGCCCTTAATAAGCTGCTCTCCACAGCTTCTGTGCTTGGAGCCAGGGCACTGGAAACTCCAGATGTGAGTGTTTGTGGCCATCTAGGGGTCAAGTGTAGCTGTTCATCTTTGGCCTGTGTGCTCTGGGAAGGGATGACCAGGGCTGAGCTGCTTGGTCTGGGAGTGGAGTCTCCACTTAACATGCTGCCCGCGGCCTGTCTTGGCTGTGGCTGGAAGAGCACTAAGCGGTGGTGCGAGCAGTCAAATTGTATATTATTTCTCTGAGGGCCTTGGCCTTCCCCATAGACTCCTGGCCACAATGTATAGGTGTATAGTTGAGGAGAGGCTGCAGTGGTGTTGGTATGTTCTCCTTGTTATTAGAAAAAGTGTTACCTCCCAGCTTGGCTAGGCCCTGAGGATAACTGGCCTCCTGAGATAAGCAGGATGGAGTTTGCCTTTGGTGGTTAGTGTAGAACCGGTCAGGGCTTGACTGCTCTGTAGCACAGCCCACTTTGCCTGGGGTGGTTGGGGTAGACTGGGCTTGGCCTCTGCTTCCTTCCTGTGAGGATGCTGCCGTGCCGCAGACCTGCACCGTCCATGCCATGCCCTGTGAGGGTTCAGGTCTGGTCTTTGCGTTTGAGGGGAAGGCCTTCAGGATGGGTTTGGACAGTCCCTAAGAAAATGAATGTCCTTGCCATCGGATCCTCTTTAGTCTCTAGCCATGTCCCCGTCGGGCCCCACTGTGACGGGTCCCTGAATTATCACTTGGGCTTCTCACACTTAGGCTCCTGAATACTCTTGGACTTGAGTGAGCTCTCTAACTTGGGCTCTTACCTGAGTTGCCTGCCCTCAGCCTTGTTCCTTTTGGCATCCCACACAATGCTCCCTTTTAGTCACTGCGTTTTGTCTGTGGGATAAAATCCAGATCTCTGGGGCCCATGATATCTTGCACCTGTTCCAGGCTTATCTCCTTCTACTCCTCTGGGAATCCAGAGTCCTGGATCCTGCAGACTTGTGCCTTTCTGGGCTGTTCCCCTTTCTGCAGGCGTCTGCCGTGTAGTTTTTGCTTGCATTGCTGCCAGGCTGCCTCTCTAGACCCCAGCGTGTTGGTCTGTTGGATGACCTCCCTGTGCCTGCTATGTGGTGAAGCGGTGGTCTTCCTTTCTTTTTACCCCTTCAAGCTTAGTATTCAGCAGTAGTAAGGGACGGTGAGTACATCCATTGTGTTTGGAAGTAAGCTGGGTCTGCTTATCCCGGGCAGAGATTTTGGGAACCTACAGTAATACTCAGCTCCCTTTAATGTCTAGCTGTCCACAGGTACTCACAGGGCAAGTCCTGGAGTGGGCTGATCTCCTCCCTGCTGGTTGAGAAAGTGGAGCATGGGCAAGGACAGGCTTGTTCTGTAGCTGGACACGGGCTAGCTGCTGCTGGAACAGTGGGCTGCTGAGTCCCTGGAGTCCCCTTATGTTAACATCTTCCTCCTAATGCTGAGCTGGTGGTTATGTAGGCACAGAACAAATTTTCCTAAAGGACCCCACAGTTGACAGAGAAGAGACTCCTAAGTGCCTCTTTACAAGTTTAATTTTCTAGGTGATAAAGTATTTTCTGTAGCAAACCACATCATAGTTTTGAAGTCTGAGGTGTTAGGCACACCGACTGACGCTCTTCAGGCTTCTTGGCAGTGGAGACATAATCTTCCCTCAAGCCTTGCGGCTTAGCAGCATGAGTAAGAACAGTCTGCCCTTTTTGAGTCTCTATGTCAGCCTTGACCTCAGAGAGGCTGTCCTCAGAGCCTCACCCTTGCCTGACTTCTTCACTATTGAGCTTGGAAGGGGCAGGTGTTTCACTGTCCAAGGAGGGGTCTGAATGGTTGGGCATCCAAAGTTGGCCCTGGGGGTTAGTTTTCAATGCTTTTCCCCCATGCCTCATTCCAGGCACATTGTAAGTTAATTTTTGCAGCCAGGCTGTGAGGGAGGAACAGTTATTACTGACTTTACAGACAAGGAAACAAAGATGGGAGGTAATTAAGTCAGTTGTCCAAGGACATAAAGTTGTCAGAGGAGTTGAGTCGGAAGTTGACATTTTAGCTTAGGCCACTGGAAACCATAGATACTGCGTGTGTGTGTGTGTGTGTGTGTGTATGTATGTATGTATATGTGTATATATATACATATACATATATATCCAAGGCCAGAGGTGACTATAGGCTAGCCCCTGGCCCACATATATTTGTTTAACCCCCTTGGTGGCTTTATCCATTTATTTTTTATTTTTATTTTTTATGGAGTTAGCTGTCAGTGTTGCCAGCCTAATCTTTTAGTCTGCAGCTGTAGGGGTTCTATACTGTCTCCTGTGTGAAAGTGAAGCCCTGTACCTCAGGCCCCTCCATGCAGGACAGGCCTGTCCTGGGTCTGTATAGCTCTGCATTCCTGAAGGGCCTGGCCCACGGTGAGTGTTGCTGTGTCCCCCAAAGACAGGATCTGGTTGTTTCCCTCTCGTAGCTGCTCTTTGCCGTCTGTCTGCCTCATTCCAGAGCATACTTACCAAAGCTGCCAGGGCAGCAGTGCAGGGAGCTGACCTCCTCTGGAATTCCCTAACCCTTGCTCTTTTTAAAGACTGTGGTTAACAGATTAGATATGGAGTCTTTGGCAAGTTTATTCTAATACCTTAAGATTTCGCAATACCAAGGATTAGGAGAATCCTCAAACATTTGCTAGAGGCGCCAGTGGGGTGCTGTGAGTGGGTTGCGGGGCTCCTGTGGGCAAGCCGTATGGAGGTGCCTCATCCAGGGACCCAGGTTTTCTGTCAGTTTTACTGCCTCTGATTCAGAGACGGTGGAGATACTGCCTTTTCCCCCCCTTTTAAATAGACCTCAAAGATTCAATGAAAAATATTTTGTGAAGTTCTTACTCTCTAAAAGCAATGTAAAGGAGAATATGTATGTGGAAAAGGCCATGGAAGTTTCTGTGATGGAGAAGGGGGTAGGCAGAGAAGGCTCAATTTTACTTTACATTACTTTGGGTTGTTTGAATTGTTACAACTGTTTACTTTTAATTGAAAGATTTAACAAAAATTCATAGTTACCCTAGAGGAAGTTTAATAAGGATTCATTAGAATGCTACTTTTTAAAAAAACTTGACAGAAAAATGTCTTCAAGATGATTTTATTTTGGTTTTTATTGTATTTTAAATGTTTTCTTTTTCTTTTTTCTTTTTAAATCTTTGCGATTTTATAAAATATATGTATATTTACAACATTTTTTCCTTTCCTCCAAACTCTCCCATACACTCCTCCCCACTCTCCTTCATGGCCTTTTTCGTTAGTTGTAATTTCATGCATATATGTATTTGTAGATGCATATACATTTCTAAATGTAACCTACTCAGTCTGCATAATATTACTTGTGTGTGTATGTTTTCAGGGATGATGACCATTTAGTGCTAGACAACCAACTGGTGTCCTTTTTCCCCAGGAAAGGCCACATTGTCTACTCCCAGCTTTCCTCAATTGTCTATACATTCTTTGTGTAGGGTTGACGTCTTGCGGGCTTCTCCCCACATCTGGCTTGGCAAGGCTACTGATGTAGTCCTTGTTCAGCTCACATTTGGGCAGGCATGTGGTGTAGCTATCTACTTTAGATATTCTAATAGCTTCTGACATTACTAGTAGACAAAACCTCGCAGCATACTCTTCTGGCTTTTACGCTTTTTCTGCCCCTTCTTCCACCATGTTCCCTGAGCCTTAGGTGCTTTGTAGCTGTGTCTACTGGGACTGGGCTCTATAGCTCTGCATTTTGATTGGTTGAGGTTTTCTGTAGTGGTCTCTGTGGCATAGAGAAGTTTCCTTGTTGAGGGGTGAAGACTACTTATGAGGCTAGATCCTGAAGGAGGATGTAGGAAGTCTAGAGTGCCTCTTTGAAAGAATAGCCTCAGAAACCCTCTGAATGTAGGAGGGAGCTTTTGGATAGTGCTGGAAGCATCTTGAAGCCTCTCATAGCTGATGCCTGTACCTATGTTGATGTTCAGTAGCAAGGCCTCCTCCAGCAGTGATAGACAAATGTTTCACTCCCATGGTAAAGGGTGAGGCCCAATGGATAGGGCCTGAAGGGCAGTGTCTTTATTTGGATCCCCACCTCTCCTTCTTTGAGACAGGGTCTCATGTATCCCAAGCTAGCCTTAAATACTCTTGTTCTCTACTTCCTAAGTGCTGGAATTACAGGCATATACCAACATGCCCACTAGAAGAGTGTCTACTAGTGGAGAATTGAGATTTCAACCACTCAGGGACTTCTAGAGGATAGGGCCTTCTAAGATCACGGGGTTGGAAGGGCATAGAACAGCCAGTCCAAGAGGCATATGGTTTGAACCACATCTGTAGCTTAATAGTCCTGGCTAGCCATTTTAGAATAGGCCAAGAAGAAACAGTTGGAATGAGTATTAACAGCATACTTCATCCAACTTACCAATTCACATCCAATATGTCAGCTTACTGGTTTACGTTCTTGTCTACATTGAGTTTTGAAACCCCATGTAAACTTTCTGCTTGAAGCACATCACAGGCTGCAAGAGTTCTCATACGAGTTCTCAGGGAGCACTGTGTCTAGACTGTTCTGAATCAGGAAAGGAATGTCTCTACAGCCTTCCACTCCACAGAGTCTTAAGAGGACATCATGCCTCCTTGCCTGTGGTTTTTAAACCTTGGGCAATGAATATCCACCCAAGGTTGGGGCTGCATGGGAAAACATACAACAAAAACTGTGTCAGTGGGGGTTCCTCCTGAGAGTGAGCTCATGGGGTGTTTTGTTTTATTTTGGCTCTGTAGCATTCAGGATTACGTCTAGTATGTAAGTCCACCATTAGTTGTGTGCGCATACATATTTCAGTGAAATTAAGGAGGTACCCACACACACACTCTTCCACTTTCTTGGCAATACAAACTCTTAGGCCTTTAGTGCTCATGTGATTATTTTTAAATCTACTGAGCTTTCCCAAGGTAAGAAGTTATAAAATAAGGTGCTCATAGCAACCAGCTCGCCCACATCCCACCTTCCCCTTATTACAGTATCGTGCTAAGTGCTTTCACTTGTGATGAAAATATTGTGACTAGAAGTAGGAATATTGTGACAAGTCAGAGGATTCAAGGTTGCTGGAGGAACCCTCCCATTCCTTGTCCTTGGAAGGTAGGCTTAGCTGAATTTGCTGTTGCAGGCCTCTCTTGTCTGTCTGTTGTAGTGCATTTGGCCTTCTGTTTCAACTGTGGGGCACATTTAGATACCAGCAGAAGGAATTCCCTAGTCATTTTAGGTGAGCTATCTCCGTTCACTCATTTCTTGCCTGTAGGCAGCATGAGTATCAACAAGGGGACTGGGGATGGGGATGTTTAGGAGGATTTTGTTGGGTTTTGGCAGTGATAGTTGTGATGGGGGTGAACAAGCTCGTTCTGGGAGACCTGGCTCAGCCATTCCTCTCCTGAAGCCAGTCACTAGTTAAGCTCCATTCAGGGAGACTAGAGATAGAGTGTTTGTTCCTGAGTGTGGGGAGCAGACTCCTGGTACCCGCCAGCCTTTTCCAAGGTTTTGCATGTGTGGTTCTGATCACCCTTGTTAGTCACGGGCAGTCAGTGCCCATGGAGATGCTGAGGTAGAAAAGGGAATTTCACTGAGCCATGGAAGGTGAGATGAACCAAATATTTACTAGAAAAAGAAGAAAGGGAAAAAACCTCAGAGGAAAATGTATTGTGCATAGTTTTGCACATCCTTTTTGTTGTTTGTTTAAGACATGGTCTAATGTAACTCAGGTTGGCCTCATTCACTGTGGAGTGCAGTGTGACCTTGATCTCCCTTCCTCCTTTCTGGAGCTCCCAGTTTGTGCAGTGCCAAGGTTCGAACCAGGGCTTTGTGTGTGCTAGCAGCTCTATTAACAAAGCTACCTCATCCCTGCATCCGCACACAGCTTCAGTCTTGATAATTTAAAGAAGGAAGTTGTAGCCCAGTGACAAAGCATCTGCCTAGCACGCACCGAATCCTGAATATGATTCTTACTACCAATATAGAATAAGGAGGATGTTTCTCCTAGTCTTGCTGGGACTCTATGCAATGATGTAGACCCATCATTTAAAAAGAAGCCCACTGTACCAGCCTGCTGTTCTAAAGCTGTGGAACAGTTCTCCTTGGCTCCGACCAGGGCTACCTTTTGAGGGATATTGTTGTACATCCCTTGTTTTGGGGTGGAATGTAAGCCCCTGCTCCTTCTTCCCTCTTCAGGAACCCAAGACTGCGACAGCCCTCTCTTCTTGCCCTATACGACGCTGGTCTCCACAGTTGGAAGCATGGTGTTCAATGAGGGTGAGGCCCAACGGCTTATTGAGATCCTCTCTGAGAAGACTGGAGTTACTCAGGACACCTGGCATAAGGTAGGCCACTGTAGGACTGGCCTGACTCACGCCTTTCCCCCTGAGATCAGCGTCTTGCTCAGTCCTGCCCCTGCCCAGGAACTGTCTACCAAGGCATACCTTGCTTGTCAAACTGCAAAAAGAATGTCCCTGGAAGGGTTGGAAGGGCTTCCACATCCTAGAGAATCCTGCCATTGCTGCCTGTGCTCAGTGTGTAGCATCAGCTGTCAGTGATCTACTACTGCTTGTCTGCCCGGAAGGCAGAGCAGGGGTTTGGGCCAGAGTATAAGGAAAGAAATCCAGACATAGTGTGTGGCAGAGCCCTGTGACATGTCCCTTGTGCTACCATGGCAAACTCAAAGACTGATTCCTACTCTAGTGCCTCTGTTCTAGGGAGTGAGGTATGCTGGTCAGTTCAGTGGCTGGAGGTGTTGGGGCTAAGTCATTTCTTGGCTCTCACTGGGGGATGACAGGCTCTGTATGTTCTTGCTGATGCAGGAGCTCCTCAGCAAGTAAGCACTGGGGGTGTTTCCTGGGTATGAGTGTTGAAGTCAAGGTAACTATAGTCCCTGCTTATCTCAGACCATGTCCTTAGAATACAGACTTCCTGTTCTAGCTCCCATACTGCAGCCAGTGGCCTCTAGGCTGCATATACTGGCTTTAAGACCGGAAATCCTATGGTTATGAAAACTACAGCAAGCATCCATGTGCACAAGGTCTAGGAGTTTCTGAAGGCTGGACCGTCTGTTCCTCATGGCTGTGTCTAGGGTCAGATGGTACTTAGCTACCTACCCACAGTCCTCTTGTTTCACTGCCAGAGTGGGGGGAACTATGTCTCTTTCTGTTCCCCTTTAACATGGCTTTGTCAACATTTTTAGGCCACGCAGAAGGGTGACCCTGTAGCAATTCTGAAACGCCAGCTAGAAGAGAAAGAAAAGCTGCTAGCCACGGAGCAAGAGGATGCGGCTGTCGCCAAGAGCAAACTAAGGGAACTCAACAAGGTACTGTCTAAGCTCAGAAGTGAGGCAGCCCCTTCTCTTTCTGTTCTCTGAGAAACCCAGCCACAGTTGCCCATTGGGTATCAGGATAGGGCTTGTCTGTCTTAGCAAGCCAAGAATATTTTGACTGAAGAGTCTGTGCTGTCTAAAGAGCTGATGGTGTGGTATTGGGGTCCCTCCTCTGAGGTCTAAGAAAACATGCAGCTCAGCGGCGACCAGAACCTCAGATTGTAGTGGTTCCCAGGATGACAAGTCATCTTCTGAGTTAGTGCATTGAGGAAGGAGGAGGTGCACACTTAATTCAGTTTGGTTTTCCTGAGAACTGGGGCAGAGGTTGATCTTCCTCCCTGTTTCTGATGTTAGTGGAGTGTTGTACAGGGTAGCTCTTGGCTGCCTGTGGCTGCTCAGAAGGCTTTTACTCTGAATGACAGGTAGCAGTGAGCCAGGGATGCTAAGGGGGCAGGTTTGGGGCATTGTTCAGGATATACCAGGTCCCCAGGCTTGGACAGTCACTCACTGCTGAGCTCACTGGAGCCTCTCCCTTGCCTCTCTGCTTCTGAGGTGGGTCCTGGTGTCCCAGAATCCCCAGAGGACATAGAGGGCAGGACTAGGGGAATCCCCATGGGCCTGGTATCCTCTCAGTTAGGACGTTCTCTCTTGTGCCAGGTGCTGTGGGTTTTCTCTTGCCGTCTCCCTGCGTCTTGCCTTTCCTGTCCCAGGCAGCAGACTCAGGGGAATGGCCTGGGCCATTAAATATCTGACCCCATCTGAGGCATAGCCCTTCCCTTAGGTACTTCCCATCTGTTTTACTTGAGACAAACTAGGAATGAGGCAAATTGAGTTTGTTCTTAAATTCAGTGACTGCACCTCTGAGGCAGACAGAAAATTTGGTTGATAGACAAGTTGGTCATCCACCAGAGACCTCTTCTTAGGGTTCAGTGACCTCCTGTCCTGCTTCTTAAGATGTCACCACATGGCCTACTCGAGCTATCTGGGGTTCCTGGAAATGCAGGCCTTCAGCTTATGACAATTGGATGTACCATCTCCTCCTAGCTCTATGCACACTTCATGTTAGGATTTAGGCCTAGGCTGCAGGAAGGGTGAGAGTTTATACTATGGAACTTGGCAGAGTCCTCCAACTTCTTAGATCAGATGACTAGAGTCCGCAGTTCTGGGGAGCTGTTCTAATACCCTCTGCCCTAGTTAAAGTTTCTGTTGCTGTAATAAACAGCACAGCCAACTCGAGAGGAAAGGATTTATTCATGTTAACTCTCGGTTCACATTCCATCACTGAGGGAAGTCAGGGCAGAAACTCAAGACAGGAACTGAAGTGGAAGCCGTGGAGGACAGCTGCTTACTGGCTTGCTTACTACCTGCCCAGGGTCGGCATAACCAACAGTCTTTTCAGATGGCTCCAGCTTATGTCAGTGATCAAAAAACAAGCAACAACAACAAACACACAAAAACAAACATACCTTCTTTCTAAATAGACAGAGGGGTCCTGATGGAAATTTGCTGACTCCCAAATTGAAGTACAGATGAGAGGATGCAGGAGTGTCTGCCCTTCTAGCAGGCTGTATGTTCCTTGACTAGTCAGTTGTGTCTATTCCCTTTAATTTAGAAAGGGCTTAAGACATGATAGATGAGGAGGTTGTAACCTCTGATAGAGTGGGCTCTTTCCCATTCTGAAGTCGTATTCACTAAGGACAGGGTGGCAGGTTTGAAGGAAGTAAGGCTTCTTAGATACTACCTCTGTGTTGGCCACTCAGTGTCCATGCTCTCCCTCAGAGGTGGCTGTGTGGCATGGTTTCCACAATGGCACCTAATTACCAAACATGTTCATGTACCACCCTTCTTTGGTTGTGGCAGTAGAATCTGTTCCTGGTATGGACTGTAGGTCCAGAAGCCTTGATTTTTGTTACCCACCTCATCTTCCAGAGTGTGGGCCTTGGCTCTGATCCAGATTTAATGCCAGTGTCCAGCTATGATCCTCTCTCCCTACCCACGTCCAGTTTCCTATAAGCTCAGGAGATCCAACGCTGATCTCTACTTAAACCTCTTTCATGCTTTGTCACTAGCTCCCAGTCTCCATCCCCAAATCTGCACCCTGAGTGCTAGGCCTCTGCATCTTACCTTCCCCTCTTTGGATGGCTGCCTGCTCCCAGGACACTCTACTCTTTCCTGCGTCTACTGAGGTTCTCCTGTACTTCCCTGGTGGGTTGGACATTTTCTTAATATCCTATATGACTTAGTTTTGTAACCAGCACTGAGGAATCTTATGGAACTCTCATGGAGGTGATCATTATAATTGCCACAGACCTGTATCTGGTTGCTGGTAGACTGTGAGCCTTGTAGAGCAAATACTCTGACCTTGCTTGGCCCAGCCTAACAGACTGTTTGTAAGCAAGTGGCCACTGAGGCCCCGGCTGGCTTGCAGCTGAGGGAGGAGCTTTTGTTGGTATTTGTATCTTCCCTTTGTAAATAGTTGAATGTTTATTTTGTCTGCTTTTATCGTCCTTGTGCCCTTGCAATTGTGGACCATCATATCCCAGTAGAGCCAGCGTGTGTATGTCATGCTGGTGTTATATCTCCTAGTCCCAAACCATTGAGAAAGTATATGAGAAAATGTTTGGGAAAGGGTCTTGCTTGGTGATCATTCTTGGAGTCATGCCAAAAGGCCTGTCCTGGATGCACTGAGAATGCCAGTCATCTGCAGAGTTTGTGCCACTCGCCTGGAAGGGCCTGTCAGAGTTGGGCCCGTGACCAGTGTCTGAAGGAGCTTATGGGCTTGAGCACTCCTGGGAGCTCTATGATTTGGCAGTGCTCCCTTTTAAGTGTTCAGGGCCCAGGTGTAGCTTTGAAGACTCCAGGCCAAGGAAGGCAAAACCTTCTGGAAACCGTTCCAGCCGTTGTCTTTCCAGGCACCACACTCTGGACAAGACCATTGTGTGTCCACTCCAGTGCCAAAGTGTGTGGCCTTGTAAGATAGGGCTCTGCTCAGCAAAGGAGCCCGAGGCCTGCAAACACCAGCCAGACACTACTGAGAAAGTCAGGATGGGAGGTGGTACGGTTCCAGGCTGTATATGGAGGCCGGTCTGTGGACACCTTCTGGGCCCTGCCAGTCTATGCAGGACCCCACTAATCTGGGAATGGGAACAGATCCCAGAAGAATGTGCTATCAGAGCACCAGTGAGTGCTGGTAACAATACTTGTCTTCTAGGCTACATAGACAGAACAAACTCCACTTAGAACATTACCCTTTCAATGCTTTTCACGAAAGTAATCTGGCCCTGTTTCTGCCTGCCTGGTCAAGTTCCCTCACCCCTACCTGCCGTTTCTTCTTAGGAGATGGCTTCAGAGAAGGCCAAAGCTGCAGCTGGGGAGGCCAAGGTGAAGAAGCAGCTGGTAGCTCGGGAGCAGGAGATCGCAGCTGTGCAGGCACGAATGCAGGCCAGCTACCAGGACCATGTGAAGGAGGTGCAGCAGCTGCAGGGCAAGGTAGGCACAGGGGAAGGAGTAGGCTTGGGTGAGTCATGGGGACCCAGAGGGTGAGGCTTGAGCAGAGACTGAGGAAGTCTGCTGGGATCTGAATCTGACTGGGCATTTCCGTACGTCTGATGTTACTAACCAGGAAGGTTTAAAATATATTTTAAAGAGCACCGTTTCAAAAGAGCCTTGCATCAGGTGAGGCTGCAGTGATGCTGATTACACTTTCTCTTGGTGGTTGGGAGGATCCCGTAAAGTAGGAAACCTGAACATACCTTTACCTGGATCGGGAGACCAGCACTGGTGACTCCCTGTCTTGACTGACATTTATCTTCTAAAACCTATGCTTGGCTCATTGTGGGCATGACTGCTTCCCTGCCACATGTCTCAGGGATGCCATGTGGACTCAGGAGGCAAGAGATGAGTCCTCCTTGAGGTAGTTGTGCTCTGTGGCCCTGTGCTTTTTTTCTCTCAGAATAGTATACCTGTGTGACCTCAGGTACCTGTGCATCTGTCTGAGGCGTTGGCTAGAGAGATGGGTGATGGTGAAGGAGATCTACACTTGTCCCTGAGACCCTGACACTGGAGTGGCACAGTGCTTGTACCTCTTGCTTTATGCACACTCCTGACTTGTCTTGGAGCAGATGTAGTCTCCAGACCTTCCACTCTGAGCTGTGTGACCTTGCTAGTGCTGTGTGTGGCTGACCAGCCCTGATGATCTTGTTGGTAACTTTTCAGATCCGGACTCTTCAGGAGCAGCTGGAGAATGGCCCCAACACCCAGCTGGCCCGCCTACAGCAGGAGAACTCCATCTTGAGGGATGCGTTGAACCAGGCCACCAGCCAGGTGGAAAGCAAGTAAGCTGAGTGTCCCATGTAGAGACCATGGTAACATGTTTCCTAGGGCTGAGAACCTGGGTGGACTTAGTGGGTCTCTTGTGGGCTATAGCAGATGCAGTCAAGCATCTTTCTGGGTGTGGGGCTGGTGTGGCAGCCATACACAGGACTTCCTGTGAGTTTCTACTTGGCCACATCCAGCATCTATGCGGGTTCTGAGCAGTTGCATCTTTTAGCAACTGGCCCAGAGCCCCTCATGTCATTGATGCTTCAGAAAGGTCTGATGTGTGCCAACCTGCTGCTCATCCTTGCTGGCATACATGGTATATGGAGGAGGTTGTCACAGAGTATCAAAGCCAGATTTATTCTAGTTGAGAGTATAGGTGTTTCAAGGACCTGCTGTGGTCTCAGTCCTCCACTGCGAGGCTATTGAGGACTGAGAAACTCTGGCATTCTCCGTCATGTGGAATCTCTGTCACTTTCTTTCTGAAGAAAGTTCTGAAGCTTGGGGAATTGTCACCAAGTAGTGGCTGCTGCCTCCCTTCAGTCCAGAAACCCTGCCTGGTCGGGAGTCCACAGCAGCCAAGTGGGTTTTACCAGCCCTTTTTCCATCCACAAGTCCTAAGCAGTCCCGAGAAGGCGCCACACCACCCTTACCAGGTCATTTGGATCTCTGCACTGTACAGTGCTTGAGTTAAAGGTTCTGTGGTTTGGTCTCTGGTACAGTTTGTCAGAGAGGAGGGACCCCATCTGTCAGTGAAGCACAGCTGTTCGCAGCTGGGTTTTCACTTCTTTTTGTCCCCTTGTCTTATGCTTTTTCTAGCTAGTAACAGAGGTAGACATTTGATTAGTCTCAAACTTTCCTTCAGTAGGTTTCCTGAAATTCCAGAATATTCTTGTGGCCTGACACCCACTTTAAAGTGCCACACTGAAGCACTTTTTCTAAGTGTCTTGATCTCTAGTCTTGAATGGCCTCTCTGGTCATCTGGTGGAACAAAGAGCCAGGACGAGGACCATCAGTGCCTTCACAAGGCACTCCCTAAGCTGGCCATCCTCTCTTCTGCAGTAAAGTGAGACACACGTGCAGGGAGTGAGGGGATGCTCCTTGCACCTGTCTTGTCTTTGTTCTGTCTGCTTCCAGTGGTGTCTGAGAGAGGCCTTTTGCTCCACATACTATATTGGCAACCCATTTTCAATAAAATCCCACACCAAAAGCCACATGGTTTACTCTTAGATAATGAACCTAAGAGTTGGGCACTAAACTAGAAAAGGGCAGATATGCCTGAGAGAGGGATCAGTTGCCAGTCTCTATCCTCCTCCTCAACTGGGGCTGGGAACTGTCTTACAGGCAGAACACAGAACTGGCAAAGCTCAGACAGGAGCTTAGCAAGGTCAACAAGGAGCTAGTGGAGAAGTCAGAGGCCTCCCGGCAGGAGGAGCAACAGCGGAAAGCTCTGGAAGCCAAAGCAGCCACCTTTGAGAAGCAGGTCCTACAACTGCAGGTGAGTAGCAGTGGTGCCACCTCAATGTCCATTCACTGCGCACTGAACCTGATTGTATAGCCCTGTGGGTGTTCTGTATGAGCATAGTCATCCCTTTCCAGGCAGGGTGAATAGCTGGAAGTTTAGTCAGTGTTTGGGGCTTGAACTCTTGAACTTTGCCTTGTTAGAGCAGTAGCATACAGGAAATGCTGTGTGCTAAGCATCAGTGTGCTTGGTACCAATAAGTACCAATGTTATACCCTAAATGTTATACCCTATTCTACAAGGCAGGAACTGTTGACATCTGCCATTCACTCACAAGGACGCTTGTGGCCCAGAGAAGTGAAACAACTACCCAAAGTTTGCATGGCAAGGGGCATGGCAGAGTCAGACTCTGGGTCTGAGTCTGGCTACTGCAGCTTCTGGCTGGAGATGCTGTGGCTTGGAAGATGTTTCCCAGTCTCTTTCAGAGGGAGGGAGGTTGTCCTCGTAGCATGATCGGTAACACCCACAAGGCTTCAGTCAGCCCCGGGACTTACGACTTCTGATGCTCCTACTAGCTTGTGTGAAGACGAATTGGCCTAGGCTGAGCCCAGCTTCCTCTCTGCTCCTGGACATGACAGTAGTGCCTGTCTGCAACTGAAGATTAGCCGTGCGAGACTGCAGCTTGCTTTTTAGAAAGAAAGGCCTTTTTCATTCTGCCTTTCTAACTCTTTGGGGACCAGGGCGGGCAAGGCCCTACTGGCTTAGTTCCCAAAGCATAGCATCAGGAGGTGGCCCTAACTCTGACCCTAGAGCCATCTTCCAGGCAGTAAATGGAACCTGTCCCGACTCCTTGTTCCAGGATAGACTGCACCTAAGTCCCAGCAGTGTTTATTTATGGAAGTCCATGGCCTGTTGGCCTAGCATAGAACTAGCCTGGCTGTGTTGATGACCTTCTTCCAGACTAAAAGGCTCGTTGTCTCCTAAGGTGTATGTATGTGCTTTCTGTTAAAGTTTTGAAGTTTTTAATTTCTGTAGATGAATGGATTCCTGTGATTGTTTATTGAAATCAGTACTTTAGTTAATGTTGACCACGAGAAGAAAAATGAGCAGTCTCTCATTTTTCAGTGAGAAGAAAAATGAGACAGGTTGGTTCTCCTACTTAATGAAAAGAGAGACACAGGCGGGCTGGTGGTATTCTTGCACAGGTGATGTCTCTGTCCTGTTCTTCTCAGTACTGACAGAGCGGTGAGGATATTATATATGCTATGATGGATGGGCAGAGGAGAAGCATGCCTGCCCACTGGGAGACATTGAACCATTCTTTACTTTTGTGCCTTTTATTTGGAGCTGAGCCAACCTTTTGACACATTTGAATGTAGAGAAAATATTACCCACCCTAAAGCTACCCCAACTTTTCCTTGTATAGTGCACACTTTTCTACAGCCAAGGGATACATTCTTAGTAAGAGCTGCGCTATCACTGGATTCAGCTTTGTCTCCATGTCATTAAAATGGTTGACTTAGCACCCCTGTGCAGACATTGCCCTGGAAGAGAAGGAAATTGGTGTTTTCAATCTGTCAGCCCCTTAAAGTGTTTGAGGATGTCTTGGAATACCACTTTAGCTGACTAGAGTTACTTGTTGACTGTCCCTCTCACTCGTCCCACTCGTCCGTGATCCAGACAAACTTGGGTTCTGAAGAGATCTGGTCCTTTGCAGAATTTGGCCTGTAAAGTACCCACTCGCCAGGAGGCCAGTGTTTAGGAATGATTGACAGATGCCCTGAGGAGGATTGATTGAGAGATGAGAAAGGCCTTTCTGCCACTGAGTGGGCAACAGTTGTGTTGCTCTGAACAAGGATGAGGTGTTGACATGGAAGTCCTCAAGATGCAGACTGAATGAAATAGGAGAAATGGCTGTTTGACGGATCAAGCATGGTTGAACACCGATGGTTTTGTGTGGCTGAACTTTGAAGTAAAAAGGCCAGCAGTGTTATATGTCTTAACTGTGTGCCTTGCTTGTGTGCAGCTACTTCAAGGGAGAGAATTGACACCAATGGGGAAGCTATCTTCCCCCAAACAAGAACTCTAGGAGCTGTCCTCACATTGAAGGGGTGCTAGCTGGGGGAATATTTATACAGATTCAGAATTATCCAGAAATGGACTTTCTTTCTTGTTGAAATTACATCATAAGAGTATTCTCTCCTATTGTGTGGGTCCCAAGGACTAAATTCAGATTATCATGCTGGAGGCAAGCACCTTTACCAGCTGAACCATGTCACTGGCCCTGAACTTGTTCTTTGCCCACCATCCAGAGACCACAGTGACTAGGATAACCATGTAAAGAGCTGTGTTCTCTGCAGCCCCTCAGCTTACAGGAGCTAGGCCTCTTCTGCTTCTCACAGCCCTCTTCCTGTCTATTCCTCCTCAGGCATCCCATAAAGAGAGTGAAGAGGCTCTGCAGAAGCGCCTTGAGGAGGTCACCCGGGAGCTGTGCAGGGCACAGACTAGCCACGCCAGCCTCCGGGCAGATGCTGAGAAGGCCCAGGAACAGCAGCAGCGGGTAGCAGGTGAGTGCAGTGTCTATGGCTCTTTCTGGATGACTCTCCCAGATGAGTCTTCCCAGTGACCTTGTCTCATTGTGGGAACCATAGCATAGTGGGCCCAAACTATCCACCACTGGCTGCAGAGTAGAACCTGGAAGTGTTAAACATGAGATGAGGACGGTAGAGCGGGGGCAGGGCCTGCAAGGGCTGGATGAGGCCTAGGTGGTGCTGGTGCTAAGAATGTGGTGATCAGTCACTTACCCACCATTCCTCCTGAACCCCTGACATGGGCGCTAGGCTGGCAGCAGTGCTAGCCACAAGGACTAGTCACAACAATGCCTTCTGGACAGACAGTTTGTGGTGGGGCAGAAGTAAATGCTTGACTTTCTGAGACAGATGATTTTTGTTACAACCACACTGCTTTGCTACTGGGGGCAAAGCAGCCATTGATATCCTATAATCTACAGTCCTGGCATTGAAACAAAACTCTTTTTACAATGGGTGGGGGTGAGCAGCCTTGGGCCAGCTTCCTGGCCTCTGCTCTAGAAGGCCAGGTATGCCTTTGGCCACTGAGTGCCCTCTGAGGTAGAAGGTGGGATCTTAAAACTAGGTCAGAAGAAGGAGAGAAAGGAGTGGACTTGCCCCAAGTATGTACTGGGATGAGAAAGCTGACTACGTGGGAAGATGTGGGGCCGGCCATGACTCAGCTCCACTGGCACTGCTCAGAATCGTGGTGCAGGCTCGGATGGACAGTGGGAGAAGCGGTGATAGGAGCAGCTGCCATTGTCCAGACAAGAAAGAGAGTGGCCTGCTGGAGGCAGACTTTGAGATGGTGGGTGCAGAGCCCCCATGCTGCAGATGGGGAGAGAGATGATCCCATCCCTGGGAAGCTGGGACTCAAGTCTCTCTTGCCTTGTTCAGGCTCCATCTGGAAGCATCACCTAGGGTTGAGCCTGAAGATCAGCCTCAGGGAGAGGAAGCGTCAGAGGCACTGGGCTAACTTAGCTGTGGGACTTGTGAGCTGATGTCTCCCACAGAAGGGCCAGGGCGGGTCCTTGGGAGGGCACAGCCGCTGGATGTCTCACTTCTGCTCTCAGTCCCACTCCTGTGAGCCAGTACTTTGTAGAGAGTGACTTGCACTGAATGTGCTTTGCTTGCTGTTCGTTTTCCTTCACTGGTTTATTTTACCTGTGGTGCTCACAGATGTCGCTGCCACAGAACGCCTTTCCTTACCAGCCCATAAGCAGCTCTATGCGGAAGTGAGGCCTCTGGGCACACAGTGCAAGAGGGAGCCCTTGGCGTTCTATGTGTGTTGGAGGAGGTGCCCAGCCAGGCATTTCCAGACCCTGACTTCTTTCCTTGTCCTTCTACAGAGCTGCACAGCAAATTACAGTCCTCTGAGGTAGAAGTGAAAAGCAAGTGTGAGGAGCTGAGTAATCTCCATGGGCAGCTCCAGGATGCCAAGGCAGAGAACTTACAGCTCACAGAGAGGATCCGTTCCATCGAGACGCTTCTGGGAGCAGGCCAGGCCCAAGTCACCCAGGTCAGTCATTTCTCAGGCCAGTCCGAGGAGAGGGTGGACTCTGCTGAGCAAAGGGCCTCCAGCCTTGCCCAGTTCCTGTACTTGTGAGCCTTGTGGAACCAAGGAGCTTTCTGTGTTTTTATTTCAGGCCAGCCAAGCTGAGGTGGACCAGCAGCAGACTCGGTAAGCTTCACGGAGGGCTGCAGGGCAGTTGCTCTAGCTGCAGCCCAGGTTGGCCATGGGCCCCTGGAAGCTGGAGCTTTCACTGGAATGCTTGGGTCTCCTGGGGGGGGGGGAGAATCCTCCTTCAGAATTTTTAGATTTTAGAGTCCCCTTGCTTAACTGTCCCTCCGGTGACTCAGAGGATAGAAGACAGACCTGGTAGGGAACAAAGCCAGCTTGCGAGAGTTTTGCACTAGTCTGCTCTCCGTAGTTACGGCTGGGCACCCTTCAGAAGAAAAGACACCTCCTCAGCCCTCAGGTTTGGTATCTGGCCTCTGGTGAGGGCCCTTCTTGGCTCTCACATCCCGGTGTGTGGCACAATGGCAGGAATCCATAAGTTGCTTGTGGTGAGGCAGGAGACCAGGGTCAGGCTTATTGTTTACAACAGCTTGCCTTTATAGAAATAATTCCTTTTTTAGGGCAGCATTCCCATGACCAAACTACCTCCCCCTAGGGTCTCACGCCTTCTTAACACTTGAAGCTTAGCCCAAATCCCTGGATGAACATAACAGTGAACTCAGAGTAAGCTGTGCTGCCTCTCTCCAGTGCTTCATAAAGGCTCTCAGTTTCTGCAAGGTGTGGGGTTTTTAAGGATTGAGATCCAGAAGTCAAATGAGGAAGTGTCCCTTTCTGTTGGAGTAGTCCAGAGCACATTATAGAGTCGTTTCATTTGTGAGGTGACTTCCTGCTGGCCAGACTATTTCCCCTCAGTGTCAGTTGCATACAGACTCACACCAATCATTCTCATGGCTTTTGTTTGCTATTGGCTAAGGCCAAAGTGTCTGGATGGCCTGCTCAGATCAGGCTCAAGTCTTTCTGACCAGCGCCTCTGGGGCAGATGCCCACAGGCTTGGGAGGTGAGTCCTGCTGCCATGGTCTAGGCCCCCAAAGCAGCCATGTGAAGGAGGGGTACGAAGAATGGTCTCCCTGCATCCTGGCAGTGTCCTAGGATAGCAGCCACCAGGATCCCTCATTCTGACTGTTACTGCCAAAGAGTTGTTTCTCCATGTGCTTTGCAGTAATGCAGCTTCCTAGTCACAGCCTGAGTGTCCCCTGGCATCCTCCGGGCTCTGTAACTGGGAGGAGGGGCATGCTAAGAATAAACTAGAAACTCACTTGAAGACCCAGAAGTCAGCCCTCTCAGAATGCATGGATGAACCTCTTTTCTCCTGATGATATTTATAAGGTGGAGAGGTTGTATTCGTTTACGGCTTTCTCTTGTGTTTTAAGATCATAGTTTTGAAGACTGGCATGATAAGACACACCTGTAATTTTAATATTTTAAAGATTGAGGCAGGAGGATTACAAGATTAAGGACAGACAGACCTACCAGACCTTGTATCAAAACAAACAACCTCAGGTTTTTGTGTGACGCAGTAAAATTACTAAGATAACTAAGTCACACTCTGAATAAGACCTGCTAAAGTCTGGTGTTAGTATGTCCAGCAGGAATTGATTGATTTCCTTCTGAAACAGTGTATCTGTAAGTTGCCTAAGTGGGGAGCCACCCTGTTCTGAGCTGGAGTACCAAACCAAATGTTCTGGAACTTTATAGCCACTGCCAAGGAGGTTATGGTCAGTGTGTCCTTGCCACTGGTGTGTATGGCTTCTTCCTCAGGGTCTTACCCTGGACGTGCTCGGGGTGTTCTGCCAGAAGAGACAATTATATAATGCTGGCCTCAGAGGGAGTAACTGAGGGATCCAAGTGGAGCTTTCAGGGTGTATTCAAGGTTTGTGGGCCTAAAACCCATAGCCACAAAGCCCACTAGGCCAGGTCTGCCATATTCAGACTGAAAATAGAAGCTGTGCCAGACTGAATCCATTGTTAGTCAGGGTGGTCAGGATGGCCATGTGTTCAGCCCATGCTGACTTTATAGCTCATGTTAGTGTGAATTAGAATGGTGGTTTTCAAAAAGCTTTTGACCATGGCCTCCTGAAAGAAACCTGTGTGTGTGTGTGTGTGTGTGTGTGTGTGCGTGTGTGTGCGTGTGCGTGTGTGTGTGTGTGTGCGTGTGTGTGTGCGTGTGCGTGTGTGTGTGCACGTGTGTGTGTGCGTGCGTGTGCGCGCGCCCTTCTAGCTGACTTTGGCAATCAGATCCCTGCATCAGACTGGTAGCAGCTACTCTGTGTCAGGCTTCTCTTGGCATCTCAGAGTTGCTCAAGCTGCTGGTTTAGAATATCATTGATATCTTATGATTTTGTTGCTGTGAAGAGACACCATGACCACAGCAAGTCTTAAAAAATTTAATTGGGGCTGACTTACAGTTCAGAGGTTTAGTTCATTATGATGGGAAGCTCGGTGGCATGCAGGCAGGCATGGTGCTAAAGAGGTAGCTGAGCATTTACATCTGGATCTGCAGGCAGCAGGAAGTGACAGTGACACACTAACCAGGCTCCAACTTCTGAGACCTCAGAGCCTAATGGCACACTTCCTCCAACAAAACCACACCTATTTCAGCAAAGCCACACCTTCTAATAGTGCCACTCCCTATGGGCCTATGGGGGCCATTTTTATTTAAACCACCACAATTGACCACTTCTGGACTTTGGGTTTCCTATATCTGGCTCGGGCCATCTGTTCTACATTCAGTGCATTAAGATGTCCATTTGAGGCTCATCCCCAAGAGCCTTGAGTATAGCTTTTATTTCTGTATGGTGAAGGTCACTGGAGAGCACTGGAAAGATGGGGACTTGACCATCCTATAGTGTGATAGGTTGTCGTCAGCTAATTCCTCAAACTCAGTCCCAAAACTAGGAAGAAGGAGCTTGTAAGTCTCCGAAGCGCTAGAAATCAGTGGGCTCTTGAGAGCTGCTAAGAACCATGGTTCCAAGAGTTCCAGCTGGAGGGGCGGCAGCACTGCCCTGAGTTTCAGCACTAAGGGCCAGGTGTGCACCACAGGGAAGGGTCAGCTGACATGGGCTGTGGTGCCCAGAAAGGACCTAGGCTAGAAGAACGTCTTAAAAACCTTACTTCTAACTCTGACTCAGGTCCTTGCCCTGATTCCTGCGCTTAAGGTGAGTCTCGGAGAAAGAGGCTAGGCAGCTAGATAGGCTTTTTAAAGCATATGCCCAGGCAGATGGGAGGGACCTCAAGCTGGGCCAGGTGCCCAAGCAGAGAAGAAATGAGTTCTTGGAGCCAAGACTGAAATCTCACCATCCCCCTCCTCGCCCCCAGTCTCAAGGAGCTGGAGTCACAGGTGTCGTGTCTGGAGAAGGAGACCAGTGAGCTCAAGGAGGCCATGGAGCAGCAGAAAGGGAAGAACAATGTGAGTAGAAGGGGCAGAGAGGAGCCTGTGGGCCAAGTCCTCCCAAGTCACCTGAAGACACTCTGACCACCCAGGCCGCATGGGACGTGGCTCGCTCCCAGCTCCTTTCCCCGTTGTTTGTGCTGGAAGTTTACAATGTGTGCTGAGCCGCTCTTCAGCCTCTCCATTCCCACACGGCCCACAGCTATCCCACAGCAGACTGCCCAAGCATGGGGCCACCTCTGGGCTGGGATTGCAGTGGTTGGCCTGGCTCAGGACTTACGCTCCCTTTGAACAGTTCAGGGTAGGGAGGGTGACACTAGAAGCCATGAAGAAGTCATGCTGCGCAGGTGGCATACCTCTCCACTGAGGCTGTGCTTGCACGTGCCTTGTTACAGTGCCCCCATAGAGAACAAAGCTTCCCAAGGACTGTCCAGGCCAGAACTGTGCCAGGGGCCACAGGAAACTTCCCTCTGAAGAGATAAGCTAGCTCCCCACTTCTCTTTCCTGAAAATGGCAGGCCATTTTACCTTGTGCCTTGACCATTCCTACTTCTGGCCACAGTACCTATCTTCGTATATGAGCCACCTGCCCTGAGCGGCCATGTATACATAGACCAAGGAAAGGATACTTGGTTCCTGGCAAGTCCTAGGAGATTCTCTGGTGTAGACTAAAGGAGGCTCTGTGAGCTCTGCTTTTGCTGAGACCAGCTTGAGACGGCCAGTGGGGACTGTGCTATAATTGCCCCAAGCTGATTTTCTCTGGTTTCCTCTAGGACCTCCGAGAAAAGAACTGGAAGGCCATGGAGGCACTGGCCTTAGCTGAGCGGGCCTGTGAGGAGAAGCTGCGCTCCCTGACCCAAGCCAAGGTAAGAGCCCCTGTCCATCCTGAGTGCTTTGGTAAGGCCACGGGTGAAGCACCAATACCCATCTGCTTTAGCAAACTCTACGAGACTCAAAAGCCATGGACGGGCTAGCCTTGGCTTTAGAACATTTCCTGTATCTAACTCTGCCCCCCCCACCCGAGCTCCATGGCCTCTTCTTTCCTTCTCTCCCTCCTTCCTTTTTTGTCATTTTCCTTAAGATGGAGCAAATAAATTTGTGCCCTGATGCTTTCCTCTGTTGAGAGGAGCGCAGACCCTGAGCAAGCCCAGGGTTATGCAGCTTACAGATTTTGTGCATTTTTCATCCTGGACTAAGTTGAAAATTATATTGTATCTCAGGGAAATGGCCTTAGCAGTGAGCATCTGGGCAGTGAAGTCCTCTAGGGCCCTTGGTTGGCCAGGAGCCAGCATGGCATCTCATCCCCAGCAGTGGTGACACCTAGAGCTCCCTGCACCTGCGCCCATCACACATGAAAGGCTATCTCTTGCCAGCATCACTTACACAGGAGTGTCCATCTCCATAGGACAGCTTTGCAGTAACTCTCTCGTGGTTCTCCAAAGAAAGACCTGGGAAAGGCTAGCCTTAGCCACACTGCATTCTTAGAGCTGAAGTCAGATTCCTGGAATATTGGACTTCTAGTCCTAGAAATGACCCATGAATCTGGCCCACGTTTGTGGCAAATGTGGAAGTTGTGGTCTAAGCTGTTACTTTACTCGATTGCACTACATAGGCAGATAGAGTTAGAGGGTGACCTCATGTGTCATGTTGTTTGCCTTCATGGATCAGGGATAGATAGCCAAAGTGCTGCTCACAAGGTTGGGGTCCTTGCCACGTCAAGCCTCAAGCCATACACAGCGGTATGGAACTGAAAGTGGGTTCTGTCTGTCTCAGGTTTAGACAAAACTTTTAGGCCAAAGTTCCCTGGAGCCATTCCACAGACTTGTGTGCTCAGGGGATGCAGTTGTCCTGGGCTTTGTTTGATGGCTCCTTTAGGTCTTCTCTGCCTCTTTTCCTGGTGCTGTGCCTTGCGTAGGGGGCTGCTGACTCCCTCTGGAGGACCAATGAGGAGTGTCAGGCTTGGCACAGCTTGGGATGAGTCAAGCTTGGGTCACGTTCACTGTGTTCTTTAAGTTGGTTTAGCTCTGCCTGGTGGGAATTTGGTCCCCTTCTCCTCCTACAGCTGGAGCCTGACCCTTTTCAGCCTCTGTCTCTGTCTCCTACTGGCCCTGACCCTGGTGGCTGCTGGATATGCCCTGCTTCCACCTTCAATTTCCACCTGTTCTGACACCATGCACCTTCTAGCCTCTTCCCGCCCCCACCCCGCCCTTACTGTACACCTCAGCTTGGTTATTATACACGTGTGTATATCCTTGCACACACAAACTGGAAAGGGAAAGTGTTTGGGACCTGAGTGTCTGCTGGTTTGCACAAATAACCAGGGCCATAGACCAAACATCCTAGCCTCCTCTGACTTGTCCCTCCCATGCAGTGCTGAGGATGTGCTCTTCGGGGGCATAGGCTGAGTGCTGCCCTTTTCTCTCCATCCTCTAGGAGGAATCAGAAAAGCAGCTCCATTTGGCTGAGGCCCAGACCAAGGAGGTTCTGCTGGCTTTGCTCCCAGACCTCTCCATTTCAGCACACCAGGTAGGGAGAAAGATGACTCCCCAGGTCCCCATTGTTGTCAGGGAGCAACCTGGCCCCACCATGCCTGTCTCTTTGCAGAACTATGCTGAGTGGCTGCGGGAAGTCAAAGAGAAGGGCTCTGAGCTGCTAAAGAAACCGCCTGCCTCCGTAGAGCCCTCCTTGGTAAGTGACACTGCTGGGCTGGGTCCTCCTCTGGCTCTTGGGAATCAGGAGTCCAGTTTGTTCAGTGAGTCATCAAGAGGAAGGACTAACCAGACTCGTGATTGTCCCTCTGCCCTCAGGACATAGTCTCCAAGTTGAGGGAGGCTGAAGAGACCCAGAACTCCTTGCAGGCTGAGTGTGACCAGTACCGCACCATCCTGGCAGAGACGGTGAGCAGCCAGGGCTAACTTTGGTGGTGACTTAGTGGTAACTGTAGCTTGGTGTTCCTAGGGCACTGCCAGGAATAAGAGCCTGGAGTCTTTGGGGCAGATGGCATGGTTCTGTGTGCCCTCGTGCAGCGGCAGCCACCTTGCCCTCATCTCTTTAGCTGGGTGGTATTAAGTCAAGAACAAGCATGGATTTAAGGTTTGGGGCTAGGAAAGATAGTTACAATAGGGATGCTTGGGCAAGCAGGCAGGAAGGACGAGGTAGGCCTGGAGTAAATGGGGTTGAGCCCTTTGATTCCAAGAATAGTAGGAGTTCTGGCAGCTTTACGGGGGCTGTAAACCTCATTTCCTGATAAAGCCCTGCCAGGGCCAGCTTCTTTCCCCTGTGACACTCAGTTCACAGTCAGTGGAGAAGAATAGTGCTGCAGAGGGTGAAGAAGATATAGTTTGTGTTTGCGGGGTCAAACTAAGGAGGGAGGGGCCTGCCTCAGTGTTGCCTCCTCTCCAGGAGGGTATGCTCAAAGACCTGCAGAAGAGTGTGGAGGAGGAAGAGCGTGTGTGGAAGGCCAAGGTGGGGGCTGCTGAAGAGGAGCTCCAGAAGGTATGGCTGGCCTGCATATTTCCCAGAGCTTGATGGCCACAGCACTGTGGGCACCTGAGCCTAGTGGGCCCAGGATGCTTCTCCCAGAGTCTCATGCCTGATGGGTCTTGTCTTCTCCCTTGTAGTCACGGGTCACAGTGAAACTTCTGGAAGACATTGTAGAGAAGCTAAAAGGAGAACTTGAAAGCTCAGATCAGGTATGTTGTCTCCGTTCTGATGATTGCTTTTTGTTGTCCTATAAATTTGCTGGTCATGTTCTGACACTCATGCCAAGACTGTATGCATCCTTGTTATTTTTTTCCTCACAAACCACATGTCCAAGGAGGCCATCGCTCTTCTGAGCAAGGGCTTTGTCTTGTTGAGCCTAAGTAATAAGATTTTATAGCCACAGTGGTCTGGGAGCCATGAGCTGTGTAGTCTGCCCAGTAGTGGCTTAGTTGTAGACCTTAGAATTCAGGGATGTGCTTCCTGGGGAGCCTGCTGCTCTTCAAGGTACTGCAGCAAGCCTTGGCCTTTGGAAAAGTGCCCTCTGTCCTAAGCTTTGCCAATACATAAACTTTGCTCTACCCACCCTGAAGCCTGAGGACTTTTCAGGACCTGTTCGATGTTCAATGAGGGGTTCTATTGCTAGGGACTGTTTCTTTCTGACCTCAGTGTACCTGGTAGTATTTTGCTTATTTTGGGGCCAGCCAGACTCGACAGCTATCATTCCCACTCGTATAATAAGGGCCCCTGCTGGCCACTGAGAGGCTCTGACCAGTGTCCATGTCTGTCCCTGTTTAGGTGAGGGAGCACACTTCACTTTTGGAAGCAGAGCTGGAGAAGCACATGGCAGCTGCCAGTGCAGAGTGCCAGAATTATGCCCAGGAGGTGGCAGGGGTGAGTGAATCCACCATTCCTAGGTTCTGGTCCTGAGTGGCCTCTGCCCCATGAAGCCTGGGTTATCCTGAGTGGTTCCTTCTTTACTGTGGAGAACTTGTCCACAGGAGCCTTAAAAGCTAGGTTTTCAGGTTTCCCCCGAAGCCCTGCTGATGCCCCTTTGCACTGACAGCCCTGAGGTGTCTTCGGAAAGGCGGCCCCGATGCAGGGCAGGGCCAGAGCAGCACCTCCTGCTCCAGCTGGCCTTTGAGCATGTGGCCTCTCCGCAGGTTTGCTGCTGTCGTTTTTAGCTGCCACTGGATTTCGGTCTGCTACAGTCTCCTGATTTCAGGAGATCGCCCAAGCCCACACCCTCATCTGGTTTTGGTTGCAAATTTTTGCTCTTTAATAAGAGGTGGTGGGCAGGTGTTTCTAAAGCCTGCTGTGCCTTCCTAAGTCAACTGACAGGAAATGGTAGCTGGAGGACACCTGCCCCTTCTATGTCAATCTTCCGGGCTTGGGTTCCATTCCAGGGTTAGATATGGACTCACTGGAACCGATTTTCTTTTCTCTTCTTTTTTTCTCTCCTCTACCTCTCACCTGGCTGTTTCCCCTGAAGTTGAGGCAGCTTCTGTTAGACTCTCAGTGTCAGCTGGATGAAGCCAAGAGTGAAGCTCAGAAACAAAGCGCTGAGCTTGCCCTGGTAGGTTGGCTTATGTCCTGGGCTGGGGAGTATGGCATTGGGGTGTGTGTGTATGTGTGTGTGTGATTAACTGGATGGTGGTGTTTTAACATCCATGCAGAGACTCTGAAGCTTAGCAGGTCCTGCCATGCTTTAGTCCTGTTACATAGACTAGGTTGGGACTTTGGCAGGATGCCTAAAACTCGGAGCTGGACTTGTAGTTGCCAGGGGCCAAGATATTCACATTCTGTTTCCCATCTTTGGGAAGACCTGTCCACTGCTCAAAACTGAGAGCTCAAACAAACAAACAAATGAGAGCTGTGAGATGACAGCCCTGTTAGCCTGTCTCGTCACCTGCCCAGTCCAGGACATCACAAAGGGTCCCTTGGTGCCTTTTGGTGGCACGCCTTTGCTTTCTGTAGGTCTTCCTGCTTCAGTGGTGGCTCAGGCCCTGCCACTACAGTTACACAGGGCAGCCTGCCCCCTTTGGCCCTCTGTCAGGCACTGGGAGCAGATAATCCTGCAGAGATGTGAGGGGCTGCACTGTGCCTCGGAGGCCATTCCGTTTTCCCGGGTTGCAGCTGCAGTGCCTGATTGCATGCCCTAGCTTGGCCAGTTGAGCTCCTTCTTCACTGGGCTACCTCCCCTACCCCACCCCCAAGCTCTGGCTATTGGCAGCAGCCCACTCAGCCAGAGCTGTGGTCTGTTGGATCTGCACAGTCATTTTGAAAACCTTGAAGTAGCCTTCAGCTTCTGAAATTTGGAGATGGAACATGGGGAGCTCTGGCCAAGAGACCAAGTCTGGTATATTAGGCTAGCATCCTCCACGCTGTCTTCTAAGTCCATCATGGACTTACTGGATCCCATTCTTTGGCCTTGCTCAGACTACCACACCAGAAGTGGGTATTGTCTAGGCCAAGTTACCTGAATGAATCTAAAGCTTTTTCTCAGCCATTTGCTAGGTTGAGTCTGGGTGAGAGGCCTCCACCCCATACCACACCCAGGCAGTATATGCACACAGAGTATGCCTGCCGGGGGTTCTTGTTATCTTTTAACTGTGCCCTTTGGTTTCTGCCTGTTGGGACTTTTGGAAAGGAAGACTTGGGGTGGCCTTCCAAGTAAAACTTAAGTGGAGCCTGAGGCTGCCCATATTTCCTGAAGAACTTGTACTTGAGTTCTATCCACAGGCCTTCTGACTGGGACCTTTCTCAGGTAATTGTGTGGCCCTAACACCTTTCAGATGGGAGACCTAGAGAGGTTAGTGACCTCCAGGCCTCCTCTATATTGTACATCTTGGCCCCAGCAACAGAACTCAGAGGAATGAGGCATTACAAGGCAATAATACCATCTTTTCTGAGCCCCCCCAAAGGCCATGAACAGGAGACTACATCATTAAACTACAAAGTGTGGCATGTTGTCAGCTCCGTCTGTTCCATGAAGACTCCTTGGCTTTGTGAGGTCTACATCCACTGAAGTCACTTTGCTCCAGGGGCTGGAGGGTGGCACCAGCTGACCTCAATAAGCACCATGGCTCTTACTGGCCTGGAGGCTTGTTGGCTCAGAGTGGAATGCGTGGTTCTGGCCTATCCCTCCTCCACAAGGGTGTTCTCTCTCTCTCTCTCTCTCTCTCTCTCTCTCTCTCTCTCTCTCTCTCTCTCTCTCTCTCTCTCTCTGTGTGTGTGTATGTGTGTGTGTGTGTGTGTGTGTGTACATGTGTGTGTGTACATGTGTACCTGCATGCCTTTAGCTGTTTATTTGCACAAATGCACCCCTCCCTGTTTCAGGTCAGGCAGCAGTTGAGTGACATGAAGAGCCACGTAGAGGATGGTGACGTGGCTGGGTCTCCAGCTGTCCCTCCAGCCGAGCAGGACCCTATGAAGGTTAGGGTGATGAGCTGTCCTAAGATGTGTCCCTAACTCCCCAGGTGGTACTTAGGGTGGGCAGCCTCTGTGCTGACTGAACTGTGCATAGTAGGTGTTTCCAATCCCCACTGCTAGCCACCCTCTCTGCCCTGCTTGGTCTGGATGAGAGGTACCCAGAACGTATGGTAGAGTCAAGAGCAGGTAACCAGGGCCTTCAGTCCTCATAACACCAGGGGCTCCTGGACAGGCCTGCAGCTTGGGTTTGGGTCTGTAGCACAAAGGGGATTCGCCTTTAGCTGTGGCCATTTCCTGGGTCATTGCTAGCAGGATGTCTTCTAGTGTTTTGACCAAAGGAACAGCTGCCAAGAACAGTTGGCCAGAGGCAGGGACCTGTTGTTGGGCTCCCGTTGCGAACCTGGGATCAAACTCATGGCTTTGGGGTCTTTCCTATCCTGTGAGTCCTGTGAAAGGCTCCCGGAATGGTAATGTTTCCCTACTTCTCTTCAACTTCTCTGCTTCTCTCTTGAGTCTGAGGCACTGTTTCCCCAGGAGGAAAGTGCTAAGTGTGACTCCCCAGGGCAGGGAAAGGCCCAAGGAGTCCTAGAAGCAGCTAGAAGGTGGAGCTTCAGTTTGGGTCTGTCCCCAGACTGCAGTCACATTTGTTGTGTCTCCATACAGCTGAAAACACAGCTGGAGCAGACAGAGGCCATCCTGGAGGATGAGCAAACACGGCGGCAGAAGCTCACAGCTGAGTTTGAAGAGGTTAGCTCCTGCCAAGTGGCCCTCAGTCCCTACATGCTTTCAGGGCTTCCCAGCTTAACCACCAGGCGGCACCTGGACTAAGAAGTACTGAGTGGGCACTTGTACTGAGTCTACCCGAGGAACATTGTGGGTATCCACATCTTTGGGGGATCCTGAAGGCTTGGGTGCTTGTAGATTATGTCCAAGCTTCTTGCCCATGTAGATACAGCCATGTGGATTAACCTGAGCTATTGCCTTCTTTGGCTGGGGTTGCCCCCCACCCCAACCCCTAGGTGAATTTAACCAGGTTTGACCTACTAGGCCTCTGACTCAGACCTTTCTCCTCTCTGACAAGGCTCAGAGCACAGCCTATCGGTTACAGGAAGAGCTGGAGAAGCTCCGCGCTGCTGGCCCCCTGGAGTCTTCAGGAGTAGAAGAGGTCACACAGCTGAAGGTAGAGGATGAACTGGGGTACCGGTTGGACTTGTAGGTTTCAAGGCTTTGGTCTTAGTCACTGTTCTATTGTGAAGAGACACCATGACCAAAACAACTCTTATAAAATTAAATATTTAGCTGGACGGTGGTGGCACACGCCTTTAATTCCAGTCCTCAGGAGGCAGAGGCAGGCAGATCTCATGTGAGTTTGAGACCAGCCTGGGCTACAAAGTGAGTTCAGAACAACCAGAAATGCTACATGGAGAAACCCTGTCTTGAGAAACAAAACAAAAAAAGTAAGAATTTAATTGAGGACTTGTTTATGGTTTCCAAGGTTTATTCCATTATTATAGCAGCACACGTGGTTTTGAAACAGTAGCTGAGGGCTACATTCTAATCCCCAGGCCCAGAAAGAAGTGGACTTTGCATGGGCTTTTGACACCTCAGTTCTCACCCCCAGAGACACATTTCCTCCAAAGCCACACCTGCTCCAATAAGCCACACCTCTTAATCCTTCTCAAAAGTGCTACTTTCTTATGACTAAGCAGTCTCATATGAGCCTAGGGAGGTCGGTCATTCTTACTCAAATCACCACAGTCATTCATGGCCTTAGACAGGGGCCAGTCCAGAGAACCACCCAGGCACTGGCTTCCCTGGCCACACCTAGTGGAGGGCACTTGACAGCACTAAGTCACGTCTCAGTCACAAGTTAGTTGTCAATTAAATGTAAGCTCTATACAGCTTGAAGTCATGTTTTAGGTACACATGTAGTGGCCTTCACACTGGGCAGTGCACAGTAAACCATCAGGCCAGGAAACTGTCCTGGCAGCAGCTGAAGATGGCAGGACACAGGCAGCATTGTCATTAAAGGCTTTCCTCCCAGCCAGCACTGTCTGCCTGAATAACCAGATACCTGCCTTGTGCTCTTGGAGGTCCTCATAGCTCTCTTCTTCCGGTCTATCACGTGGGGCCTGACTTCTCTCAACCCTCGGCCCACAGGAGAGATTAGAAAAAGAGAAGAGGTTAACAAGTGACCTGGGGCGTGCCGCCACCAAGCTTCAAGAACTTTTGAAGACCACCCAGGGGCAGCTGACAAAAGAGAGGGACACAGTGAAGAAGTTGCAAGAACAGCTGGAAAAAGCAGTAAGTACTTGGTGCAGGTTGGACTGCAGGGCTAGCCTCCGTACCTCCAGAGGTTTGGTCCATGCTGTTTAGGGCCCCAGGGAGTCGACACCTGCACTGCTAACTTGTCTTCACTCCATGGCCTGGGTGGGCCTCTTGGGGCAGGACCACAGACTCTCAGCCACACTCACCTCACCTTCCTCTCGTCATAGGGTCCCATCAGTCCCTCTGCATGCACCCCCCAGCCCCTAGAGTCAGCTCTGGGCCTCTCTGAAGGTCTGGAGGTGTCTGTGGAACTGCCCCAGGACAAGCTTTGAGGGTCCTGGGCATGGGACAAGAGTGGGTGCCTTGACTCCTGACTTGGCCTTTCCTTCATATCTCCACTTTGTTTGCAGGAGAATGGTAGCAGCTCAAAGGAGGGAACCTCTGTCTGAGTCTCCTCGGCAAACTGTTCAACTTACCAAAATGCCTTACACATTCCTTACAAATAAACCAACCAACACAGCGTTATCCAGGCCCAACTTCCAGTGAAGCCATTGGAGACAAGTCTCAGAACCACAGAAATAAATCTTCCAGACCCCCAGTCTGTAAAAGAACTTTTGTCACATTTGATAAACACTATTCCCGGGAGCAGCCCTGGACCACCTCGAGCAGACGCCAAAGCCCTCATCAACGCTGACAGACCGGGGTGTGCTGGGAGTCCAGAACGCTCGGGATTTATGTCAATCAGTGCAATTGTCTGTATTTCTCAGTGGGGCCGGGTCGGGGAGCAACAGGCCAGGTGGTGAGTTCTCAGAGGCTGTTGAGCAGACTGGAGGGCTTCAGCCCAGCCCAGCAAAGCTGCAGCCCTCACCCCTGGAAGTTGCCAAGCAGAACTGACATGTGACTGCCTGGATGTCAATGCCATTAAAAACCAACGTGTTGCCCGGCACTGGGGTCTTGTCTGATCTTCTGACACTACACACCTGAGACCACACGGCCGAGCCCCTATGAGCCACCAAGGCATGGCATGTGTCGGTGTTGATGAACAAGACGGTCCTGGAGGGCTGTCCTGACAGACGGTGCTCAGCTGTGGGGGAGAGGGTAAGGCTGAGACGGTATTAAGGTCATGTGGCTGGGCAGTGCTTGACAGGAGACTGTCAGCAAGGAACAATTACAGCTGTTATGAACCCCTCAGAGGCCATGGGGGAGAGGGGCCACCGAAACCCAAGACTTTGGTTTCCCACTGGGAGACCGAATAGGAAGAAGTAACAGGAAAATCAATACATGCATGGGTCCAGCTATGGATGACTCACGGGAACTCTAGTCAGTGGTTCTCACCCTTCCTAATGCTGCAACCCTTTAACACAATCATGTGGTGACTCCAGCTATAAAATTACTTTCATTGCTACTTCATAACTGTAATTTTGCTACTGTTAGGAGTCATAATGGAAATAGGTTTTCTCGTGGTTTCAGGAGACTCCTGTGAAAGGATCACAACTCACAAGTTGAGAATTACTGCTTCGAGTAGTCTGAGGGGAAGTGAACCTTACGGGAATAAATTTCATGAAGCCCAGATGGGTTAGTAATGGGGGAAGACCTGGAACTAACGGCCCACATACTTAGGGAGATTTCCTCTGAAGACGCAGGAGTCGGGGGAGAGTGCTAACAACCCCCGTGCTTAGGAAGATGCTCTCTGATGGCACAGGACTGGGTCTCTCTGTGTAACAGTCCTGGAACCATGCTGGCCTTGAACTCACAGAGATCCTCACGCCTCTGCCTCCTGAGTGCTGGGATTTAAAGGCATGCACTAGGACACCCATTTTGAAAGGAAAGAGGAACTGAGGAAAGGTGGCAAGATCCTGGAGTTACCCAAGCTGGGTTTGTAGTCCCTGGCTTTTGCTTACTGTCACCAGTGGGAACCATCTTCCCCTTGGAGAGGGTGGGAAGATAAGCCAGCGATGGTGCACGGTGAGGCCTGTTTGGGAGCTGGCCTGGGTAGCTTGTGGACACCACAGTATCTCTGGCTCAAAGAGCCCATCAGTCCTCCAAACCGGCCCAGTAGCACCACCTCCCAGGCCAGCAGAGGGAGCCTGAGTTTGTCAGGCAGCGAACGGTAGCAGCAGTGTGCTGGATCTCGCTTCAGCTGCCCAGCTGTTCCTAAACAAGGTTCTAACCTTAGGACTCTGGAGCAGAGAACAACTCAGACACTAGACTAGCAGTGGCCTTTTGCAGAATGTGAAAGAGGTTCAACATGGTAACCACCACAGAAGCCTGGTCAGTCACTGCTCCCTGGCCCCCGAGACTAAATGCTTAAGCAGTTCAGGCTTCCAGTCACTTGGCCGAGGAGGTGGGAAAACAGGTATCCTCTCTGGAGATACTGCTCTCCTGGGGTGCCACATTTCTCTCAGTACCAGAGCTGCCCAAATGCTTCCTTTTAGGAAGATCCCACCTTGCCACCAGAGATGTCCGTGGTGGCCTCTACCTCCGAGCTGGAAGCAGTACTGCACAGACCACTGCTGTGACAAGCATGTTCTCATCTTTCACGACTCTCATTGAGAGTGTGGCCCACAGGCAGGATACTGGCCTGCAGAAGCTGTGCAGTAACGACAGGAACAATAGGCCACGTTAGCAAAGACCCTGGTGGGCAGGAGGCTAACACACCCTCCACAAACACCTTCTCCCTGAGCTCTCTTCAGGTTTGGATCTAACGAGTTCTGAGGCCAAAGGAGGTAGTTTTCCCACCCCTCTCAGAGCTCATCTACTAAAAACCCAACCTTTTAATCCCAAGGGCTAAAAGAACGGGAACTCACCACAGTAGCAGGGACAGCATGGCTAGAGTCATAGCTTCTGTGCAGTTAGGTGAACTGCTTTGCCTCTGTGCTGGCTACCGAAGGGCTGCCCAGAGGCTTTCCAGTTGCACTGGCCAGCAGAACAGTTGCTCCACTGTGTGACTGAAGCCTCTTCAGGAACCCTTGTTCCCCTGACCATTCAGTGTCATGCACCTAGTGTCCCTTCTTCCAGTGGCAGCCCGAACCTTGTTATTTCAAAAGGACTCCAAACCTTTGGGCAGGTTCATTCTCCAGTGGGCTGCAGGAATGAAGCTGCCAAGGGCCTAGGCAGCTTTGTAGGAAGACCAGGACGGACTCAACTATCCAAGTCACAGCTGTTTTCCCGAGACTAATAATCTCGGAAGTAACAAACTTGATAGCGGGACCTCATGAGCACCTTTCTCAGTGACCACAGACATTTTAGTATGTTAGCCCTTGAGAGTGGAAATGTCTTCTACAAATAGCATTTCCTTGACCAATGTCAGCAAACATGTAAACCTGAACTACTACAGCAGAACTGAAATAGTTGTTAGCACAACTTGGGACCCAGACTAGGTAGGTGTCCCCTGAAATTTCCCAAAAGCCACCTATATGAGACCAACAGGTTCCAGGAACCATTAACATTTCTGGAGATGTTTACTTACAGACTGCTTAAGCCTGTGTGCCCAAACTTGTGAAGCACGGAGCTGTGGTGGTGGCAGCAGTCACATTTCACAAGCACAAACAGTTCTAAAAGCCCCAGACAATACCTGGACGATCCACGGACTATGGGGCCCACTACAATGGTTGCATAGAAATTCAGGATGAATGACAAACAGCCAACTTTTAAAGGGAGTCTGATGAAAGTACAATTACCACTTTGCTTCCTTCAGATAGACATATGGAATAAGAAAAAGATGTCCAACTTCTACAGTTGCATTCTCATTTAAGCAGAGGAGTGAGCTGTGACCCCCTCCTCCTAGTCAGAAATGCCAAAACCTGGAGGACTCACTGCATAGGGAAAGTATGCTAGCTTGTTTGGTGTCAACTTGACACAAGCTGGGGTTATCTGAGAAGAGGGAACCTCAACTAAGAAAATACCCCTATTAGATTGCCCTATATGTAGGCAAGTCTTTAGGGGCACTGTCTTAATTGATTTAGAAGGGTCCAGCCCACTGTGGGCAGCACCACCCCTGAGTTTATGGTCTTAGGGTAAGAAAACAAACTAAGCAAGCCAGTAAGCAGCATTCCTCCATGTCTGAGTTTGTGTGCTGACTTCCCTCAGTGATGGGTTCTGGGAGCAGTAAAATGAAATAAAAGTATACCCCTCTTCCTCAAGTTGCTTTTGGACATAACCTTTATCACAGCAATAAGAAAACATGCAGAAGACAAGTTCTTTATCTCCAATTCAGACAAATAACCACACAAAAGGTAAGTTACAAATGCTTCCTTTATTACATAAAGCCAGCATTGCTACTTCTAAGTTGAGCTGCTTGTGCATCTACACTGTGTGGTGTCGTGCCTGTGATGTTATCACTTCCAAGTGTCGTTAGGCAGGCCCCTGTGAGTGCCAGCCGTGGTACTTGTTCCCGTTTCCCACACAGCTGGTAAACTGCTCTAGGGATTTGTGTCCTCCCAGGCCCCAGAGGAAACACTCAACACTCTTCCACATCCTACCATACCAGATGCAGCAGGGTTCCAAAGGAGAAATTAAAGATTGACAGCACCCTGACTTTTTTAAATACACCGCTTTATCATTTTTCATTAATGAAGTAGATTACAATGAAGCCCTAATTTGCAATATAATTAGTTGTTACAAGACACTGAACATTCCCCTGAGGATATACCATGATTTCTAAGACACAAAGTCACTGTAAGCAGTTTCCTAGCCCAGGGAGCCTCTTGCTGCAGGTACAGGGCTGCTTCCTGCATTCCACACTGTGCTCTGGATGGTGTGCTCAAGGTCAGCGTGATTCTAAGCAGACACAGTTCTGAAGCAGTCTCGTGATGTATCTGATGACTGAAGACTGCCTGGCTTAGTTACTGCTGTTAGTGTATATTAGTGTTGTACACACTAAAGAAAATTATACCTCATTATTTTGTTTAAGTCAAGGAAAAATAGAGAATTTGGATGAAAATTATACATAGATTACAATCAGTTTTCTAAGCAAAGGAAACAAAAGTAACTGCTGAGGTTAGTCAAGATTTAGAGTTCGCTTCACATTGCCTTGTACTGTTTTGTGAACTGTGTTATTAAAATCCTGAGCTCAACAAAATCTTTTTAAGTCACTTCATGAAAATAGGCATTTGGCCAATAAGAATTTAATTCCACACCAATGAAACTTTAGAGGCTAGATTTATGTAGGTGTTGGTGTTTGCACACATCTATAGAATTTTTAGTTTACTACAAAGATGACAAGACAAATTCCCCTCAGTGAGATCCTGGCCTAATATATTTGCTTTACTTCTATAGTGAAAGGATAGTGTTAAACATGGAAGCTTTCAATTGTGGCACTGGCTGATGATCTAAATAGGGGATCCTTCAAAAGCTACGATTAAGGAGCCACCAAGCTTTTCTGCAATACTAGTCCGATTGAGGTCTTCTGGTCCATTTGCTTGATACTCATGCTTTATGCCTAGAGAGAAAAACAAATTCTATTTAGAATTATGCAGTAGCTTACTATTTCTCTAAAGTAGCAAACTAAAGACCCTTGTGTATTAACGGACCACAGAATGCTATCCAATTGTAGGAAGAAATAATGTATAAGCACATGAATCAAAATGATGACCTGTCACAAACATAATGCCGACTGAAAGCAATCAGAAAAACAGGTGCACATCCTGTTATGATTCCATTTATTTAACTCTAAATCAGCCCCAGCCAATGTATGCCATTAGATGCTAGGGTACCAATTAACATTAGGGTTCAGGGAAAGGTAGGAGAAGGGTACAAACAAAAAAGAGCGTCAAGAAAGATTTTGTGGGGTTCTATAATAATTTAGAATATATACTTTATTAAAGATGTACTTCAATAAAAAGGCAGGCGTAGTAACTTTTTATTTAAAACAAATGGAAATATGGGGGCTGGAGACATGGTTCAATGGTTAAGATAAGAGTACTTGTACTTCTTGCTCTTGTGAAGAACCAGAGATCAGTCTACAGCACTAGAGTGAGTGCCTTAGAGTCAATGGCCTGCGACTCCAGATCCATGGGGTCTGAGAGCACCTGCGCTCACATGTGCACATAACTAAAAACAAAGCAGAAGCCAGGCACACGCTTTTAATCCCAGCATTTTGGAGGCAGAGGCAGGTGAATTTCTGAGCTTGAGGCCAGCCTGATCTACAGACTGATTTCCAGGACAGTCAGGGATACACAGAGAAAACGGGTCCCCCCCCAAAATAAATGAATGAATGGATGTATGTATGGATGAATAGAATAAATCTAAATAAATAAATTTTAAAAAGCAAGCAAGCATGAACTAAAACACTGCTACAGAAAACAGCTCTGTGGTGGCATCACACACCACACTACCACACTTAAGATGTGGCACTGAGGGGGTCTTAGGACAATTCCATCAGCACACTGTAGAACTAGCTCACCCATGGGCTTGCACACAGCAGTTTCTCTGCACAGAGCTGCATGTTTTAAAGCAGCTGCACAGTGAGTGTCTACCATTTGAAGATCATTTCTCAAACGTTACTCAAACAGGTCAGTTTTTAGCCAACTTTGGACTAATTTGAGAAAGCCATTGATGATTCCACTAAAAAAATTTTCAAGGTGTCTATCATTTAATATTCCTAAATCAAGTCTAATGTAGCAATTCCCCTTAACTATTGGATTTCATCACAGTATTGAAGCTGAAAGTCATTTGAAGCATCAGTTGACAGGTTAGGGAGCCCCAACATCAACTTGAATGCATGAAGAACCCACTTACTTGAGCAGCAGTGGGACTTAGAAAAGGAAACAGGAATTCTTTAACTCATTAAAACAAGCTAGGGCGAACCAGTTCTACTCCAAGAATACAAATGCCAGTCACAGAAAACAAATGATACCAGCACTGGGTAAACCCTTGTAACCTGGGCTCCCTCCACTACTTGGACATCACAGTGGAAGGGAGATGGCAGAAGAAGACTCAGATCAAGCCTCCTTCCCCAGAGCAGAGAGACTTGAGGTCAATGAGGTTATAGATTCGAGCCAAAGGTCACACAGCAGTTAGACAGCAAGCTCAGCCCTATGCAAGCCTCTGGGGCTTGTGCCTCATGCTCTTCTACCATACCAATGTCTTCTGGCTGGAGTCTGGCCAAGGCCACTTCATCCGGACCCCAGCCACCCAGTGGCAAGTCAAATACAACTGGCCAGCTCAAGGTGAGTGTATTTTCCTTTGGACCCAGATGAATCAATTACCTAAAATTATACCATTGAACAGTAAAGCGAGAGATAAGAGAATTCTTCCCCACTTATGAACATTTCCTTTCTACGGCCTTGTCATGGGCTACATTAAAAAACAGACTGTTAAATACAAATAACATAAACCACCTGCCATATAAGAACCTGGCTTAAACCCAGCTCTAGAATGATGCACAGCCAATGGGAAAGGCCATGGACACAGGCCTGCAGATGCAATGTGACCAGTCCAAGACAGAAGATGCTCAGAGGGCATTTCTCCCTTCTCTGTCGCCAAAGCTCACCGAAGAAAATAAGGGATTTTAGAGATATTCTTATCTTAATTCAGGGATTCACTATACCCATAAAACTTCATAGGAAAGTCTAGCTCATACCTTGAAATTTCTTCTTGATGGCGTCCTTCGAGCTCGCATAGATCATTTTGCTTTTCAGAGGCGCATGTTCTGGTGCCCTAGACAGAAAGATGCCACAGTGCAAAGATGGCTTTGGTGAAAAGTACAGCCTCTACCATGTTAAACAGTCTCCAGCAGAAATGAGACAGGCCTCAGAATCTAGATTTCTATTTCCCACCTCTGAAGGTAAAAGTTATAGATGGTCATATGTACAATAACCATAGTGAAGAAAAAAGGTATGCCAAAAAAAAAGGATAACTGTCCAACTTAAAAGCCTATTTATTTAGCCAATATACCTGCCACACAGCTATAACTTCCCCAAAGCCAGGGACTTTACTGATTTTATTCATAGGGCTGTTTCCTCAGCTCCTAGCACTATGCGTGATGTATAGGAGAAATAAAGTTTAATTAATGCACCTCATTCAAATCCAAATTCTACTAACTTCAAGGCTTATCAATAATGACCTTCTAAGTTTTGATTTATGTCCATGAGTGTGATTACTTGTCTGTATGTGTACTACATGCATGCAGGTGTCCACAAAGGCCAGAAGAGGGCATACACTCCCTGGAACTACTTCGGGCTCTTGTGAGCTACCTGACAACACACCATGGTCCTTTGCAGAGCACAGTGCGTGTAGCGCTGAGCCATCTCTCCAGCCCCTCAGCAATTATCTTCATACACTACTCTCCAGAGATGGTGCTGTCTGTTCTCTCACACGGACCTTGACCTCACTCTTGCAGTCTCACATCCTGGTTTAACGGGAATCTTAGCGGAAAAGAAGTGATGGAATCCACCATTACTTTCCTCCAAATATCAATGCTTTTGACCTCCAGTTCTGCACCTCTTTTACGCTGGCTGGCCTGGAACTCAGAGATCCTCTTGCATCTTCCTCCAAAGTTCTGGGATTAAAGGTATGTGTCACCATACCTGGCCATAAGACTTCTGTCTAAGGCTTAATGTCAAATACTTGAAAAGATAGAATAACTAGAAAAGGCCAATAAATCACTTAAAAATGCTAACTAGAGAACACTGCTCAGCTGAATCTTTTGCAACAATGGAAATGCTCTACATCTGTCAGTAATATGTGGCTACAAATTGGAAATAGATATTCATTCTGCTAAACAATGAATTTTAGCTGGGCATGGTAGACTATGCCAGTACTTCTAACACTGGGAAGGGCTATTACTGAGTAGCCAGGTTGGGCTATACAGTGAGACCCTGTCTCAAAATATAGCAGTATCATTTTTAACCAATTAAAATTTAAATTAAAAATTAAACATCCCTTTGTACATAGTGGTAACCTAACTAGAACATATAGCAAACTACAATAAAGAAGGAACAGTATCAGTGGCCTCAAAAAAATATACACTCCAAATACCTACATGAAGAATATGTGTCCAGTAAAGCAAAGAGAGGCTTTGGTTTACCAGTAGGAACATTTGGTAGAAGCTGGGAATTTTGATTTAGAAACAAGTCCTAAGAATCCATAAAATAAACTACCTAAAATGATGTTCTTTCAAGTAGACAACATAGCTAAGCTATCACTACAACTATGAAAGCTGGGAAACATTCTGACAATGAACACGAGTTATCTTGAGGGTCTGGGAATGCCTAGCACATGCATGGTACTGGCTCAAACCCCAACATCTCCAGTACCATTCTGGTCCCCACGTTTCTCTAAGAGCTCGGATATACAGAAGCTTGGGGTTGATTCTAAGTGCTCACCACAAGAAGAACATCAGCTCTTCTTTTCTGGACTCCTTGGTTTCAAAGCTTGCATCATACAAAGCGTAGCGACAATCTTTCTCAGGAAGCATTCCCACAAAATGCTTGAAAGGATCAGTTATGGTTTCACCAACATCTCCAACCAAGATCTCTTTGCCTTCTTCAACAACTATGCACTTTTTGTCTGCACTGAGACAAAAAATGACAGCCTTCTTTCTTTTCTTGATTTCTTCTGGCGTGGAGCATTTCCGAACTTTCATGTCATAGAAAATGCGACATACTTCATCCGCAACCTGAACTCCTGAGGCCTATGAGGGGAACAGAATGTGCAGAAGGCTGACAACAATTGTAATTTCAAATGTAGAACAAGACATTTTGGCTCTAGATTGGCATCCGCTCACACGACCATCACTGACTTCAGACTTAAACATACCATGGAAGCCATTTTCTTGGGCTTAGCGGCCTGCCAGTCAAGGGTACTCCATAAACACTAAATGAGAGATCTTGTTTCAAAAACAAAATGGACATTTTCTGAGAAACAATATCTGAGATTGACCTCTGGTCTCCACCCTGACACACACACACACACACACACACACACACACACACTCCGCTAACAAATGTTAGTGAGTTTGGACAAGCTGTAATCTCATACTGCAGCAAAATGACACACAGGTCACCCACCTGTACATTTCTCAAACACTAATCATAGAGTTAATACAACATCTAAGAACTCCAGTTCTTGGGTATACTTAGGAAAGAAATAAAAATGTGCCCTCATAAACAACCATATGCAAATGTTCACAGAAACGTTACTCACATAGACAAAAGTGGAAGCTACTCCAAAGTTCATTAAGTGAAGGGATTTTTAAGTAGTACATCCACACAAAGCAAAAACGAGGATCTGACTCACTGCAACATAATGAGCCCCAGAAAACATCACACTCAAAAAATAAGCCAAAGAGAAAGGGCTGTATGCAGCATGATTCTATTTATATAAAATGTCCCCAAAGGCGGATCTATAAGTAGACTAGTGGTTTCCAGGGTCAAGGGAAGAGGAAAGAGATTGTTAACTGGCAATTTTCTTTCAGGGTGATGGAAATGCTCTGCAAAAACCCTACTGCTTAAACACATGTGCAAGAGCTGGCTGTCATGATGCATGCCTATATCCAAGCAAGCAGTTTGACAGCTATGGCAAGAAGATCAACAGTTCAAGGCCACCCTGGGCTACACTGGTGAAACCCAGTTACAAAAATATAAGAGAAAAAGATGCCTGTAAGAATGTGGGGGAGTGGGATATTGGGAAACTGGCGTTTATCAAAATTTCATCACCCAACTGTTAAGCTCTGGGTACACTATAGTGCTATCTAATCTGCATCTATTCACAAACTCCTCCAATCTAGCTAACCAATCCACACATTTTTCTTATAAATGTAACTACTGTAAATGAACAGCACATTTTAATTCAATGGCAGTCAGAAAATACTAGATAGAAAACTAACAAACTTTACAACCTTACTATATTCAGATTACATTCTTATTACACATGCATACTTATTATATTTTTAAAAAGTCACTTTCAAGCCCTTTACTGCTTTAGTAGGATTTTCTGATCTTTGAAGAAATGGAAAATAATGTTTAATTAATATTGTCAAGGTAGAACTAGAAACAGACTCTAATTCCTCTCTAGTCCATAATAATGCTGATATTTAAGTTTTTTAACCAACAACTAAGTCTTACTTTTAAAAATAGTTTATTTAAAATTTATCATTCATATAATGTGTTTGAATCAATCCATCTGCATTTCCTCCCCTCTAACTCCTCCCCTACCAGCCCACAACTTTTCCTTCCCAGCTTCATGAACTCTCATTTATTACTATTTTTTAAATACCTACTGAGTCCATTTAGTGCTTGCCCAATTCTTAGAGGGCAACACTGGAAGCTTTGTATTTATTCAATCAATATCTGAGTATACCTAAAGTACCTAAGTCTCTCTAACAAAACTTGAAATCGATTTAGAAATCAGTCGTGTACTGTAACTGAAAACAAAGCAAACACAATTCTGCAGCTGTGGTGGGCAGAGTCCAAGCCTTTTCCATCAGAAACATCACCTATGCTGCTTTTTCATTCCTACGATGTGTGGTAGCACAATATGATGAGTAGAGCCCGAGTCTACACTCATAAGATCCAGGTGACTATTGCGAACACTTAGTCCTAAAACCTGATGAATACGATGACTACTGCTGTACTGACTTTACCTGTCCTTACCCCTTCCCCTGTAGGCTGTGATGAACGAGTGGAGTCCTTTACAAATCCCAGTCGCTCGAGTCCAAGGCTCTGTGCACAGACACCTGGCACAACCTAAGGCCCCTTCACAGCTTCTTAAGTCAAAGGACAAAAGGTCACAGAAGAAGCCGGCTGCATTAAAACAGCTCTCCTGGCAGTCTGGACTTCTGTGAGGACTCACCTGAGTCTCCTCCTAGGCCCTCACACTGGAGCAGTCACTACGCTCTCCTAACAACAAGGCTGCTTGTTCAGGCCTACCCACCCTAGCCTGAAGGCATTCATCTTAGAAGTAACGCCAGGCAGGGCCTATCTGGTTCCTTCAAGAAAAGCTGAGAAGAAAAAGACCTCTCCTACCAGTTCTGTTTTTCAGCATGCAACATTTAACTGCTCAGCAGTCAAGAACCTGTAAATTTATTTTAAATAAAATTAAATCAAATTCCATTTTAAATTTAAAGTTCGTACAGCTGAAACAATACAGACCACTGAAAATCTCTGAACCAGGAACACTAAGTTGCTATAGTTGGAAGGAATTTGAGAGCAAAAATAGACTGCTACCACAAGCGCTCTGACTGCCTTAAAAAGCTATGGAGTCACAGCTGAAATGTCTCCATGTTCTGTACTAGGAACCACTGGAGAATAGGAATCCACGCTCCACCCTGCGTCAGAACAGCTGCTTCAAGCACAGTGGGTCATATGTTTGTCTTGAGTCTCTTCAGATGGAGCGTTTATAAAATTCACCAACTGGAGGACTCAAGAGATGACTCAATGGCTCAGAGTACCCCTGGCTGCTCTTCCAGAGTCCTGGGTTCTACTTCCAGCAAGCACGTGGTGGCTCACAACCACTGATAGTGGGATCTGATGCCCTCTTCTAATATAAAAGTTGCACACGCAGATAAAGCACCCATGTGCATAAAATAAATCATTTTTAAAAACTCACCAACTAGCTGGGCGATGGTGGCGCACGCCTTTAATCCCAGCACTCGGAAGGCAGAGGCAGGCGGATCTCTGTGAGTTAGAGGCTCCAAAGCCACAGAGAAACCCTGTCTCAAAAAACCAAAAAAAAAAAAAAAACAACAAAAAAAAAAACCTCACCAACTGAGATTAAATCAAGATTCATGATTCATGAGGTACATACTCCTTGAATAGCTCCTAGTCAAACACAGAATTATGCTAACAGTAATACAGACACTGGGCATAATCTTGGAAATGGCAGAATAAGCTGCAAGAGCAAGTCTCTCAAGTCTACCACAAGGGTGAGTGACAATCGTTGAAACTTAAGACATCAAGTTTTGAGGCTTTAATTTTTATTAACCAGTGAATCAGTTCAAACCTAAATGTGATGGTCACTAACAACAGGCCACCCGAAACCTGAACACCAGACTGAGGTTCATCCTCACTGCTAAACACAAGTAGGACACCTCCCTCCCCTTGGCTCCATTAAAACTCACTACACTTTAATCCTCATTAAAGAAAACAATTAAAGTCACTGAGCTACCTAAGAAAATTATTAATTTCTAAACCTTGTTTGTGTAAGGGTCTAAAATGTCTGAAAAGTGAGACTGGTGCAGAGCAGACAGACAGACAGACAACTGTAAGTTAACAACTGACAACAGTCAGTGGCTCCTTCCTGACCAGTTTCTCAAAGGAGCTGGGGCGTTGCAAACCAGGTCCAGGATTCCCTTTGTTTCTACCTTGCACAGGACCAGCAGAGACAGGACTAAGAGCTGGGCTGCTGGCTACTGCTAACGCCTGCAGCAGAGACAGACAAGACAGTGCTGCGGAGCTGACTCGGGGCTGAGTCCCTACCTCTGTCTCCTACAACAGCTCCACTGCAGTTAGGGAGGTGATTAGAAAAAGACCATAATTCCATCAGGGCCAGAAAAGAGACGGAATGCAATGGGGGGAGCCAGTGAAATTACTGTGCCCCCACCCTGCCATATGTGTCCCTCCACCCTTGACTTTGGATTCCAGAGTTCATTCTCTACAGAGCTTGCTATCTTTCCAGTTGGTCACCCTACTGAAAGGGGGAGATAAGTGACCACAAGAAATGAAGGTAGACTCCTAGTCACCCTCAGGTATGATCCTAAATTACAAAATCCCTTTTTCAGCTGTCTTAGGGAAACATGTGGGCCAATAACAGCTGTGTTAGCATTTCTTTCCTGCCTTCTACTGTGGTAGAAGCCATCACCACACTGGAAATATACAAGACAATAAGAAAGTAAATTATTACTTTGAGTTTCAAGGAAATTTAAAAAGCAGCAGCACATAAAACTGACCCAATACTAAAACAGTATGTTTTGGACAAACAAATTTATAAAATGTATTACACAACTTTCTGTCTTGGGAAATAGTCCACTGTTTTTGTTGATGACCCACGTCATTTGGAACTTCAGCTATTATACTACGCAAAAAACAGATTAATGCCTCTAAGGGCAAAGATTTCACATTTAGTATTTAATCTATTTATGGTTGACTATTTCTGAGGGCAATGAAGCAATTTTGAGGGGAACAAACTGCTAATACACACACATACACCCCCACACACTGGTGAGGCAGGGTTTTATTATATATCCCAGGATAGCACCAAATTAATAATTATCTCAACATCATAAGTGCTAGATTACAGGTGTGCAGCATCAAATCTGGCATTGTTTATGAAAAGTAGGTTATCTTTGTATCAAAGACTCAAAGCAATAAAAATGAAGAGTCAAAGTTTCATGCAAAACAGTTTAACTTAAGCAAATTAGGCAAAGGCTTAATTCTTCCAGGTGGATTAAAAGAGAATATTTTATTTTATCCCTTATGGAAGACACACTGAATATTGGGAAAGAAGTGAAGAACTGGAAAAGTTTATCGAGACCAGACCAGAAAAAGCAACTTTGGTCCTGACCATTCTGACAAATGTGTAATTAACTGAGAATATGGTCTTTCGAGGAGTTGAGAAAATTCCTTAAACAAGCAAGCAAACTGGTTACTCTTGTCTCCTAAGCAGAGCTGGAAATGCTCCACTTTAGAAGATTTTTCTCTGCAGAGAAGCAGAAGCCCACAGCATCCTCTCGCATCCCCCAGGGCAGCCAGAGCTGCTTATTCTTTAACTCAAGAAGACAGGTGGAACCACATACGCCAAACACTGGAACGCAGTGCTGGGCAGTGCCATTTATCAAGTGCACACTAATTATTACTATTATTAACTAGAAGATCCAGTTAGGGCATCTTCAACTCTTCAATAAGTCATGTTGCCAGTAAGCCTCAGGTTACTGGACAAGTTAAAACTTGTATTTGGGGGCTGGAGAGATGGCTCAGCAGTTAAAACACTGGCTGCTCTTCCACAGAATTGAACTTGGGTTCAATTCCCAGTGCCCACATGGCAGCTCAATCCTGTCTGTAACTCCTGTTCCAGGGTACCTGACACCCTCACACCTTCACACAGACAAGCATGCAGGAAAGACACCAGTGAACATAAAAATAAATTTAAAAACCTGACTTGCATCTGAAACAAAAATTTATTTAATTTTGGGGAAAAAAAAAAGAGATGAGTTCACTGAGTAACAAAGGGCAGAGGGCAGGGCAGTAGCAAGAACAGACTATCTCCTCAATCAGAGATTCCCTGCTTCCTGTTCACAACAACTGTGGCATCTGGTAGTATCCATCTCTTTTTTCTCCTGACTATTTAGTAATGCCATCAACAGATAAAAAAGACACTGAAAAAATGTAATATGTATACAATAGAATTTCATTTTGCCATAAAGAATGAAATTACAATAATTGCAAGAAAAAGGATGGGTCTAGAAACTACATATCAAGAAAAAGGATGGGTCTAGAAACTACATATCAAGAAAAAGGATGGGTCTAGAAACTACATATCAAGAAAAAGGATGGGTCTAGAAACTACATATCAAGAAAAAGGATGGGTCTAGAAACTACATATCAAGAAAAAGGATGGGTCTAGAAACTACATATCAAGAAAAGGGATGGATCTAGAAACTACATATCAAGAAAAAGGATGGGTCTAGAAACTACATATCAAGAAAAAGGATGGATCTAGAAACCTCATATCAAGTGAGGTAACCTGAACTCAAAAACAACACTGCAGTTCTTGCTCACGTATGAATCTTAGCATGTAATGTCCACAGATCTGTATGTGCATAGGCTATGAATTAGAAATGGGATGATAAAGGTGAAAGGAAGTGCTGAGGAAGGAGCAGGGCATCAGAACACATGTGCAATGCAAGCAGAAAGGTTGTTACTGGCAGCAGAAAGTACAAAAACTGGAGAAACAATGGAAGGGAGAAAGAAAAATAAAACTTCTTTGAAACTGCCATAATGAAACCTAATACTTTGCAATGCTAACTAAAATAAACAATATATTGTGTGGTTAAACAGCAAAGTAAGGGGCAAAGAGTGCAGTAGTGGCACGCACACCTTGGTAGTAACCCGCAGTTCTCAGCAAGAGGGAAACCATGTCTAGTACTGGAAATGCAGCTAGCTACTGAGTGCTAGAGAAGTCATGGATCTTAGGAGAAACTACAACCACCACTTAACAGCACAATCTCTAACTACACTCCAAATATTTGTCATCATACCCACAGGTAAGTATAGTTCTCACCCTTCATCAAGGAAACTTCTCTTTGTAACAGAGACCTTGACAGAAAACCACAACCAATCATAACGCAGAGCTGTGGAGCCCAGTGATGTAGGAGGATCTTCTTTCTATGTGTTACTTTCATTGGTTAATAAAGAAACTACCTTGGCTTTTTGATAGGGCAGAATTTAGATAGATGGAGTGGACCAAACAGGATACTGGGAGAAAGGCAGCAGAGTCAGGCAGATGCCATGAAGCTCCGGCCCAAAATGGATGTAGGTTAGAATCTTCCCGGTAAGCCATGGCCTCGTGGTAAACACAGATTAATAGAAATGTGCTAATCAAGATGTGAGAGTTAGCAAGAAAGAGGCTAGAGCTAATGGGCCAGGCAGTGTTTAAATGAATACAATTTGTGTGTTGTTATTTCGGGGGTAAGCTAGCCGGAATCCGGGCAGGAATGCAGCTGGCCACGCCTTTTACTACAGCCCAGTCCTGAAGGATACTTCCACATAACACCCTTGCATCTAAGGCTCCAGGAACTTTGCAGAAGAGTGGATGAAAAGACTGCAAGGGCCAGAGGATCAGGGCATTTGCTGAGATCTCTGTCTTCTAGTCACGTAAGAAGCAATGTTCAAAAGTCTCACCAACGTGGCTGCCCAAATGTGAACTGAACAAGAATGAAACCACATCCAATAGACATGCCAAACTGGATGGGGCCTCAACCGTACACAAAGAACTACAGCAAACTGAGGAAAACTGGGAAAGAAAAAGGTGGGCTTCCCCAGGGAAGAGCACACCAACTGGTTGTTCAGTGCCAAACAGTCCTGAAAACATACATACAAGCAACATCGCACAGACTGTATGTTACACTTAGGAATGTATATGTATAAACGGGCAACGACAATGAAAAGAGGCCATGAATCTGAAGGAGAGCAGGGAGAGGGATATGGGACGGCTTGGAGGGAAGAAAGGGAAGGGATAAATGTTGTAATTATATTATAATCTCAAAAATAAAAGGTTCAATTACACTACTTTAGGAAGCCATCACCCACAATGAAGAAAGCCGTGACAGAGTAGCAAGTAAGTGTGTTTCATCCTATGTCCCTTCCCAGTATATATTAGTCAAGGAACACACAGGGATTCTCCAATATCCTGAGAAACTGAAAATATTCAGAGGTATTAAGAGCAGTTTTACAGGTTAAAGATCCTGGCCAAAGAGCTAAGATAGGTAAGCTCATGTTTCTGCTCCATTTGTCAAGCTTCAGGCCTGCAGGACTGCCATTAACGACATACAGCAGAAGTATGCCTGCTGTCCCACTGACTGTCCTCCCTCCCTCCCTCCCTCCCTCCCTCCCTCCCTCCCAGGGCCACCACACCACACTCTAGCTGCAGTTACAGCATCAGATACCAGTGATCCAGAAAATGTTTCAAGCTAACTCTGCTTTAAAACTGCTTCATCTGAAAAAAGCAAAGTGAAGCCAGGAATGATGGTGCATGCCTTTAATTGCAGCATTCATGGCAGAGACAGCTGGGTCACTGAATTTGAAACCAATCTGAGTTCTAGGACAGTCAGTGCTACAGAAAGAGACCATCTTTAAAAAAAAAAAGTTAGTTAAAAACTAAAAACAGAAGAAAAACAAAAAGCCAAGTGAACAATACTGTCACCGATTCCACCCATAAAAACCCTCAGTCACTTTAGAACAAAGCACACATGTGCTGGGATGGCCAATGCAGAAGATCGAATGGAAGTTCTGCTTGCTACTTAGGAGCTGTTTAAGGAGAAGCTCATTGTTAAGGCTCCCTGAACATCTCACATTCTCTCGCTGTGCTACACAGTTCCTCTTCTCATCTGGTTGCCCTCAGGGTCAGCTCAGATCCTCCTCTGGGAAAGCAGCTCCTATTTGTCCCTCGCCATCAGCTCTAACCAAAATCTGCATGATCCTCCATGTACTGACGAGGACTATTGTTATTTCTATCACTGCAGTATTATCTATCCAATATTGTCTAACCATTTGTTAGTTGACTCCTGCTCTTGGCTTCCCGGCAAAAGAACAAGAGCTGTTGTTAGTGGGTGTTTTTACATTGTTACTTTGTTTTTGCTTATGCAGTGATAGGGTCAAACCCAAGGCCTTCCAGCTAGGCCAGCATTCGATCAGCTACCTCCATTCCCACTTTCTTAGTACCTACCACTCCACTCTGCCCTTCACATCTTAGCCACCATCCACCAGCTACAACTGTGATGCTGCCAACTACATGTTTAACTCAACCAATAAAAGTTTAATAGTATTTTTGTCTTGAAACCTTTAAATATGTATTTTAACTGCCTAATATGTGAGCTTCATATTTCATATAAATTTCAGGATAAATGCTATGTAAGAGATATAAATGTATATACTAATCAATATTCAAGAACATGACTAAGAAATCAATATTCCACAAAATAACACATTTAAAAGTTTATGTGGTCTAAGTTGTTGCCATGGGCCTATTTACTTTGAAGCTGAAAACATTTAGAGGCATTACTTAAAACAAGTTGTCTACTAGTTTTACCAAGTAGAGAATGTTTCATGAATCTGCTGATATTTGAAAAAGTAAAAACTTCTTGACATCATCTCAAAGGGGAAAATCAAAAACTATTCCCTGTAAAATCAGGGCTATGACAAGGACACCCATTCCTACCCAGAATGTGAAGTCTTACCCAGAGTAGCAAGGTGAGCAAGGAAAGAGCTACAGGATAGAGAGCCAGCCAGGAGAGAAGCGCATATTCTGTTGCGGCAACGTGACTCTTTATAAAAAAGTCTGACAAATAAACTCTGTAAGTTGCAAGATACAAAAAGCCATATACCAAATCAGTAGCATTTTTGCAAAGAAAAGAAAAAAATGCAATCCCCACTGCTAAAACAAAGAGCCAGAAACAACAACAGCAACCAACAGAAAACCCTTCCAAGGGAATGAGGATACAGCATAGAGACAGACTGTTAGCTAACAGGTATCATCCCCCATCCCTAGTGCTACATCAAAGAAAACAAGAACAGAACAAAACCCCTTAGGCCTCCATCTAGCCAAGGGAGCGGATTATTATGCAATGCTAATTACAAAACAAGGAAAAGAGAACAATGGAGACTACACACCAACAGGAGAAGACATTCCAGAAAGGCGTTGTTAAAATGTCCATACTATCAAAGCAAATTTAGAGTCAATGTGATCTCTACCCACAAAGCACTGGTTTTCTTCACAAAACAGAAAAAGGAAGATGGGAATGGTGTCACATGCCTGCTATTCCAGCACCTGGGAACTGGAAGCAGGAGGCAAATACAGCCTTGGCTACACCCTGTGTATGAAGTCTAGGTTACACAAGAGAGGAAAGGAAAATAAAAAAAAAAAATGAAACTTGGGTAGTCAAAGTATTTTAGCAAAAAAAAAAAAAAATCATACTATCTCACACCTCAAAACATACTACAAAGAGCAAATAAGCAAAACAACACGGTGTAAACGTAAAAATATACACACACGCAGACCAATGGAACAGAGAACTCAGAAATCATTCCATAATCTACAGCTAACTAATAATCATTGGAAAAAGCACCAAAAACCTACATTAGAGCAAGGACAGAGTCTTTAATGAAGGAAGCTGAGAAATTTGGAAATTCATACACAAAACAATAAACAAGACCCCTATCTCTCATCACATAAAAATCAAGCCAAAGTACATCAAAGGCCTAAACATGAGACCCCCAAACCATAAAACTGTCAGGAGACTCAAGGATGACCTGCAAGACATTGAGTGGACAATAGCTTTTGGATGGCTTCCCCAGGGCACAGGCAATAAAAGTAAAAACAGGCAACTGGGGTTTTAGTCAAACCAACTGGTTTCTAAACAACAGGATACAAGAGTGAAGAGACATCCAGCAGAGATGAAAAACATTAGCAAGTTGTTCATCCAACAAGAGATGCTGATCCAAGAGAGACAAGGGATCCAACAGAAAAATATCGCAACTCTGATGGGGCGGGGAGCTGAATAGACCATTCTCAAAGAATAAATGACCAATTATATGAAAAATGACTGTATAGTTGGAAAGGAAATGCAAAGCACAACCATGCACCGTCCATAAATACACCCATGCTGGCTGAGATGCAAAAAAAGGTGAACAACCACATATCATTGGTGGGAATATGAACATATACATATGGAAAACAATATGGAGGTTCCTCAGAACACTAAAAACAGAACTCCCACAATCTAGCTATCCAACTAGTTATATATACTAAAGGAATCAAATCAGCCTGTCAAAAAGATGTCTGGTAAACACCCATGTTTACCATGACACTGGTCCCAAAAACAAGACATGAAATATCTAATATACAATCACTATATTTGATATCACCACCACCTTTTTTAGACCTTCCTGGAACTCACAATAACCTTCCCCCTTAGCCTCCCAAATGAGGAAATTATAGATGTGTGTCACCATACTCGACACCATTTATTTGCACCTTGTAATCAGATAGTTCAGGACTTTGCTGGACTATTCTGGACACCACTCCCTTGTTGGGTGAACAGTCGGCAAGTAATCCCTCTTGGTTTTCAAGTTATCAATTTTCTGTATTGTTCCTGCTGTATAGAACACTCAAATTGATTTTGACGTGGCAATTTCATAAATCAGACTATTTTGAAAGAAACTGTGCAAAGCATAAAAGTTTTAACATAAGATGACGTTTCTTAAAAAAATGAACTTAAACGTCAGGTGGACCACAGGAGTGAGTGCTCCCAAATAGAATCTGAAGAACTGAGAAACTGAAGGTACTGTCCATCTCTGCATCCTTCGGTGGCTCTTCGGAGGTGGGGATCAGTAGGAGGAAATAGGTTAGACACAGCCCATTCCTCTTTAACCTCTGCTTCCTCGCAGCCAAGATGCAAGCAGCTTTTCCCCCACTGTACATTTCTCTCATGACGCTTTTATTATGAAGGACTAGTTTGCTGGGACCAGCTAGGCAGAAATCCCCCCCCCCCAATTAAATAAGTGGTTTTGGCTTTTTCTATCCATCCAGCAAGAAATGAAAACAGATAAAATAGAAGAACAAAACAGCAACTAATCAGAAGCCATAGAGAAAGTGGCAAACAGACTCCAAAAGCATGCCTCTAACAGCTTGGCAGTATGGCTGAGCAGAACTGGTCACACCTGAAGTGTGTAAGGATGGCATGAGCAAGGGAACACACTGCCTGACAGTTGACACGTTGTTACCTTCCTTTTCACGTATAAGGTCTTTAAGCTATTTTCTATGATTCAAGATAGCCAATAAGCAAATACCATTCGATTTCCTTTGACAAAAGAGGAGTTTCTGTATGCCAGAATCATTACAGTGTTACCACAGCAATTCTTGTCTCATCTCTAAGGATTTACATAAAAAGATGCAAACTGAATTGCAGTATGTATACAAAGGTAGGGTCCTATCCAATTGTTTCAATGCTTAAACCTCAGTTCCCAATGCAGTGTTTATAAAAATAAGAACAGATATAAAAATTAAAACAATCAGCTGAGCAGCAATGTCTCACGCCTTTAATCCCAGCACTCAAGAGGCAGAGGCAGGGATCTCTGTGAGTTTGAGGACAGCCTTGGACTACAGAGCGAATTCCAGGACAGACTCAAAAAATACACAAAGAAACTCTGTCTCAAACACCTCCCCACTAAAATAAATAAATAAATAAATAAATAAATAAATAAATAAATGCGATCCATCTCTATAGGAACTTGTCAAAATTAACATCCTCTTAATCACATATTGATGGAGGAAGGTCATTGGCTAATAAAGGAACTGCCTTGGCCCATTTTATTGGTTAGGACATAGGTAGGTGGAGTAAACAGAACAGAACGCTGGGAGGAAGAGGAAGTAAGCTCAGACTCCACAGCTCTCCTCTCGGGGCCAGATGCCTCAGAGAGACGCCATGCCCCGCTCCTGGGCAAATACATGCGATGAAGCTCCGACCGAGGATGGACATAGGCTAGAATCTTCCCGGTAAGCGCACCTTGGGGTGCTACACACAGATGATTAGAAATGGGCTAAATTAATATGTGACAATTAGCCTAGAAGAGAATGGGCCAAGCAGTGTTTAAATGAATACAGTTTGTGTGTTATTTCGGGGCATAAGCTAGCCATGCAGGCAGCCAGGTGCTAGGGACGCAGCCCCATCGCCCCTTATTACTACAACATATTATAATTTAGTAGCATCCATGTAGTCTACTATGAGAAAGGGATTGCGTACTGATATGTACAGCCCCATCTTGAAAGAGTGGTACTTTCAAAAACATCTTAGTAAGTATTAAAAAAGAAACTGTCTGGAGAGATGGGTCATCAATTAAGAGTGCTTACCGCTCTTGCAAAGGACTTGGATTGAACCCAAATGGAGGCTTATAATTATAATTCCAATTCTGGGGGATCCAACACTCTTTTGGTCTTTGTGGGCTCCTACATGCATGTGGGAACACAGACTCAAACAGGCATAGATGAACACACATACATAAATAAGAAATACAGATTGACATTCCTAGTACTGCTTCTTAGATCATATAAGTGCAAAGCATTAAAGTGTCAATTATTCAAGCTAACTTTCCACCATGAACTGAATAAACCAATTCATAAAGTATATGGCTGGATCAATAAGGCCACCACTAACCATATGCAGTTTAGTGACTTTTTTAAACGTGGCTAAGGAACTTAATTTTAAATTTTATTTCATTTTAATTAACAACTTTAAAATTCTAAACTCCATTGCTAATAAATTTGTTAAATATATTAGGAGAAACCTGAGTATGTGGGCCTACTTTTTAAACTACAGTCATGGTACGTAAATACAAGTCAAATATGTGTAATGAATATTTAAGTGCTTACATTGAGACCATCTTTATTTAGTATTCAGGAAGGCCTTGAACTCAAGATCCTCCTGCCTGTCTCTAGGATGATAGCTGCATAACAAGCCTGAATGAGTTGTGCTTTAGGTGTAAAATATATACAGAATTTCCAACAATGAAAATATGTAAAAGTCACTAATTTTTCTATCAGTCAAATGTTAACACAATATTTTAGATAGGGCTAGAGATGGCTTAGTGGAGTGACTGCCAGGCATACACAAGGTCCTGGGTTGATAGCTAGCGTCACAAAGAATTATAGATTATATTGGCTTAAATAAATTTCACCTTTGCTGGTTACCTTCTTTAAGGAGCACTGAGAAAAATTTAAATATATATACATTCCTGAATCAAAATTTCATAACGAGAATTCCTTAATCTGTCCAAAAGTAAGAGAGCTTAATCTTATCTGTGTCAACTTCAGCCCTATAACCATTTGAGAAAGCACCAAATCTATGTTGAAAATATTCAAAACTAAACGCTAATTACATTGATATGCCAAAAGAAAAATCACGATAGGAAATTCATTGTTCTTTTTCTGTGATCAGGTTAAAAGAGGTACAACCTATAGCACAGTACACAAACGTTGAAAGGAATAGTCTTCCTTCGATGGGGTACTGCTGTAGGAGGCACCGAGGTTCCCGTCTCTCGGGTGCTCATGTATGTCTGACTGGGGCAGAGACTTCTCGACTTTGCAAGCTTTACAGACAAAGACAATGCATTTATATATGCAAGTCAGTTTCCCAAGGCTCAGGGTCTGGAGGTTGAGAGCAGTGGGTGCTCTCCAGAGTTCAATCCCCAGCAACCACATAATGGCTCACAACCATCTATGATAAGATCTGGTGCCCTCTTCTGGCCTGCAGACATACATGCAGGCAAAACACTATACATAATGAATAAACCTTTAAAAGAAAAAAAAAGAACGATATGATCCATCTCAAAACACTTGGTTATTACCGAAAGGAGGTAAGTTTTAATAGTAAAAAAACACTACTTCACTGAAGCAATTCTATTCATGGAAAAACTGTTGTGATGTCTGGTGAAGTGGCATATACAAGCAATTCCCACACTCGGGAGGATGGAGTGCTAAAGACCAGCCTGGGCTAGCTACAGGGTGGAGATCCTGTCAGACAGAGGATGAGAATGAATTTGTTGTGCATAGTTACTTTTAAGTAGGCTTTGTTTGATTAGTACACAACAAATTTTTAAGTATGAAGTAAAGCTTCCATACAGTCTCTGGGTATTTGGCTTATTTTATACTTATGTATACTACATGTATGCTTGCTTGTCTGTATGTGATACTGTGTGTATGCAGTACCTGCAGAGGCCAGAAGAGGGTGTGGGGTCCTTTGGAATTGGAGTTATAGGTGGTTGTGTACCACCTAAGGAGGGTGCTGGGAACTGAGCCTGGGCCCTCTACAAACATAGCAAGTGTTCTTCATTACTGTACCATCTCTCCACTGGTTTTTAATATTCTGTCTGAATGAAGTGCCCCAGGAAAAAGAGACGGGTTTAGAATGGAGGAGATGAATCTCTGTAGGTCCCAACCAAGATGAGCTACCTACTCTATGGTCCATCACCCCAGAAGCCTGGAAATGGCAGGTGAAATAAAGAGGAAGCATTTTTCTTCTGTGATTTAACAGCTTAAGACGTCTAGAAAGACACATGTGGAGAAATACCAGTCCACGGTATAAGGACCCAGCACTGACAAGCGTGGTCTTGGGGTTTTTGTTTGGTTTGTTTTTGGTTGTTGTTGGTTTTTTGTTTTTTGTTGTCAGTGCTTGATTTCAGCTCAGATGAAGTCAGGTTCACAGATACATGTCTTATATATAAACATTACATGTAAGCTGATGCGAAGCATGGTGATACCTTGCTTGCCTAGCATCATGTGAGGCTTTGGGGCCCATTTCTAGCATCAATTTAAAAAAAAGTACAATATATACAGAAACAGTACTAATAATGAAACGTAGAAACCATTTTCTACACATCAGCCAGGCAAAGGACTTAAGGATCAATTAGGTAAAAGAAACAGAAAGGATTCCACCAACTGAGGATCTGGTGTACAAACATATGAGATTGTGAAGGATATTTCTTATTCAAGCCATCAAAAGGCTATATAGATAATGAGATACAAAGTAAAACATGCCAAGAGGAGGAGAAAATACACATGCATGCTCTCCATCCAAGGGTCTCTGTGTTTATACCAAGAGGACACACAGGGACTAGACAAGTAATATATAATAATTTTATATGGAAACCAACTATTGTGAAAAGTTTAAATAGATAAGTCAACTGGAGAAATGTCCAAATGTCTACTAATAAAGGGATGAATAAACTTGTGCAGTTTTAGAGTGGAATAAGACCCAGTACTTCAATCCAACACCCTGGGCTGGTGAGATGGCTCAGAGTAAAGGCATTTGCCCATAGGCCTGATGACCTGAGTTCAATGCCCAGGACCTACATCGTAGAGGATCAACTCCAGCAAGTTGTTCTCTAAGTTCTACATGTAGACCTAGGCAAACATATATAAACAACTCAATAAATTAAGTAAATGTAATAAAAACCAACATCCTCCCCAAAAGAACACAAAAATTAAAAAAAAAGGTTGAAAGGGACTAGACAAGGCACAGCATAACATATATATAAAATTTAACACACTGATGTAACATGAATTAAGAATGTAAAAGCATGAAAAGTGAAGGAGCAGGAGTTGGCTCAGCAATTAAGGGAACTGATTGCTCTTGCAGAAAACCTAGGGTCAGTTCCCACATGGCAACTCACATCCATTTGTTAACTCCAGTTCCAAAGGATCTAACACCCTCTTCTGACTTCCATGTGTACTGCACCCATATGGCACACAGACATGTAGGTAAAGCATACACACACATAAGTAAATTTATTTTTTAAAAAAAGGCATAAAAATGTCAAAGAATGAAATCTATCAACTTCACGTAACTGTGGTGAAATGGACCTGAACCTTGCACTTAAGACACACCCTATCTCTATAGGTTTGAGGCCAGCCTGGGTTACAGTAAGATCATCTCAATTATTAGAAAAGAAAAAAAGAAAGGAAAGGTCTATTATATATTCTTTAACAAGATCTGTTCATATCCTTTCTCAATACTCCCTGGGTTACCTGCCCAGGTTCACATTCCTTCTATTGGAGAAGTTTCTCCATCATGAATGTTCTTTGAGTTTACAACATCCTGAATATAATCACTTCCTAATGGGCCAGTATAAGATCTGACACAGGACTGGTACCCAGTAGGGAGGAAGAGAGTAACTAGGAAGCTGCAGTAATAAGAAATACCTAAAATATGACCTCATCATCATGATTTTTCTTTTGATAAAAGGAAACTTTATTCTGCACTGATTAAAATGCTTCCAAATTAATCATTTTGAAGATGGGTGTAAAATAAGAAAAAGTGATTTGTGGGAGGTAATTGATCCCTTACAGCCTGATTTTCATGTTAAATGGGCATATAAACGGTCAAGTGTGGTGGTGCACGCCTTTAACTCCATCCAGCACTGGAGAAGCAGAGGCAGATGGATCTAAGTTTGAGGACAACCTGGTCTAGAGTGACTTCCAGGACAGCCAGCACCACACAGAAAAATCCTGTCTTGAAAAATCAAGGGGCTGACTTGTTAATAATGTTTTTCCTAAGTACCAAGTGCAGAATAAACTGGTAATTCAGTCCAAGCCAATTAGCTCAGTTTGTTGGAGAAGAATTCTGTCTGTGTAAAGATAAGAGTTACATTATCACATATTCTTTGACTGTATTTCAAGGCAAGACTACACCCTACTTTCCAGAGAGCCACAAAACTATGCTGCAAATGCATTCCTTGGTAAAAGAAAAGGCTAGCCAAATCTACATGTGATGTGTCAAGCTGTACCCAATAGAACTGAGCAAATAAAGTCAGGAATTTAATGGTGAGCTGGCAAATAATCTTTGCACATATGAGGAAGCTGACACACCCAGTACACACACAGAAATTTTATTGGACATGTGCAAACAGAGGGTACATTTTCCCCCAGTGGGAGGGGATTTTATAGAGACAGTTATGGTGATATTTTGTAATGAGACATTTGAAAACACGACATCTCATTTTTCTAATTTCAACTTGCTTTATTCCAACCACTTCTAAAAGACTTAGTGAGTACCAGGAAGCAATTCTTCTAAATTAAACAAACCCATAAGCAGTTAAAATTTGATCTCCCCACTACCATGCCCCAAAAAAGGAAATGGGGGAGGCAGGCAATGATGGTACGCGTCTTTAATCCCAGCACTGGGGAGGCAGAGGCAGGCCAATGTCTTTTGAGTTCAAGGCCAGCCTGTTCTACACAGCTAATTTCAGGACAGCCAGGATTGTTACACAAGAGAAACCCTGTCTCGAAAAAACAAAGGAAAGGGGGAAAAGCTAAGCATATTAGCTGACACCTATAATCCCAGCACTCTGGAACCTAAGAGAACAGAATGCTAGGCCACCCTGGGCTATAACAAGACCCTAACACCTGTAAATCTAGCACCTGGAGGCTTAGGCAGGCTTGCCTTAAGTTCAAGTCCAGCCTGGGTTTCACAGGGAGTTCTGTGTCATTCTGGATCACAGAGTGAGATCTTGCCTCAGAAAAGGACACCAAGCAGCTCACCAACAAATCTAAAAGGTTTCAAGTATAGAGGGTGCCAGAATCTGGGATGATTAAGGAGAAACACTCTCTCTCTCTAATACTCTCTAATGGCTGGACTGAATGGAGATGCTCCATGCTTATAAAATCAAACATAGTAAGAGTCTGTGTTCTGAAACCTTCATGCTGAAAACACACCCAGAACTGGTGAAAAGGCTCAGCAGTGAAGGCACTTGCCAGGCGAGTCTGACAACCTTACCTTAGTTCAGTACCCAGAGTTCACAGTGAAAGGAGGAGGGACTCACAAGGACTCCCAAGGTGCCAAGCCGGCAGCGGCATCCCTGCACCCACGTCCTCAGACCATAACAAATATATTAGGACTTGGATGTAAGAATGAACCCACCTTTGGTTCCCCCCCCCCCCATGTACCAGGAAATACAACAGATTCTTTCATTTTGTTTGAACGTACACAGGAAAGTTAAGCTTTAAAACCAAGCATTAAGACATTTAAAATGTTTAGCCCTGTTTTAAATATCAAGTTTGTGTTCTCGACTAAAAGAAAAGGCGTTGTTACATCAGCAGACTGGAGAGCAGGCACCAGTCCGCTAAACAGCACTTCCTTACACTGAGTGTTCAAACGGATCAGAACTCAAAGCCCTAAGAACAAGTCTTTAATGAACCAGTTATCTACAGATACATTTCAACTATTGAAGAGGTTCAAAAGACTTCAGGGTCTGATCTATTTGTAGCTGATATAGCCTTAAACCCAAAGAAGAACAGGATTTAGTATCACGACACTATTAAGCAGGGTCAGTTATCAAGAAAACTATCCATTTAATCCAACGAGCTATAGGCACCTGCAAGCCAGTTGCTCTATCCTAAGGAAAATCAAAGTTGTTATTTAGTGAAAACAGTGTAGACAGATAAGTGGGTACCAACTGCTTCCAAGCGCACAGATGCAGCAACAGGATAGTATTTCTAGCAGTGTGGCAAGGCCTTGCCAGCAAATCATTGACCAAAAATGGTAACAGTGTATGCCGACTACAGTGACAAAATGTTCTACCTGAACGCCCAGTTGGGATACTGTTGTACAGCAGATTTGAGTAACAGTTTAGAGACAGAGAAGTTTGTAAATTACTCAACATCTCTACCAGAATGTTTCTCTTGTTAACGGACTGGAGTTATTAAACGGACCTCCTGAGAGCTTCTATATTTGCACCAGGAAAAGCAACATCATGTTCACCCCTCGCACCCAAAGTTTGTGGTAAAGCCATGTTCTCAGGGGAAGGCAAATTTCTAGCTACGGATGGACAACCCGGCAGGGAAGGGTTAAAAGAGACACTGCCAAGCTTGACAAGCCCAACGAGAGTGCCACTGAAGCTGATTGCCAGATACGACAAACAAAGCCACGGCAAGGCCACCCTGTTCTTAATCACGCTAGCTAGCAATCACCCCGCCCTCTAGGGTGTTCAATAAAATCCTTCTTTTCCTTCTCGGTGGAAAAGGCTGAAAAGGCCCACGGGTCACTGAGCTGGCCTTGGGGGAAACCGCGCCCACACGGACGGTCCCCGCGGTTCCGCGGCCCACCCCGGGGACCTGCAGACCTCTGGATCGAAGGCAGCGAGGCCGGGCCGAAGACGATTCCGGGCGGCGGCCCGGGAACTGCCTTGGAGCCGCGGGACACAGTCCCTCCCTTGGTGGACGCCAGAGCTGCGGGTCACTCACCATGTTCGCCGCGGCGGACTTCGAAACGAGGAGCCTGGCGGCAAAGTATGAAAAGCGTCCTCCGCACGGTAGCAAGACCCGGAGAGCGAGCGCGAGGCAGACGCGACAGCTCGAGCCTCTTAAGGGGCGGACGGCACGGGTTCCAGCGAGACTGCGGCTGCGCGCGCAGCGCTCCGCCCCCCGTTGCTATGCAACAGTCAACCCCGCCCCCCGGCCAGGCCCCACCCAGGAGGCCCAGCGGTCCAAAGACTGACGGAAACCTCGCTCAGGAGCTAGAGTGAGGGGAGCGCGTGGATCCCCCCCCCCCGCCCCGTCCTAACGAGCGCCCGCTGCTCCCCGGCGAAGGGCGGGCAAAGGACGCTCCCGGGAGGGTGGCCCTGCCCTAGAGGCGGGGCCAATAGGTGCCCCGCCCACCCCGCGGCTGTTGCCCATACATGGAAGTCGCCACCTGGCCAGGTGTGCGCGCCGCCTGGGGCGGGACCGGAGCGCGGGGTGGGCGGGGCGAGAACCGGTAGGAGGGGCGAGCGCCGGCGGGCGGGTGCAGGGCTTGCCCGGGGGGTGGGGGGCTGGACTTCACTGCACGGCGCTCGGGGCTGCATCTCGAATTTTTTTACCTACTTTGGTGCTGTTCCCACCGTCCTGTGCTGATTGGTCAGCCCGGCACGTCGGCCGTCGCGTGAGAGGAAAAATCTGCACATTTTTCCTCCTTCCTGAGGCGACAGTGGCTGTTCAAAGTCCTGTGTGAGTCAGCGCTAATTTCAGGGCTGGAAAACTGGAGTGATTTGTTTATCTTCGGAACGGGCAAGAAGGAGGCTCAATGACCCGCAGGGGTGCGTGGGGGGGGGGGACGCCTCGTGGCCCGGGGCTGTGGGCCCGGCCCCTCCGCTGCGCTTGGGGGCTTCTCATTGGGGAATCGTGTTTTCCCAAAGGGTGGTTGCACGGAAACACAACGGACCCGGGGCCACCAGGAATCCTAGCGTTTTTTTGTTTTTTTTTGTGGCGAATAAAAGGAACCCGTAAGACGTTGGATGATTACCTAACTTTTGGACTTAATTTAAGCGACAATCACGATCTCTACAAAAACTTTTCATTCTCTACATAGGAGACTTTTGGACAAGATGGTCGTTGTGTTTCTTTGTGTCTATTTTCTGGGCACTATAATTTTGTTCTGCCTACGTAGAAGAAACGCGGTTCCCAGTAGGGTTTTTCTTTCTTTCTCCCCCCCCCCCCCCCCCGAAAACAAAAGACAAACTGGCAATTCTAAGCCTTTACAGCTTCGCCACAGGGTGTTTAGCAGGCTCCAGCAGTGGCGTCAGGGTCACCTGAAGAGCTTGTTCAGAAGATTTCTGAGTTCTGGCTGGGGCATCTAGAATGTAACCTAAGAATTTTTATTTTAAACAATTCTTTGGTGTTACTAGTTGGGGACCACACTCGTGAGAAAGAGCCTACATCCAGCTACAACTGGAACCCTTTTGCTTGGTTTTTGTTTTTTCTACCCAGGGCTCTGGCCCCCCACTAAATTAGGCTTCCTCTCCAGTGCAGAATTAGATCCGCTCGTTTAAGGACTGGTGTCTGCAATTCCCGCCTCTCACAGTGCTACTAGTTATGTCCAAACACAAGAATGGAAGCCTTAACTTACTTAAGAATTTCTACGTCTTCTTCCAGAATCCTAAGCAAGTTCTCTCTGTCCCCTCTGCCTCTGTTAGGCTCACTCCCTCTTCTTGTGGGTCTGCCAAATAATTGAGCCTCCGGTGTTCCTATCACCTGCCAGCCTGGAAATTTCTCTGACAGCCTCGCAGGGAATGTATGTGCTGCCATTCCATAATCTTAGACTTCATTCTTGATCTAGCCTTGATAAGCACCTAAGTCATCCGGGAAACTGTTTAAATGGCAGATTTTAGAATTTAGGGTCTCTGATGCCATCATGAGATGCCATGATGCAACTGCTCCTTGGGGGACACCTTTCCTGGCTTTCACTAGTGTTTTGTGGCTTTGAACTGTTTTGTTTTTGTTTTTAAATACTTATACCACTACTTCCAGAATAGACTGGGAGTCCCAAAAGGAAAGCTGAATTTCGGGGTGTGTTCTACATGAAGTGGCCCTACTCCTCCACATGCTACATGCTTAATAAATGTTTTCCTGAGTAAGCCAGAATCTGAAGACGGTTTAGAATTTACCAGACAAATTAATGTATCTGTTCACTGCAGGCTCCAATGAATTCTCACTGAACTTTAACCCCCCCACACACACACACATATCTACATCCAGTTGTTCTAGATAATTTATTCCTCCTTACCCTCAGAAGGATCAATGTAGTAATATGAGCGGCGGGGCTGGGTCCCCAAAACCCCAGCCGCCTGGCTCGGCTAGCCTATGCCCCGAAATAATTACACGGAAACTGTATTCTTTTAAACACTGCTCTGGCCCATTTCTATGTAGCTTCTTCTAGGCTAATTCTCACATATTAATTTAGCCCATTTCTAATCATCTGTGTAGCGCCCCTAGGTGCGCTTACCGGGAAGATTCTAGCCTAAGTCCATCCTGGGTCAGAGCTTCATAGCGTGCGTCTTCCCTGGAGCAGGTAGCATGGCGTCTCTCTGAAGGCGTCTGCTCTGGAGAGGAGAGTTGCGGAGTCTGACCTCACTTCCTCTTCCTCCCGGCATTCTGTTCTGTTTACTCCACCCACCTAAGGGTGGGCCTATCCAATGGGCCTAGCAGTTTCTTTATTGCTTAGCCAATGAAATCAACAGATTGATATATGACACTCCCACATCACTTCCCCTTTTTCTATATCAGATCAAGTTTTAATAGAATGTTATATTGACATTAAAAGCTAATTCCCAATGTGATGTAATGATATTTGGAGGATAACGGGTCACGTGAAGTCTGAGCTGGCACAAATGGAGAAGACAGCAATCTAAGAAATTTCCTCGGCAAATACTAAATTTGCTGGTCCCTTGATCTTGGACTTCCCAAGCCTACAGAATCATGGGAAGTTTCTTTTCTTAAACCATCCAGCTTATGGTCTATCAGTTTATCATAGGCACTCAGACCACAACATATAAGCCTCCCTGGATAGGAGACGGGTGTATTCCATTTGCCTCACTTTGAAAGTGGTTTGGGTACTGAATCTGTGAACATATAAGTGAACTCATTTGGCACCACCAACGTGAGTAACAGAGAAAAATAAGTTCTACCTTAATGAGACCCGAGAGCTGTGGATTAATGGTCTGGGGAAACTCTTTGCCAGAGGTCATAACCCTATCAGAACCTAAGATAGAAAACTAGTCATCTCTCCTCTATTCCCTGTTTATTATAACTAGAGTCTTTGAAAATAACACTAGCCATATGGGTAAGATGTATGGGCTCACTAGGGAAGAGTCAAACTACAATAAAAGGTACCATAAATGCCTGTTCTCCTTTATTCTCAGTGCCTTCTGAGTATCCACTAGTGTGGATATAGTCTCTGCGTTATGTGGAAATGCCCTGTGTATATTTCCTTTACATTGGTGGTCTGAGTGAGGGTTTTATTCTGGATGTTCTATCACTTTATGCAACTAATGATTGGTCTTACCATTCCCTGCAACTGCTATAAACATGACTGACCATTTATTGAACCTGTCCCCAGTGACAGTCATCCAGATGGTTCCTGGTGTATAGTCATCACCAACAGTGTGCAGTGAGCAGCCTTTGACTGTCCCTTGCATACATAAGTTAGTACGCATTGCAGAAAGGGCCAAATAAGGGAGTCTGATATTTGGTTTATGACTAGACTAAGTCCAAACTCTTCAAAGTGTATATAGAAGTAATTGTACCATTAGTGGTTTTCTTTTTCATAATAAGATAACAACTTGGACAGATCCTCCATGTTCAGTAGTGAATGAATGCATGGGTGTATATGGTATGTATCTTTTTTTTTAAATGTTCTATATTGCAAAGGCTTCCAAGGCTAATGATGTGGCTTAGTGGTAGGATACGTACGTAACTTTCATGAGACCCTGGGTTCAATTCCTAGCATGTGAAAAAAATAGGTGTTTAAGCCACTATTGAATTTTGATATGTGAAACTTACTTCACGTGTCAAAGAAGTACAGAGACAACCAGTATCAATTTGGTATATTAATTTGTTTTGCTGAGTATGTAGATACCTTTCCCAGAGTCTAAAATGTTCTAAAGATGGCTAGGGTGCTGGCTATCACTTCCACACCATTGGTGGAAAGAAGGAAGAAAATAATGTGGAAAAGCCACCTCTTTCTTTTTAAAGAAATGTCCCGGAATTTTTGCTTGTGTCAGTGAGATGTGTCACCGTCCCCCAGCAGTGTGCTCAGCTTAGAATCGGGTTTCTTTGCTAAGGCACAAAGGAGAAATGGACATGGGAGAGAAGTAGATGTGACTGCCACAAATAGATACTGTGTGGGTCTGCAGAGAAGGAAAGGCGACAAGGTAGTCCTACTCCAATCATCGGGCAACATGACTGGTCACAAGTTCACCAAAGTTGCCTGGCATTTTCTTAACATGACAAAGTATTTGCTGGGAAAACAGAGAGAAGGAAGTTGTAGAATATACATTATGGGTGCTGTTTATTGAGCATGGATAGACGGTAGACATAAAGACAGACAGATGTTAGATAGGAAGACTGAATTGCCTGTCCTGATGATTGGCAGTCCTAAGGCTCTGGCATCTCTTGGTCTTCATGGGACAGTAAAAGTTACTCTTCAGATGTTAAGCACTCAGCAGATGTGTGTGTGTTTAGGAAACAGTATGCTACTGGAGGTAAACCAGGAGAAAATGGTGTGCAAAATGGTGCAACCATTGTTCTTAACTCCTCTTCGTCCAGGGATTTCTGTGTGGAGTGTTGCTTGTCTGTAAGTTGATTTGATCACTCAGCTGTTATTTTTTTCTCATACCGACTGTCTATAAATTCTGAATGTACGAGCAGGGACACGAGTTACCGACACACAAGTCTTGTTTGGTGACTCCTGAGCTTCATCACATTTTATGGGCAAATGCACACGAATATGAACCATTTCTTATTTCATTGACCGAGACAGCTGTGTTGAACCTGGTATCGGTGCACACATCTGGGAACCCTATCTCCTTCATGGAAAATCTGTGCATTTCATTAAGTGCCAGAGGAAAATGCTTCCTGAAACCCACTGGGGTAGATGTGCGTAGATGTGTGTGTGAGTATTGATGGTGTGTTCTCAAGTCCCCACCTCCTTGATGGCTAAACACCCCCCTGTTTTCTAATCACCCTTCTTTGTAGGGCCATCGAAATGCAAGCAACAGGGAATAGAATAGAAGGGACTGCCACTACTGTGGTTTTTTTTTTGGGGGGGGGGGATTATTAAACTCCTCCTCAGTCTAGAAAGATTAATTCTTGTGCCAGCTCTCAAAGCTTCCTTACAGTCTCCAGGAGCCCATGTGTCCACTGCCCTGAAGCCCAAATGCTTAACCTAGGTATCCCAGGAAAGCTTATGGGAGGTGTTCTGGAAAGGAAGCTCCATGTAAGCATATATGAACAACCGCACAATTCCTAGACCTAGATCCACCAAAATTAGCGATGTCACATGGTCCTACTTACCAATTTAAAAAATTTCCCAGGGCTGGGAACATAGCTCAGTTGGTAGAATGCCTGCCTAGAAGTCCTGGGTTTGATCCCCAGCTGCACATAAACAGGACATGGTATGGCACAGCTGTAACCTTAGTACTAGGGAGGTAGAGACAGGAGGATCAGAAGTTCAAGGCCATCCTTAGCTACATTTGAGTCCGAGGCAACCTAGGCTACATGAATAAAAATAAAGTGAATGAAAAGAAAAAACAAAACAGAAGATAAGACAAAGCTTCAGACTGTTATTACTACTACTATTATTGTTTTTATTTTTCAAGACAGAGTTTTTCTGTGTAGTCTTGGCTGTGGAATTCACTCTGTAGACCAGGCTGGCCTTGAACTCACAGAGATTTGCCTGCCTCTGTCTCCTAGTGCTGGGATTAAGGTATGCTCCACCACCACCCAGGAAAGCTTTCCGACCTTTCTGGAGCATCTACAACGCACACTTGGTCTCCAGAATACCCACAGGACCGGAATTTCCACTCGCTCATGCAGCAGTGTAGCTTAGGTGCGGGGGAAACATGCATTCTTGTTATCTTCCTGGTTTTTCTGAAGCATGCTGTCTGTCTTTATTCTATAGTTCTGACCCAGTGGTTGCCTTTCTGAAGAGAGATGAACCAGAAAAGGTTCATAAAGGGACAAATAAAGAAATTAAGTATTTGGTATCAGGATAAACTTTCCAAAATAAAGAAGAGGTCAAGGGTTGAGTACAATCACAAATTATAAAGTTGGGGATAGGAATGAGGGAATAGAATTTCTGTAGGAAATTTTAACACATAAAAGCATAACTGCCGCCAGGCAGTGGTGGCACACACCTTTAATTCCAGCTCTCGGGAGGCAGAGACAGGTGGAACTGAGAGTTCCAGGCCAGCCTGTTCTTTTGTTTTGAAGTCAGGGTTTCTCTGTGTGTAGCTCTGCAGACTAGCTGGCTGGCCTCGGACTCACAGAAGTCGCCTGTCTCTGTCTCCCGAGTGCTGGGCTGGGATTAAATATGTGTGCCACCACACCCTGTAAGGCCAGCCTGTTCTACAGAGCGAGTCTATGATCCGCATGAAGAGAAGTCATGCACATGTTGTCTGCACACATTATTTTCTGTTGCGTTGGGCCAAGCAGCTTTCTCTTACAGTATTCAGCTGTCTTTGGGATGGGCTGTGGTAGTGTGTGCTTGTTATCCCAGCCCTCAGAAGACTAAGACAGGAAGATTGCAAGCTTCAGGCCAGTCTGGTAGCAACATCCTGTCTCAAAAAAAAAAAAAAGCAAAAATAAAAACAAAACTATTTTTGACCTACAAAAACAAGGATTTCTTGTGTTTGGTCTCATAACTCACTAGCCACGTCAGTGTAGACGAACTAATTTTTGTAAAGGCTGTTTTTGTCTTCCTAGTGCCTGTTATTACTAAATGTTTCCCCATGACAGAGAGAAGCCAAGTGCTAAATCGAAAAAGCTTGGGTTTGGAGGCAAAACAAGGATTTTGTTTCCATTCCCAATGGCATATCCCTTTGAAACTTTCTGACTTGGACCTGGAAGATGTTCCCTGGGCTCCCACATAGTGTATTAGCCAGAAACACAAAGATGAGTAAATCCTGAGGCCTGCCACAAGGAGTCTGCAGGCAGCAGCAGATCAAAGACAGGAGAGACTGGGCTCCCTTGGGACTTTTCCAGATCCTAACCAGTGGGGCAGATGACATCCGGGAAATGTCACCAGGACAGCAAGCCATCCGCCAAGGGAAACCATAGAGGTCACCCATGTGGCTTCTTCTTTCTGTTGGCCAATGTGTCTGGGAAAGAGACAGCTGCAGGGTTCACTGAGAGGAGGAAGTTTGGAGGAAGAGAGCACAAATAAACTCCTATCAAGAAGTTAGACCTCATGGGCTAACGTACATGAAGGTAGAAATAAACGGGGCTTGCTGATGTGCGTTCTGTGGTGTGTGTGTGTGTGTGTGTGTGTGTGTGCGCGCACACGTGTGTGCGTGTGTGTTTTTCTTTAGATAAGGGCCACTCTAGTTTACTTCCTGATTTCCCATCTAGGCACGGAAGGAGTGATACCAAATAATGACTCAGTCAAGGAAACTCAGGCCTTCTCAATGAGGAAGCATGGTATGGTCAAAGAAACCTCTACCAAAAGCAGAGGGTAGGGGTAGGGGCTGCGTATGAGATTTGAATGTCTCTTACTGCTAAGGATTTGCTTTAATCACAAGAACTCCAGTATTTTATGTCCAGACCCCCGTCCTGTGAGTCTGGATGTCACAGGTTTTTGGTCTTGCCTCCACCCCGCTAGCTTGGCCATGATGGCGTCCGTGGGAGCAGCTCTCTAACCCCCTTCGTCCTCTGAAGGTGTTAACGATAGTAAGCAACTTCTTTTTTTTTTTAAATTTATTCATTATGCATACAATATTTTGTCCGTGTGTATGTCTGCAGGCCACAAGAGGGCACCAGACGTCATTACAGATGGTTGTGAGCCACCACTTGGTTGCCGGGGTTTGAACTCAGGACCTTTGGAAGAGCAGGCAATGCTCTTAACCGCTGAGCCATCTCTCCAGCCCAGTAAGCAATTTCTTTAGGTGTAAGATGGAGTGCTGGCCCTCTATAGAAGACTGCCTCTCAGCCTTCAGAACGTTGTGACCCTTTAATGCAGTTCCTCATGTTGTGGCGACCCTAGCCTTAAGATTATTGTGTTGCTACTTCATAACTGGAGTTTTGCTACTGTTACGAATCATAGTGTAAATATCGGTGTTTCCTGATGGTCTTAGGTGACCCCCCCCCCCAAGATTGTGACCCACAGGTTGAGAACTGCTGCTGTAGAAGGTTGACTGAGAATGGGGATGGAACTCAGTAGAAGAGTCCATGTTTAGCTTATGTGAGACAGACCCTGGTGTAAAACGGAGACTGCTTTTTTGTTTCCCAGTCGCCCTGACCCAAAAAAATCACACCAAAATTGTATTAATTACAACACAGTTCGGCCAATGACTCAGGCATATTTCCAGCTAGCTCTTACATCTTGAATTAACCCATTTCTATTAATCTGTGTATTGCCATGAGGCTGTGGCTTACTGAGTAAGGTTCTGGCATCTGTCTCCTTCTGCTGCTACATGGCACCTCCTTGACTCTGCCTATTGTTTCTATATATCTCAGTTTGGTTTCTCACCTGGCTTTATTCTGTGTTGCCATAGGCCAAAACAATTTTATTCATCAACCAATAAAGCAACACATATACAGAAGGACATCCCATATCACCCCAGCACTAAAATAGTTAACTAAATATTTTTAAAAATTATTGAGAGTTTCACCTGGTATTGGTAATTTGTATTTTATACTAGCCATGGGAAGACAGGCCCTTGGGGTTTTGTTTATAAACCCCAAGATTTGGGCACTAGGCATAGTGACTATTATTTGATTGTTTTGTTTTGCTTTTGAGATAAAGTCATCTGTAGCCTAACTTGCCCAGGACTCACTACGTAGCTGAGGGTGACCTTGATCTTGAAATTCGGGGCCCTCTGCCTCCACCTGCTGAGTACTGGACTTGCAGGCAAGTGTGCGCAATGCTGAGAATTGAATCCCTGGTGTCCCGCAGGCTGTGCAAGCATTCTACCAACTGAGTCGTATTGACAAAACCTATCACTTGCCACACTGCATACTCTGGGGTTCCCTCAGCATCTACTGAGGGCTGAACAGCGTTAGCCTCACACATGTTCACGATGCGCCACATCCTGCCATCAGGATGACTCCATTTATCATGCTTTAAATCACTGGGGAGGAGGTGCCTGGTTATCTATTCGGGCCCCGCCTTTCAGAGATGAGCCCCTCCTGAGATTTTCTGTCCTGGAGTTGATCATTTTGTTCTGGATCCTGTGGGAAACTGTCCCGCCTGCTCCTTGAGCCAGTGAGTCACTTCCTCCCTGCCAACCTCTGAAGTTTCCTTCCTTGCCCTGGCCAGCTCAGAAGCTTCAGACTGCAGGCAGGAAGGTACTCCTGGCAGGCGGCACCCAGTCTTTGAATGTTGCCAGGTAAATCCTCCAGGCAGGAGAGTTTGCGCATGTGCGCCAACAGAGGCCGAGTGCTGAATTCTAGGCTCACCGTTTCTTCCTTTCCGTTTTATTTTTATTTATTTATTTTTTTGTAAACGACTCTAGGAAAGAAAGGCCCGTAAAAGGTGCTGCGGCTGCAGGTTTCACTTGTGACTCATGGAAATTTCTAAAATGATAAATATTGGCTCAGCAGCAGCCTGACCTAAGAAACACTCCGCTAAACCAGATGCCATGGTTACAATGCTCCTCTTTGAGCACATTCAACAAATAAACTGTGGTCGGCTTCCTGGCTGTCAGGGAAGAGTCAGAACGGCAGGCCCTGCTTCTCAGCCTTCCTGGCAGGCCAGCGTTCTGTTGGATATTCCTGAGACCAGAAACTTCCATCTGGGTTGGTTGTAGTGTCTTTTCTGGCCAGGAAAATATTCCAAATAGTTTGGATTCTATCCTTAGTTCGGATTCTTTTTGCCTAATATAATGAAAATATTTTACCAATCATAAAAATTAACAAGAGTGAAAAGAAAAAATATGTTCCCTTCAGGAAAGGGGAAAAAAGGGAAAAAGGAAAAAAGTATTTCCTTGTGTGAAAACATCTGTGTGAAGGAAACTTGGCCACAGAGAAGCTCAGGATCTGGAATAGCAACTGGATCCAGAGAGACACCAGCCCGGCTCCTCCTTAGCCGAGTGCTTACTGGTAACGAAGGAAGCCTTGCTTTATATCCCATCAGCTGACCGTGTTTTCTAAAGAAAGTAAACAGAAATTTTAGGCCCAGTGAAAAGCTGATGAAACAACCAGGAAATTTGTGGCAAATGGCTTGAACCTGCTTTTCAGCTGATGTGTCCTGTATGATACATTTATTAACAGAACAGCCTTGCTGGTCAGCAGTGCTCCTTAAAATTGGATGCAAAGTGCATATATGTGCACACATATACACACATAAATAGCCACTCATACCCACATACCACTCACATGCACGCATAAACTTTACACACCACAGACATAGACATACACATACCATTCACATGCACACATAAACACACCCTCGCACCCACATACCGCGCACATAAACAGACACACACACATTCACACATAAATACATACCAGAAACATGCACACATAAACACCCACATACCACACATATGTACATAATCGTACATATACCCACATACCACACATATAAACATACATAGACCCACATACCACCCATGCATATTAAAAACACATACGTATCCACAAACCATACATAAACACATACATATATCTCACACCCACATACACACACAAGCACACATAAACACACATGAACACATAAACATACATACTCACCCACATACCCTATGCACATACACTCACATAAACATACAGTGTCTAGAGTCCTGATAAACATAGGCTAAGGAAGATTAATGAAAAAGCAGGTAAAAGATCCAGGTTTTAAATACTATTTAATTTTTTTATTTTTAAGTTATACTTATGTACAATTATGGTTTTTTATTGAAAATAGATTTTTTTCATATAATATATCCTGATTATGGCTTCTCATTTCCCTATTCCTTCCAATTCCTCCCACCTCTCCTCTCCTCCAGATCCCCCCTCTTTCTGTCTCTCATTATAAAACAAACAAGATACATGTTTATGTATGGTGTAATGATGAAATCAGGATATTTGTCTTACCCACCATCCATAGTTTCTGTAATGGTGAGAACATTCCCAATTCTTCTAGGTATTTTGAAATGCATTGTTGAACACTGCCAATTCTAAGCACCCTTCCTTACAATAGAACGCTTGAGAGCTTTCTCCTTACATCTAGCTGCGGCTTTACATGTGGAACTAGTCTCTCTGTATTCACACTGTCACCTCCCCCCGGCCTCTAGTAGCCACGAGTCCATCTTCTATCTCTATTAAGTCAGTGTTTTTTAGAATCTGCACATGAAAGAAATTATGTGGAATTTCTTTTTCTATGTCAGGCTACAAAGGTAGCTAACAGGCACTAGGGATGTTGAGGCTGATCACCGGCTCCGCCAGACCAGCCTGGGCTACATGGCAAGATCTTTCTAAATAAACAGACTGGATGGCCACTGACATTTACAACCTAAATTCAGTTCCTAAAAGAACTGACTCCACTGAGTTGTCTTGTTACTTCTATATCCCCCAATGCCTTTCTTCATAGATGCCCCTAAGGTGGCAAAGACCTGGGTGCTGTGTGGTCTGGAATAGCAGTGTGGGCTGGGAAGGAAGAAACAATGGGTGCCTTTTGACCCAGCAGCTGGGACACTTATCTGAAGTTCCATTTAGGAGAGAAATGGGACCAACATCTCCAGTGGCGTTGGCAGGGGCCTGATGCTGATGCTGGGCCCTGCTGGGCAGTGCTCCTCCTTTAGGCAGCCTCTTACTTCGCTATCCTTGGCTTCTCATCTTATATTAATCAGCGTTTCAGCCTGATGGGAATAGAGTACGTCCCACCCTCCAGGCAGGGACAGGGAGTGTCCCTGTAGGTAGCCAAGGTGATATTGGCAGCCACATCCACAGCCATTGGATTGGTACTGGCAAGAAGGGCTTACCGTCTGCCAAGAGAGAGGATTAGGTCCTGGGCTAAGATGCAAATGGGCCAAATAAATTCTGCAGATTGAACCAAATGTTGTTAACAATAAATTCAGAGTGGAAATAATTTTGTTATATTTTTTTTTCTGTTTCAAAAAAAAATGTTTAGTCAGGTGATGGTGTTTGCCTTTAATCTCAGCACTCGGGAGGCAAAGCCAGGCTGATCTCTGTGGGTTTAAGGCCAGCCTGGTCTATAGTGTGTGTTCCAGAACAACCAGGACTACACAGAGAGACCCTGACTCAATAAACGTGTGTGCGTTTATTGCATGACTAATCTCATCCATTTAGGATTCTCATTATTACATGATGATCATGTAGACTCATGTCCAGGGATAGGAAAAATACAGACTCTGACCCATCAGTTCCCAACAGCAACGGGTGGCAAAGCCAGGGCGACTTTCGTGTGTGTGTTTGTGCACACACATGCGTTTTCCACGATACAATGTGAATGTCAGAGAACAACTTACAGAAGTTGCTTCTCCTCTTCCACCATGTGTGATTCATTCCAGCGGTTGAACTCGGGTCACCAGCCTTGACAGCAAGCACTTTAACCTGTAGAACCGTTTTTGGTGACTCTCATGGTGCCACGCCTATGTCCTTCCTCATCTCTCCTCTCACACATCTGCTCTTCTCCATTTGTTCAGTTCTGTCATTTCAGAACTATCACGTAAATGGAGGTTCGCTTTTATTTCACTAGCGCAATTCTTTGGAGGATTTCTTAGTAATATTTTTCATTCTTTGAGAATATATCTTGATCATATCTAACCTGAACTCCCTGTCTCACTCCCTGAAGCCCCTTGATACTCCCCTCCCACCTCACAACAGCTTCCTCCTCTTCTTCCTTTTTCTTCTGCAATGCAGCTGCAGCTGGTCTGAGCCTGGATGTGAAATAGCCCCGTGAAGCAGGAGCAGCCTCCCAGAAGAAAAGTGACTCCTTCTATCCCAGCAGCCACCAGGTGCTAATAGCGCCGCAGGCACCACAGGGATGAAACCTGGGGGGGGGGGGCTTCTCCATCCATACTGGAATGCTGACTGGCTTGATTTCCTGTAGAAAACTGCAGCTGTTGTGAGTTCATGAGGGCACGCCATGAACAGAGGACAGTGTTTCATACTGAAGGGTCATTCTCGTTGTTGAATATGTCAATAGTTTGTTCTGTTTTATTGCCAAGTCATAATCCACAGGATGAATGTTTCATAGTTTAACCATCTCTTGAATGTTTGACCTGCACTGGACCTACACAAGACTGGACATGTCAACATTCAGCCAGGGATTGAAGAATGGCTCATGGGCCCTATCCCATTCTAAAATATTGGCTACCCATGAATTCTGGAGGGAATTTTCTTCAGTTGAACTATCAAACTCCATTGTCTCATGGACAGCCTTTGTCAAAAATCAAAGGTCACAAAGCAACATGGATGTGGGGGAGCGGCATGTGGGGAGAGATAAGACAGAGTTGGGTGGGAGTCATCAGAATGCATTTTTGTACATGTATGAAATTGTCCAAGAATGAATTTATTAAAAAAGAATATCTGGCTTTTTTTCCACTTACCATACCATGGCACATGTATGGAGATCAGAGGATGTGATGAAGAAATCAATTACATCCTAAATATATGTACCACGGCACATCCGTAGAGGTCAGAGGACAGCAGGTAGGAGTCAATCCTGTTACAATGATTGTTTGTAATTACATTATTTAGTCTCCATATCATCAATTTCTGTCCTGATCTTTATTATTTTTTCTCATCTACTAATTTTGAAGTTTTCTTTTCTTCTTGTGTTTCTAAAAACTTGAGGTTTATCATTGGGTTGTTTTGTTGTTGTTTTTTGTTTTTGTTTCTTTGTTTTTCAAGACAGAGTTTCTCTGTAGCCTTGGAGCCTGTACTGGAACTCACTCTGTAGACCAGGCTGGCCTTATGTACCTGTCTCTGCCTCCTGAGTACTGAGTACTGAGTACTGAGAGCGTGTGCCACCACTGCCCCACTCACTGGATTGTTTTATTTGACTTATCTATGGAAGCATAGCTATGAACGCCCCTTTTAGGATCATCTTTGCTGTATCCCAAGGGTTCTAGTTAGTTTTGTTTTCATTTTTTAAATTTGATTTTTAGGATTTTTTCAATTTCTTTCTTGATTTCCTCAAGGGTGTATATGATCAGGGGCTAGGAGGATGGCCCAATTGGTAAAATGTATATTGCGTAGGGGTAAAGACCCAAGTTTATATTGCCAGCATGCTTTTGTACTCTAGTGCTCAGCATGTGTGTGTGTGTGTGTGTGTGTGTGTGTGTGTGTGTGTGTGTGTGTGTGTGTGTGTGATGTGTGTGAAGGGGTTGGATGCAGAGTGCTGGCTGAGACAGGTATATCCTGGGAACATATTGGCTTCAACCGTGCCAAATTAAGGGAGCTCCAGATATAGTGAGAGATCTTGTCTCAAAATATAAGCTGAAAAGTGATTTAGGAAGATATCAACATTAACCTCTGAGCTACATAAACTTACATGCAACCCCTCCATATGCATACATACTTACAGAAACACAAACATATAACCCACATTTTTAAAAAGAGTATGTTGTATGCCGGTGGTATTGGCACACGCATTTAATCCCTGTGAGGCAGAGGTAGGCGGATCTCTGAGTTCGAGGCCAGCCTGGTCTACAACAGCTAGTTTCAGGACAGCAAGCTATCACACAGGGAAACCCTGTCTTGAAAAACCATAAAAAAAATGTGTGTGTGTGTGTGTGTGTGTGTGTGTGTGTATTTCAATCTCCAGACATTTGTCTAGATTCAGTCATTTCTCTTGTTATTGATGTCTAGTTTTATTCCATTAAGATCTTTTGTGGCTTATTTTGGAGAACATTCCAATGAACTAGCACCCACATGACAACCCAATGTCCCTGCTGCAAAGGACACTACCTTCAAGCTGTGGGCCAAAGAAACTCTTCCTGTCCTTACGTTGTCTGGACAGGTAGTTTGTTAGGACAACAAGGAAAAGAATTGATAAAGTTAGGGGAGAAAGAAGTCAGAATACCTTTTATTATAAATGGAGTTTAAAAGTTAGTGAAGCTAAGGAAATTAAATGAAAAGAAGGAGTGGGGAAAGGAAAAAAGAAGTAAGAACAAGAAAGGGAAAGCATGTGGGTCAAAGGGAATAAGTGCAGTAAAAAGTAATCATAAAACACAAGCCAGCAAGATAAGAATTAGACCAAGACGATTATGAAATAATAACACTAATATGAAGATGAGACAAGGAATAGGGGAATAAAAATAAAACATTATAAAATTAGTCAATATTTTTTCCTTGTTGGGTGTGACAGTTTTTATGGTCCCCTGAGTTCACTTTCTGAGCTTCTTTTGCTGAGAGCAGCAGATTGTGTTTCTGGAGTCCACACAGGTAAGACTGGTCTGTCAGTGATATCCTGCTCGAGTTCAAACTGGTTAGACAGGAACAGGCTGTGTGCATAGGACCTTCCGCTTGTCTCCTGGGCAGCTGAGTCAGCACGTTTGTGTCTTGTCTGTTTTCTATTTCATTTTAACTGTGTGTGTGTGTGTGTGTGTGTGTGTGTGTGTGTGTGTGTGTGTCTGCGTGTGCATGCAGTCCCTGTGGAATGCAGAAGCGGTCATCAGGTCCTCTGGAGCTGGAGTAACAGGCTGTCATGAGCCTTGGACATGGGTGCTGAGAACCCAACTCAGTTCCTCTGGGAGAGCAGTGCATACTCATAATTGCCGAGCCATCCTTCCAGACCCCAGGACCCTGCTTTTCTGTAAGGGTTTCCTATCCCCAAGCAAGGCTTGCCCTGTGAAGATAACTCCTTTCCTGGTGGTCACTGCCTTCTTTGGGTACTATATGGTCACATTTTCCTTGCCTAGCTTTCAGTTTTCTTGTCTCTCAAGGGTGGCAATTATCTTTGCAGTTGGATTTTCTACGCATACCAGAGTTCAGGCTTCTTTCTTAAGCGTCTTTCATAGTTTCTGTAAGTTTACTTGTGGACACTGAGTCTATGTTCATGTCGGCTTCCATCAGAAATTCTCGTAGTTCTCCAGGTCGTTACATACTTAGTCAGTGGAGTGGGTAGCTTTGGGTTTGGGATGTAATTGCATCATGCTTCATGCTTTCTTTTCTCCCCAGCAGGGTGGGATGTCTCTCCCCTTCATTTCAGCCCTCAGCAGTAGTGAAATAACCTTCTCCAGTATCTGCCCCCAGCAGCTTGTGGATCTGCTGCCTGAAGTTTTATTTCTGTTGTAGTTGCTTTTGGAGACTTTTCTTCTCCCTTCATTTGCAGATCCCGAGCTGAGGAGGGAAGATTCTCTCCCTTCCTTAACACTTTATTTAGCATGCCATGTTGGGATCTATTGTTTCCTTTGTAAAGCTAATGTTACCCAAAACTTTGGGGAGCCCCTCATTGGATGACATATTGTCAGGGATCCCTTATTTGGGTTCTTAGTCTTGTTAATAAAATAATTCATAAGCAAAATTTGAAAGGAAGCATGAGGACAATTTTATTAGAATTTGAGAGAAAAGAACCTACAGGGTAGGTAAGCTGTGAATTTGGGCAGTTGCCCAAAGGAGGAAGAGAGAAAAAGAAAAAGAGAAGAGAAATCAGGTTGTTTTGTGAGCAGCCGCGTGGCAGGAAGTGTGCCTGGAAGGCAGCATCAGAGACAGAATGAGCAAGCTCAGTGCATCCAGACAAAGAGACAGAAAGAAGAAAAGGAAAAACTGTGGCTTTCTGAGTCAGATATGTTTAACAATGTTACACGAAGGAGGCTCTGCAAATGTCCCCACAGACTTAATCTCATTAAGGGGATAATTATTCCTCCCCTCTTCTTAGCATGGTGTTACGCTGCATATCAGCCTTCCTGAGTAGTAATCTCTTGGGCAGGTGATTGAGAAGCCCAGATGGAATAACTTTCAGGGAAGAAGAAAACAGTCTATAACGTTCTAATCTTGGGAACAGATCAGACTGGCATGCCCATCGCCTAGGCCAGAGGCAGATTTCACTCTTTAGACCCAATGAAATAGCATTCCCTTCATGGCCCTCAACAAAACCATGATATCCATCCTCAATGGCCTCCAATACTTCTGTAACACCATAAGTTAGCATTTCTGGATTTCATCTTGTCTCTTGAAGTCTACTATTTATTTGTGGCCTTTCCTAGCCTTGCGATGCTTCTCTCTTCTTTCTACTGCCATAGATTAAGTGTTTTTTTTTTCATATTTGGGGATATGTAGGAGAGTTTTTGTTTGTTTTTTTCTCTGCTATACCATCTTTCTGTAAATCTATCAACCCCCAAAAGTTTCCTCCTATCTCCTTACTTTTATCTTTGATGGTAGAAATTATTAATATAAAAATATGTCTTTCTAGCAAATTTTTATATTTTTTCTCCTTCCCTTATATTCTTTGCACTTTTATTTTAAAATTTGGTTAAGGAAGTCCTTTTGAAGGCTAGAGATGGCTTAGTGATTAAGATATTTTACTATATAATCATGAGGACCAGATCTCAGATCTCAGAACCTATTGAGAGATCCCATAAACCCCTGTAACCCTAGCTCCAAGGAGGGAAGAGGGAAGAGGATCCTTGGGGTTGGTTGGCCACGAATTTAGCTGGAAAAAAAATGCAAGCCACAGGTTCAGCCATAGACCTTGCCTCTATCAAAGAATTAAGGCAGAGAATCAATAAGTATTTTTGGATCCCCAATAGTAGGTTTTCCCACCAACACAATAAGCCAGAAACAAGCACGCAGTGGCCACATACATTTCCATCCATACACAAAATATATGGGACTTTTTTAAACAGAAAGACAAACAAAACTTCCCATGGGAAACCATGTCATATGACCAGCTTAAAAATCCTGAAATAAGGGTTTATAATATAGATCAGCATGTTAGAAACCATAGGAATAGAAGATGCTTCTTGGCCATAACTCGGCTCCTATTAGGCCAGCCCACCTCAGACGGCTGGGCACTGCCACTCATGGTACCAGGGCTCCAAGGTGGGTGGAGCACTGCAGGCTTGCAAGGGGGCAGTGCCTCATGCACCTGAGCCCAAAAGAAAAGGTACTGCGGAGGAAACAGGAAATCAGAGTAGCAGTGCAGACTGCCCCAGAACAGAAGAAAGCCTGGAGGAGCAAGCTGGAACAGCAAGGGGAGGATTTGGAAAAAGATTTTTAGGAGAGAGGAAAGAGAAGCAGAATCTAGTCAATGAGAACGGATTTGCTACAGGTGAAGCAGGCAGGTAGAATTTTAGCATGGCCCGGGGAGGGGGAGAAGGGTGGAGTGCAGACAGAGAACAGGAATGGGGAGCGAGTGCAAAGCTCTTGTATGGTGTGAGATAGCCCCAATTTGAATACATTTTGCAGCGACTGGGGATCAGATTTAGACTCCATGATGATACCCATTTCCAAGCCTGTACCGGAGACCAAAGACTGGAGGACATCCTGGGGTCTAGTGGTAGGGGGTGGTGGGGTGGCTTTGGATAGAATGTTTTCTAGCCAAAGTTTCCACAGAACAAAGACAAACTTTGCTCTGTAAATGGATCCGGGTTTCTCTGGCACAGCTATATCCTGGTTGTACCCTGAAAAGGTCAGAAAAGGTCATGGATCTCTGGAGGCAATGACTTGGAAGCCAACCTCGTCTGGCAGAGGGCAGGGTGAAAGGGAGAGTGGCTTCCCATGGCCATGTGGTCATGGGAAAGGCTCAACTCTACCAGGGGTTGGCACCAGATGATAAGTATTTTTGGATACTGGATAGGAGGTTTCTCCACTGAAGCAATAAGCCAGGTCAAGTCAAATTAAAAAGACCAAATTTTACAAAAGGTTTAATGAGCAAAGCATCCCCAGGTGACTCTCAGGCCCCCCAGAAGTGAGGCAGGGGAAGAAGGAGGAAAAAATCACAAGGTAGATTTAGGGGTCGGAGCTTAAATACCCTGTAGATGAGGTCTAGAGCAGCTCCAGGGGAGAAGCTGTCACTTGACAGGCTTCCTGAGAGGGGAGGGATTTGGAATGGGGGGGGAGCAAAGCAGAGCTTCCCATTGAACAGAATGATAAAGGGCACTCTTGGCCCTCTCCTGACCTCTGCACACATGAGCAGATGCACACACCTACACACTAATGAGCATATACCATATATATCGTGCACATGCATGTGCGCGCGCGCACACACACACACACACACACACACACACACACACACACACAGACCTTCTCTACCAACAAGACCTCATTTAGAATTAGTTTTATATAGTATGAGGTATACCTACTTTTATATATTTTGAGTGTATCGAATTTTTTTTTACAACGTTTGCCCTATTAGCTCAAGCTTTTTATTAAGTAACTCCTATATCTTAAATTATAAAAAAACAGTTTATTATCTTAAATACAAAACAGTTATCAAGCAAGAATTATAGTTATAATATTGAGTTCATATACTGTTTGAAAATTGTGGAAAATATTCTATCATCTATCCTATCTTTGTGAGTGTAAAGTTTTACGTTTAAATGATATTTTATCATAACTTAGAAAAGCTATAACTATCTGTCTTCAATGCCATCAAAGACCTAAGAAGGATATAATGTTACCTAAATAAAGAGGAAGTACATTTTAAGCAACGTCCAAACTTCTAGGAATAACAAAGTCATCCTGCTGCCTGGACAGTTATCTAAAGTTCATCTGTAATGTTGGAGCATCTGTCTTCAGCCTACAGGTATATAGTATCTGGCAGACATTTTCATGAAGCAGGAAACTTGAACATCTGTTGAACCTTTATCCTGGTAAGTTGCTTTCATCACTTGATTTTTTCTTAAATGTATATCTGATTTCTCAGAGTGGTCTTCCTCATTGATGTGAATTTCAACTTTATTATCCTTTCATTACTGTGTAGAAACACATGTGGTTATTGGTTACTCTATTTTTCTACTAACTAGTTCATTATTAAAAAGATATCACCTTTGAGCAGGCTTGAGCCAGAGACCTCTGTGGGACCTCCGAGGCAGCAGGCCCAAGCCTTTTTGACAGATCAGGCCTGAGCCAACGACTTCTACTGGAGCAGGCCCAAGGCAGTTACCACAGCAGGAGCAGCCCCTTGCAAACAACCTCCATAGAAACAGGCCCAAAAGACCTACAGGATTGCAGAGCAACACCTGGAAGCACCAAGCAAACTCCAGAAACACTGAGTGACCTCTGAGTGACTAGAACCCTGGCCCTGACTGCACCACAAAGAGCAACCTTCTGAGCCTTGCATCCACTGGCACCCGGAAGATTGATCACCACAGTCACTGACAGCACCAACTATACCAGTCAGAGGAAAAGATGGGTAGACAAGGTAAGAACACACTCAACACCGCAAAGAGCAACACAACACCAACAAAAACTAATGGCTCTACAACAGCAAGACCTGAACACCGCAATATAGATGAAGCAGAAGAAAATGACCTAAACAATAGGTTTAGGAGGATGTTTGAGGCTCTTAAAGATAGAATAAAAAATTTTCACAGAGAAATGGAGAAAAATACAAGCAAAAAATTGGACAAAATCAACAAATCCCTTAAGAAAAGCAAGAAAAAGCAATCAAACAGGTGAAAGAAATGATTCAAGATTTGAGAACAGAAATAGAGACAATAAAGAAAACACAAACTAAGGGAATTCTGAAAATGGAAAATATGAAAAAACTATCAGGAACTACAAATGTATCCATAAACAGCAGAATACAAGAGATGGAAGAGAGAATCTCAAGCCTGAAAATATGATAGAAGACCCATCAGTCAAAGAAAACATTAAATCTAACAAAGACTTAACACAAAATATCCAGGAAATATGTGATACCATGAAAAAACCAAACTTAAGAATAATAGCGATAGAAGAAGAAGTCCAACTCAAAAAGCACAGAAAATAAATTCAACAAAATCATTGAAGAAAACTTTCCCAACTTAACAAAGATATACATATATAGATACAAGAAGCTTACAGAACACCAAACAGACTGGATCAAAAAAGAAAAAGAAAAAAAAAGAAAAGTCCCCTCTTCACATAAATAATCAAAACACTAAATATACAGAATAAAGAAAGAATATTAAGAGCTGCAAAGGAAAAAGGCCAAGTAACATATAAAGGCAGGCCTTTCAGAATTACACTGACTTCTCAGTGGAAACAATGAAAGCTAGAAGATCCTGGTCAAGTGCTGTGCAGACATTAAGAGACCACGGATGCCAGCCCAGACTACTATACCCAACAAAACTTTCAATCAACATAGATGGACAAAACAAGATATTCCATGCCAGAACCAGACTTAACCAATACCTAGTCACAAACCCAGCCCTACACAAAGTACTAGAAGGAAAACTCCAACCCAAGGAAGTTAGCTACATCCACAAAAACATAGACAATAGATGATCTCACAGCTGCAGATCCCAAAGAAGGGGAAAACACAAAATAACATCACCAATAATGAAAACTAAAATAACAGGAGCTAGTAATTACTGGTCATTAATATCCATTAATATAAATGGACTCAACTCACCTATAGAAAGACACAGGCTAATAAATTGGATATGAAAACAGAATCCATCCTTCTGCCGCATGCAAGAAACACACCTTAACTTCAAAGATAGACAGACATTGCCTCAGAGTAAAAGATTGGGAAAAAATTTTCCACTCAAACGAACCTAATAAACAAGCCGAGGTAGTTATCCTAATATCTAACAAAATAGACTTCAAACTAAAATCAATCAAATGAGACAAAGAAATAATTTCATATTAGTCACAGGAAAAATCCATCAAGAGGACATCTCAATGTTGAATGTCTATGCCTCAAATACAAGGGCACCCTTATATGTAAAAGAAAAATTTCTAAAGCTTAAATCACATATTAAACTCTACACACTGATAGTGGGAGACTTCAACACTCCACTCTCACCACTGGACAGATTTGTCAGTCAGAAAATTAACAGAGAAATAGGGAACTAACAGATGTTATGACTCAAATGGACTTAACAGACATCTATAGAACATCCCATCCAAACATAAAAGAATATACCTTCTTTTCAGCACCTCATGGAACCTTCTCAAAAATTGATTACATACTAGGTAACAAAGCAAACTTCAAGAGATACAAAAAATTGGAATAACCCCATGTATCTTATGAGATCACCATGGCTTAAAATTAGAATTCAACAATAACAACAACAACAACAACACTAATTCCAGAAATCCCACAAACACATGGAAATTAAACAATGCTCACCTAAATCATCAATGGGTCAAGGAAGAAATAAAGAAAGAAATTAAAGACTTCCTAAAATTGAATGAAAATGACCACACAGCATACCCAAAATTATGGGACACAATGAAAGCAATGCTAAGAGGAAAGTTCATAGCACTAAATGCCTACATAAAGAAGTTGGGGGGCTGGAGAGATGGCTCAGCGGTTAAAAGCACTGACTGCTCTTCCAGAGGTCCTGAGTTCAATTCCCAGCAACCACATGGTGGCTCACAACCACCTATAATGAGATCTGGTGCCCTCTTCTGGCCTACAGGCAGGATACTTGACTGACTGACTGAATGAATGAATAATAAATAAATAAATCTTAAAAAAAAAAAGAAGTTGGGAAAAATCTCACACTAGAGTTAACAGAAAACCTGAAAACTCTCGAATAAAAAGAAGCAAACTCACCCAGAAGGACTAGACAGCAGGAAATAATCAAATTGAGAGCTGAAATCAACCAAATAGAAACAAAGAAAACAATAAAAGAATCAATGAGACAAAGAATTGGTTCTTTGAGAAAATCAACAAAATAGACAAACCTTTATCCAAACTAACCAAAAAGGCAGAGAGAGAATATCCAAATTAACAAAATCAGAAATGAAAAGGGGAACATAAAAACAGACATGGAGGAAATCCAGAGAATCATTAGGTCATATTTTGAAAACCTGTACTGCACAAAATTGGAAAACTTAAAGGAAATGGACAACTTTCTGGATAAATATCACTTACAAAATTAAATCAAGCCCAGATAAGCAAATTAAATAAACCTATAACTGCTAAAGTCATCAAAAGTCTCTCAACTAAAAGCCCAGGACCAGATGGTTTTAGCTCAGAAATCTACAAGATTTTCAAAGAAGAACTAATACCAATACTCCTCAAATTGTTCCAGAGGGAGCTCTGGTTTCTCTTAGATGAGGACCCCAACTTGGAGGCTGCACATGGGAGTGTGAACAAAACAATAGTCCAGCCACCAATCCATTTTTGTGACCAGCTTTGGAGCTCGATTTCTAGACCTTTATGGTTTAATATCTATATTTAAAGGTCAATTTCAGCCCATTTCCTTAACAGTTTCACGGTCTCAGTTCTTGAGGAGGGGTGCCACAGAGATCTTTGAGGGTGCTGAAAGTGAACATCAGAGTTTTGTTGAGGCCCATAAAGGTAAAGCTATTTTCTCATGGTCTAAGGCATGAAATTTACCTCTGGCCCTGAATGGAGTCATTCAGAGCTGCCCTAGAGATTAGAACATTGCAAACATGCATCTTTTCTGTGCCTCTCAATCACCTGACCAAGAGATTACCCTCAGGAAAGCTTGATACACCTACATCCATGCTAAGGAGAGGGCAGAATAATTATCCCCTTCCCTTAATGGGATAATGTCCTTATTCTCCCCAGAAACTCCATCCTTATACAGTTACTCACAGAGCCACTGCCTCAAAGCCTGCCTGCCTTTCTAAGTTACTCAGAAAAGCACGACTTTTCTTTCTCTTCTTTCCATATCTGTGTCCAAACCCCAGGCATGCTTTCCCAGATGCTCTGGCCTTTTTCATTCTTCCTTTGAAGATATCCCCTGAAAACACACACACACACACACACACACACACACACACACACACACACACACACACACACACACACTTTGCTATGTGGCTGTTGACAAAAAATATGGTTTTTTCTCATCATTTTCTCCATCTTCCTCCTTTGGGAAACCGCCAAAATTTGTAGCTTTCTTGACCTGTTGTTTTTTCTCAAGTTCTAATAAAATTCCTTTTGAGCTCATTTCAAAATTCTTTTATTAATGAGACAAAGAATTTATGAAAGAAGATCCCAGTTTCTTTAGTAACATATGACACTCCATGTGGGGAATCCCCAAAGTTTTCAGTAACAATTTGATTAGTATTTCAAGTTTTAAAAATATTTATTTTAAATTCTGAGTGTGTGTGTGGTGATGTATGTGTGAGAATGGGGTATGTGCTTCAAAGATGCCACGAGCATCTGATCCCCTGAAGCTGGAGTTACAGGTAGTTGTGAACTGCTCAACATGGGCACTGGGAACAGAACTTGGTCCTCTATAAGACTGGTCCATACTCTTCCCCACTGGGCCATCCCTCCAGCCCCAGTGTCTCCTATTTCTAAGTCATCAGCTTGTAGAGCAGGTGTGTCTTTCTGACTCTAGCTGAGCAGTGCATGTTTGGGATCTGTTCAGGTCTTGCTTTTAGCCTCCTAGTAAAACTTAATACTTTTCTCCTTGTAGAGCCTTTGCATGACTTAACTGAAATATTAGAAAGGTATTTTGTGATTTGCTGATTATATCATGTAATTAATTGCTGAGTAAAGGGAAATGATGGTCAACCTTGACAACTTTAGTACCTTTTTTTCCGGATTTTCTTTGATGCTTGAGAACAATGTCATGCAAGCCATAAACAACGACAGGTCTGTTTCTTGGCTACCAGTTCTTTTAACTAAACAATTACTCTTGTAATTTCATGGGTTAAGTTGAAGGTATAATACTTACTGCTGTAGTGGCAAGCATTCTGTCATGCCCTTCTTTCTGGTAGAAAAGCTTCTAATACTCCCCCAGCCCTTACGTCTTTTGTGCCAGGTTTTAAGCAAATTTTTAATCCTTTTTTTGCTAGATTTTATTTTTCATCAGTACTGCATGCCTATCTAGTCTTACTAAATGTTTTTGGAGAGACCTAATAGGTTTTCTGTATTGCGATAATAGGTTTCTCTGCTGATGCAGCAAGCCAGATCAAGCCAATTTGAAAAAGTAAAAGAACAGGCTTATTTGCACAAAGCAACTCCCAGGTGAGTTCTCCAGTCCCAGAGATTGAGGCAGGAGAAGTTACACGCCTGAACTAAAACAGAGAGCTTATGTAGTTTGTAGGAGAGGGGCTAAGACATGTCCGCCACAAGCTGGGTTTGTGCCCAAGTGTGGTCAAAAGCTGAGAGCATAGATGGGGACTTGGGCTGCTGGCCACTTCAGGGGAGGAGCCTCTGTAGCCTCTAAGAATGTGGAACTGGTGTTTTTCGGTGCCTTTTCTTTCTTAGAGATTCTCTGAGAGGGCGGGGTTTAGAGAGAGGAATAGGGATCAAGCAGGAGGGAGCTGGAAATTCCAGCCGAACAAGACCATAGGAGTTTTACCCACTAATTTAATAGAATAATTGATACTGATAGATTTTCTAATGTTCAACAAGTCTTGCCCTCTCTGATTCATTCTACATGGCTATGACTTGTTTTCTTGTGTATGTGGCAGGGGAGGAGCTAATATTTGCGTGTGTGTATGTGCGCGCACTCGTGTGCACACCAGTGTACATGCAGAGGCCACAGGAGGATGTCATATGTCCTACCTTACCATTCTCTGGCTTTTTCCCTTGGGGCAGGGTTCCTCACTGAACCTGGAGCTATACTGGCGGCAGAAACCTCCAGGGAACCCTCCTGTCTCTGTTCCCCACAGTGCTGGGTTCAGGTACAGACAGCCATGGACAGCCCCTTACATGGATTCTGGGGATTTGAACTCAGGTCCTCATGGCTTGGGCAGTAAGTACCCTTATCTTCTGAGCCATCTCTCTACCACTGAGGCTTGTTCTCAGTTCATTGCTGCATTGGTTTATTAATCATTTTTTTAGGCTCTATTTTCATAAATGGGATAAACTTATACCTTTTTGGCCTTATACTTGCACTATCCTGGGCCAGGTTAGTCCCCAAGGCAGGATAAATTAGAAGGATTCCTGCTTTCTCTTGACCCTGAACAGATTCTTTTAGCTGGAATAAACTAGACCATAAAGCTGATGGTATCAGCTTGAGAAACTGTTGGGGCCTTAAATCTGCTCTTAAACCTACATTTAACTTAAATTAAGATTTAAGTCAACTTTCTCTAGTTATTTTACTTTTTTACTTCATTTTGATAGTTTGTCATTTTTTCTAAAAAAAATATTGTCTCATGTTGATTTTAAACTTGAAGGATAGTATAAACATAGTATCCTTTGTCCCATATGTTAAAAGTCTGGCCAGGTGGTGGTGGCACACGCCTTTAATCTCAGCACTTGGGAGGCAGAGACAGGTAGATCTCTGTGAGTTTGATGCCAGCTTGGTCTACAAGAGCTAGTTCCAGGGACGACAGCCAAAGCTACATACAGAGAAACCCTGTCTCGAAAAACTAAGAGGTCTGTCACCTGTAACCACAGCTTTTGATACTTTTTTTTGTATCAAAAATAAATGATAGCTTCTCTTGTTTTGCTCAATCTTGCCACCATAAAGGTTTATTAACCTGAATTTATTTATTGATTTATTTTTAAGCCAGTCTTTTCAAAGATCCCAGTCCTGACTGGTAGATCTCTGCTCTGGTCTGAAAGATATTGTTGGTTATCCTATCTAAAAGCTTCACCTCCTGCCCTCCCTGCATTCTCTTCTGTGCATGTTCTGAAGTGCTTGCCAGCAGCTGACACAATAAATATTTCATTGTTTATCTGTCCATTGATTCTTTACCCTCAATAGGGTAAACCCATGCTGCATGAGTGGAGGAACTTCGGTAGAAGAATCAACATCTTTTATTCTGTTAAATTAGTGGATACAGAGTAGAGGAACTATACTGAGTTGCCAAATGCTTTCTAGACCCCAGCTTAGTCCACGAGAGACAAACATCTACACATCTGCCAAAGCTGTTAAGTGAAGTGAATGTTCTTTTATCTTCCCTATCAATTTTATGCTCCAGGTGTTATTTGGCTTGTGGTGTTCGGTGTTCCATTCCTTCTCCACAGGATCCTTGCTCTCACCAAAGAGTCCAAGGGGCTTCGCTGTGGTTGGATCTAAAATGTCTCTCAAAGGCCCATATGCCAAAGCTGAGGGCCAACAGCCTATGATGGTGTTAGGAGATGGGCCAACCTGTAGGGGGTGGAGCCCAATGGGAGGGCTCAGGTTGTTGGGTGTGTGTCCTTGCCTTAGATTCCTTTACCTGCTTGACTTGGTTCCCTTGGTACTGAGGTCTAGTTTCAGGACTTTAGATATCACCTTCCCCACTGGTGGTTTCTGAATTCTGAATCTTTGTCGTTGACTTCTTTCTAGAGCTTCAAACATGGAGGCACAGTTGTTTATTTGTTATTTGTCTGTGGGTATTGGTGGTTAGAATGGAGCTCCTGAGCTCTGGCTATAGATCTGTGTTACTTCCAGTTATTCCCAACTTGTGGGTGGCAGTTATGCCAACATCTTCAGTTCTCTCCTGACTCCTCTTTCTCTCAGATCTCACACCAGCAAATTCTATTGGTTCAACTGTCAAAGCACATCGCTTCTCAGCACCTTCATTTCCATCATCCTGGACTGGTTCAGCATCACCTCTATAGGTTCCTGCAATGACCTTTTGACTGGCCTCTTTGCCTCTGGCATCCTCAGCACAGCGGTCAAAGTGGTCCTGTTAAATTAAATGTCAGTTTATACCCCTTTTTGGCTAAAGCTGGCCATGGTTTATTTTTCCTCTCATGGCTAAACTAAACCCTTGTGAAGGATTTCATAGAAATGCCGTAGTCTCCAGCCTCTAGCTCTGACTTAGCTCACCAGGCCTGTGGTCTTCCTTGTCCATTCTACCTTCTTCATGCTGATCATACTGACCTCATCACCTGTCAAACAATCTGGACAAATAAGGCATATCCTGCCACACTAGATCTTCCCTGGGTCTGGATACACCTTCTTCAGGCATCCACAGGGCTTGCCTATAGCATACTTCAATCCTCTGCCCAGATATTGCTTCCACCCCTTCAGTTCCCTTCAGTGTTTACTTTTTCTCTGTATCACTTGTCACCATTAGTCTAATGTGGCTTTTACTTGTTTGCTTATCTACTTAACATGGTGTTTGCTTGTTTTTTTTTTTTACATGAAAGTTTGCTATGTCAGAAAAGCTGGTCTTGAACTAATGGGCTCAAGGGAACCTCCTGACTGATAAGGGTTTGTTCCACTAAGCTGGGCATAAATTTACTCTGGCATGTTAATTGTATATATTGATGGGTTACAGTGTGATAATTCAATATATTCAATATATTTCATACAATGTATACTATTCAGACCAGGGTGATTGACATTTGGTGTTTCCTTAGCTATATCATTTCTCTATACTCAGAGCCTCAAACTTCTCTCCTTTGGTTCTTTTAAAATATATAGCAAATTGTTGTGTGGTCTCCCTTTTATAGTAGAAGATTAGAATTGATTCCCCTCTATAACTGTATTTTGGTATCCCTTGACTGGTCTTCTCTGTCCCAGCTTTCTCTCCCCTTTAACCTCTAGTAACCCCTGCTCTTTCTTCCTGACCTAGTCATGCCTGTTCTCCTCTTTTGAGTATAAGCTCCACAAGAACAAGAATTTTTTTTTTTTTTTGGTTTTTCGAGACAGGGTTTCTCTGTGGCTTTGGAGCCTGTCCTGGAACTAGCTCTGTAGACCAGGCTGGTCTCGAACTCACAGAGATCCGCCTGCCTCTGCCTCCCGAGTGCTGGGATTAAAGGCGTGCGCCACCACCGCCCGGCTAAGAACAAGAATTTTTATATTTTCTTTTTTTCAACCTTTTTACTATCAAGGCCCACAAGACTGTTGACACACAGTAGGTTGTCAGCAGAAAGCTGCTGGATAAATAACTAAATTAGATTCCTAAGTGTTGTTGTGTTGACGTGAGTCCTGCGGGCAGCAGTTCTCTGTGGACATGGGACCCAGTCCACATTCTCAAGATGGCGGAGTGAAGCATGGGGATGAACCTGGGTCTAGCAGCTAGGCCACACCAGGGCTCCATATCATCACAGAGACGGCCATTCTGGTCATTCTTATCTGAGTAAGTCGTCTTTGTTGGGTGTCTGTTGTGTGTTGGGTGATGCCGATTAGCGACAGCAAAAGGTCTAGCATAGTGCAACCTCTGAATAGAGAGAAGAAAGCTTTCTATAGGTCCATGAGGAATCTCAGTAATCCCAAGACCACGAGTGGGAGCTGATCCCTGAAGGGGGCTGACAACATAAGAAATGAAAGGAAGTATAGAAGCCAGAGGAATCGTGAAACTGAAAGTGCCGCAGCCACAAACAACAACCTATAGACTCAGATGTTAATGAGACACTCCCAGGAAAGGAGAGGAGCCGCTGACAAAGGAGGCAGGAATGTGACAGTCATTTTGATAACTCCTGTTCTCTGAGGCAACATCGTGACCGTGTGTTGTAATTCTGGGTGTCACCTTGCTGGGTGGGTGCTGCTGTGAAGGTATGTCATGGATATGATTAGCATTAATAAGTATCTGTTTCAAGTAAAGCAGAGTGGCCTTAAGTGGCCGGCCTCATCCAACTGGTGGAAAACTTATTTAGAGTGGATATTATTTTCTGAATAAGAAACTTACCTCCAGAATGAAAAGCAGAATTCGATCTGAGTTTCCATCCGGTTAGCCTGTCTGATGCTGCCAAGATATTCTATAAATTTCAAACGCGCCATCCCTGCAGTCACATGAGACAATCTCTTAAAGTAAAAGCCCCGCCCCCACTTAATTCACAATCCATTGATAGAATCTATTGACAGTTTATGAATTTCCCCAACTGTGTCTTTTAGCTAAATCCCTGGTAGTAGAACCACTAGGTCAACACTCATTTAAAGAACCGCCATGTTATTGTTGACTATTTCCAGAAATGCTATATGAAGGCCCACTAGTGTATGCACAGGCTGTCTGGGCTCCTGGCTCATAGCACGAGATGGATGTTTATGGGTTCTTTCATCTTCTCTGTTGGTGGTGTGGGAGGTCCTTCTGTCTATGTGTTGATTTTATTGGTTAATGAATAAAGACAACTGGTTTGGCCTATAGCATGGGAGGAGGAAGGCAGAGTAAGAGAGAGACACCTTGGAGCCGCCACCAGAGTCAAACATGCCAAAACTTTGCTGGTAAGCCACTGCCGCGTGGCGTAATGGAGATGGGTTAAAATAATATGTAAGAGTTAGCCAATAAGAAACTAGAACTAATGGGCCAAGCAGTGATTTAACTAATTTAAATCAGTTTCTGTATGATTATCTCAGGGCTAAGCTAGCTGGGCAGCCAGGCACCAACAAACGGCTCTCTCCTCCAACAAGTTAGGAGGTACTACTTGTTCACTTTATATTTGTAGTATTTTGGATGAGCAGTGAGTTTGGATGTTTTTTTTATTTCAGGACAATATGCCTTCTTCAAGACCTGTTGCTTTATGTAGATCTCTAAAGAAATAACTTGCATTTCAGCATTAGCCTCTTAGTGTGGCGGATTTTCTTTCCAGGACAAGAAAGAAAAAGGCTGTGATTCTTAGGCTCACACAAGCTTTTCAACTGCTTGGACTTTGCCCACTTTTCTATTGAAAGTTTGTCTTTTTCTTTTCAACTTGTAATTCTTTTAAAAATTGTGCATTTATTGTGTGTGTATGTGTGTGTTTGCACACACATGTAGAGGTATGTCAGAGAGCAATTTGTAGGTTTGGTTTCCTGCCTTTCCCCATGTGAATTCCGAGGATGATCACCAGGCTTGGCAGCAAGCATCTTTCCCCACTGAGCCTTCTCCTCGGCCCCTAAGTTTTCTTTATGTAGCGCCGTATCTTTCATCTAATACGCGACCTTACACTCATATTTTGATTAGTCCTTAACATTGTTTATGGGTTGGGTTTTTTTTTTTCCTAGGCGGTGCATACACGGAAAGATTGTAACAATGAAGGCAGGCCTATCAGTCTTTTCCTTATCAAGTCCTGAGGCAGTCATTTATTTCAGAAATGGTGACCACGCATATGAATTCTCTTCTCACATGAAAAGGACACAGACAGCCTCAGAAGTATTAGGGATACGTCTCAGTTTTGGATGGAACTTACAGTGTTAATAATGGCGTAGCCTTTGAGTCTCTCTCCGGATGCATGGGAAAGTCTTAACGTGTTATTTGTCTTAAAAACCTTGCCTGGTTTCAGTTGCTGGGGAAAAAGCTATTATTTAGTTGCTAAAAGCTTAGAGATTTTGGACAAAAGAGGAATTTTTTTTTCCATGAATGCTTGGCTGAAAGACAGCACTAAAAAGAAATGTGACTACAGCTTTAGCTTCCAGAGATAAGTACTGAAGAGGAGGTAAAAGCTTCACAGAAGATTCAGCACTTAAACCACACATATCATTCCCAACTCTGTGTTGTTGTGCTGAGAACTTATAAAATGCTTTTGAAAGTTACATGCTTATTTTTTGTTTTATTACCTCCATCCAGACCAACACAGAGGAACCGGAGTTGGAGCTCAGTGGCAGAACAGTTTGTCTGGTGTGTTCAAAAGCCCTGGGTTCGATCCCCGGCTACAAAAATAAGATAAAGTAAAAATAAAGTGAACTCTGGCTTGTCATTGTTGTTGGCTTGGTGTTCTGGAGGGGTGGTCCATTAAAACACCAGTCATACATCATAAGAATGCAAATCTAATCTTTGGCACAGGCTCCTTCATACCTAGAGCAGTCTGTCTGTTTGTATGTCTGTGTTAGTTACTCTTCTGAGCTGTGGTTAAACACCATAACCAAAAGCACCCTATGGAAGAATTAATTTTGGTGTATGGTTCCAGAGGGATAAGAGTCTGTCATAGTAGCAAAAGGCAGGTATGAAGGTGGGAGTAGGAAGTTGATAGCTCACATCTTGAGATGGAAGCATAAAGAAGAGAGAATAAGTGGACAGTAGTAAGTGGTTTTGAACTCTTAAAACCCATCTTCAGTCATGTATTTTCTCCAGCAAGGCGGCACCACCAAAATCTCTCCAGACACGGCTACGGAGAACCAAGTGTTCAAAATGGAAGCCTGTGTGTGTGTGGGGGGGGGGGGGGTTCTCATACAAACCATCTATTACTCTGGGTTCATGATAAACAAAACATGAGATTGAGTCAAATATAAGGAAAGTATGTAATTTGTTACCAGTCTAGCATACTGATTCACAGTGAGTAAACTTACTTTCTTGTTTAAAATTTTTAGATTTGCTGGGCAGTAGTGGTGCACAACTTTAATCTCAGCACTTGGGAAGCAGAGGTAGATGGATCTCTGTGAATTCGAGGATAGCTTAGTCTGCAGAGTGAGTTCCAGGACAGTCAAAACTACACAGAAAAACCCTGTCTTAAAAAAACAAAACAATTTTTTTTTAGATTTACTTTATTTTATGTGTATGGGTGTTTTGCCCACAATATACATGTGTGCCATGTGTCTGCCTGGTGTACACAGAGGTCAGAAGAGTATGTTGGATACCCTGGGACTGGAATTACAGACTGTTGTACGTTACCATGTGGGTAATGGGAAGTGAACCTGGGTACTCTGTAAGAGCAACAAATGTTCTAAACCACTGAGCCAGCTCACCAGTCCCTACTTTTGCCTCAACCAGAGTGCTAGGATTATAGGGATGTAGTGCCATACCTGGCTAGAATGTCTTTTGTGTGTGTGTGTGTGTGTGTATGTATGTGTGCGTGCGTGTGTGTACGTGTGTGTGTGCATTAGTGTGTGTGTGCATTTGTGTGTGTGTGCTGGGGATAGAACTCAGGGTCTTGAGCATGCTCAGCAAGACCTCCACCACTGAACTACATCTCTAGTTTCATTTTTTTTTTTTTGCAGTACAGATGCATTTTTCTTTTCAGAATATTTTATTTTATTTTTTTGGTTTTTCGAGACAGGGGTTCTCTGTAGCTTTGGAGCCTGTCCTGGAACTAGCTCTTATAGACCAGGCTGGCCTAGAACTCACAAAGATCCACTTGCCTCTGCCTCTCGAGTGCTGGGATTAAAGGCATGTGCCATCACCGCCCGACCAGAATATTTTAAAAATGTTTTTCCTTATTTTCTGCACTCATACAATGTGTTTTCAACAGATATCTCTACTACTTCCTCCAGCTCTCTCTACTGCTCCCCACCCATCCCAATTATTGTTTATGGGTAAGAGTACACTGTAAATTAAAATGAATGACAAAAAGTACAATATAGTTGTGTTAGTTAGCATTCCACTACTGTGACAAATATCTGGTAGCCAGCCTATAACCCTATATATCTGTGCCTCTCAGAATTTTGGAGGTTTCTCTCCATGGTCAGTTGGCCTGCTGGGCTCACACTAGGCAGCATCTTAAGGTGGGGGCAAAGGGCAGAGGCAACTGTTCTCTTCGTAGTGGCTGGGGAAGCCAAAAAAGGGGGGGTTGGGTGGAAGGATCTGGGGTTTCCCTTTGAGGGCATGCCTCCAATGACCTCACTTCCTCCTAATTACCCCACGACTGCCCAATAGTTCTGTGGACTAAATAGGCCTTTAACATGTGAGCCTTTGGGAATACTCAGCAGACAAACTATACTGAGAGTAAATAGATAAGCCAGTAAGACAGCCAGTTATTATTGTTATCAAATATTATAGACTGTACGGAACTATGCTGCCATACTTTTACACAGCTACAAAGCTGGAGGTGTGTTCACACCTGCGTCACACAGACTCAGAAAGAATGCATGGCTGTACAACATTAAGACAGCTGTGATGTCACTAGGTGATGGGACTCTTCTTGCTTCATCATGACTGCTCCACATTTGGTTAGGCATTTGGTCCATTGCTCTGTTCTGCATGGCATTATATGCAGAAGCCAGAACAATGCACGATGCCTGCCCCCTTCAACCGTCGCCGTTACAGTCTGAAGGCGGCCTCCTCAGCACCACCTGCCATCTTCTGTGCTGTGAGTGTTACACCGTCTGAAGCGCCTCTCTCCACCCAGGGAGTTGCCTGGGTGTCAGCATCCATAGCCTTTTCCCGGGCTAGCTCTGCTCTGTGTTTTCCTCTGTCTCCTAGAGCCCAGTTGAGCTCCAGTTGCCCACAGTAGCGCTGTAGCTACACTCCCATTACTGTCTGTTTTCCTGTTTAGGCCTCCCTCGTCCTGGACCTTGTCCCAGACACGTGACCTGTATTTGAATTCTTGCTTCAAGGTCAGCTTCTGGGGAACTCCAAACTAAGACCGATGTTAAAATAAATCAGGCCGCTTGTAAAAATAATGGCTGATGTCTATTAAGCAGGCATCTTGTGCCAGACAGCGTTCTAAGTACATCATTTAGCCCTCACGCCGACTCTGTTGGACACTACTGTCATTTCCAGTTTTCAGCAGAGGCACATGAGGCTTAGAGGGCTTAAGTGTTAGCAGCAAATCATGAAGTCTTTAAACCTTGATGAGTTAACTCAAGAGCCTGTGGCTTTAATCACATATGCCTTTTGATACGGCGCATCAAATTATTTCAAATTTCTTCACTAGTCCACATTCAACAGGCTTCCGAGAGCATTTTGCTAATGGGTTTTGCAGATGGATGAGCTTACAGATTTTAGTTTGTGCTCTATCAGCAATAATATTGCACAGCGTGAACGGTCTGCCCCCATCTTACTGAAATCGAGTCACAGCAAGAAGCATTCCTTTTTCTCGCCGTGTAAACAGCTCAGCAGTGTTTGTTTTCCCCCCTCTGAGCTGTCCTTCAGGACAGTCTATCTATCTTTGCAGGCTAAGGTGGGCTAACCCAGTTGGTTAGAGTGTGTGGAGATGTGTTGTCAGACTTCCCCTCTTGCTGATTTTGTCAAAACTAGCTGCCCAGTTTAAAATTTATTACATGATAAGCAGAGCTCAGTGTTTCTGCTGGTGGCCCCTGGTTGAGCAGGTGTGTTTCCTCCCATGTGACGCTGGCTGTGGCGTGTTCATCTTTAATTTGAAAGACAGCATTTCATGGACCCTGGATGACCCGCCTTTGAACTGGAATGTTCTGGGAGCTGCTGGCCTTGTCAAGTTTCTTTTTTCTTTTCCTTTATTACAATGTAAAATACTGTCCTCTCCTTTCTCCTCCCTCCTCTGTTGATCTGGAAACAGCACAGCAGATGCCTGTGTTCCTCGAAAATGTTATAAAGTTGTCTCCCAAGTTAGGTCATCGCCGTTGCAATATTTTTGCTTTGAGAGAAGACTTGGCCAAAAACAACAAAGCTGAGGGTCAGTTATTATTTCAGGGTAAAAAAATCCTGAGACTAGCCAGGGGTTGTGTCTGTCTTTGCACCAAAATACAGACAGAATTCTTCCAGCTGGGCCTAGGCTATTTTGAAACCAATCTCTTTTTCTCTAGAGATAGGCTTAGTTTACTGGCTGACTTCCCCAGGTTTTGAATTTGCCCTGTAAAATATTAACTTTATAAGGCAATTTATCATAAATTAATTTTCAGAAACTTTTTTTTTGTTTGGATTTTCGAGACAGGGTTTCTCCGTTTCAGAAACGTTTGAGTCAATGTAAATCGAGCTCTAGAGTCAGAGACCCGAATTTTAGTTTAGGATTTTAAAGATATTTGTGCTTATTGGTGATGTGTGTGTACGTGTGTAAATGTGTGTGAATTTGGGGAGCAGAAGCGCCACGGCGCACACGTGGGTGTCGGAGGAAAGCTCTTTGGAGTTGGTTCTCACTGCGCTGAGGCACGGCCCGTTTTTCCTTGTTTCCGCTGCTCTGCATACTCCAAACTGGCTGGCTTCTTAGCTTACAGGGACACGCTCTGCTCTCCACCTCTGGTCTCTCAGCAAGAGTGCCGGGATTCCAACTGTGCACCACTGCGCCTGGCCCTTTCTTTTTCTCCTACCAGGGGTTTTGGCGCTTTTACTCCAGTGGTAAGGGTTGCCCCGCAGAAGCCCTTAACCCGCCGAACCATCTCGCGAATTCCCCATCTGATTTTTAAAACCGGGACTTTACATTTCCAGCATCAGTTAAGGCAATATGATCAGGAAGACTGAGCTCTTTCCTTGTGTTCACAGAGACTGAGGACCCCAGTAACGTCTTAGCTGTCAGGAGTTGGCATGATTTCGTACATAAGGTGAAACCAGGAAATGGTTAATTTTAACAGTCCTCTTGCCAAGACGGAAACGGTTTCATCTTCAGGGTTTGTCAGTTTTTATGGTGTAAATACTCTCACCATGACTGACTTCAAGGCTCTGACGTTATGTCCACTATGTGGCAGATCAGCCAGGTCAGCCATGTGGCAGATGCCCGGCAGGTTTAAGGATTGGCTCTCATGAGACACTCAGAAGCAGCTCTAGACAGTCCTGCGGGATGACTCAGCCAAACCGTGTCCCCTAAGCAGGGCTGGGCTCCTTGGTTTGTTATCTTTGTGATATCCTGGGACGTACCATGGAGGTTACTAGAACAGAACACAGCAAACCCTAGAAAGAGCGGTGCATTCAGATCTAGCGTGCGTTACGGCCTTAGTTTTCTATTGCTGTAACAGAATATCTGAAAATAGATAATTTAGGAAGAATAGAGGCTTGTTTTGGCTCTGACTCTGTTTCTGTTGTGTTTGCTTTGAGACTCAAGTGCTGGAGCCAGAGCCTTTCTCATGCTAAGCAAATGCTTTACCTAACTGAGCCATCACTCTGGTTTCTAGTTTCCAGGTTTTAAAAAAAAATCTGTTGTTACTGTTTTTGAATGATAGCTCAGATTTATTTTCTTTAATAACAGACATTTGATAACAGAACAAGTGGATCCTGCCCTGCAAAGGCCGACACAGGAAAATGATCGAGTCTTCACACCGCAGAGTAGCTGCTGCAGGAGCTACCTGCCAAGCTTCCTGAGAAGGGACCCAAGGTTGGGCAGAGTCCACCCCCTTTTCTCTCATACAGCTCGGGCGCAACACATGGACAAAAGGATCAGAACAGCAGAAATGGAAGTTTGAAGCTGATCGGGAGCTGCAGCAGCCAATCCTCTGGGTCTCCTGCTGCAGACATCACATCCACAAGACCCTGGTGTGTAGGGGAGAATTGCAGCGCCTGCTTGGTTGTGTGTGATGATGGGGCTCCAGGATTGCCACGGTTGATGGGGTCACCAGGACACAAGAAATGGTCTAAAGTGGTTGATGGTACGGACTTCTGTAACCTCTAGGACACCCTCGTCACTTTCGGCAGCGCGTACAGCTCCTGGTTCACCAGCCTCAGGCCACATCTTGAATCTCTTACCTTCAGTGGAAGTCTTCCAACCTACTCTTCTCCCTTGGCTTACGGTTCTTGAAGCTGGGAAGTCCCAGGTCATGGTGCTGGCAACAGCTCAGCCTCTGGTGACGGTCTCCTGTTGCTTCATCGTGCAGACGAGAGCTGGGGATCAAGTGGCCACATGAAGAAGACAGAAAGTGGTGCCAGGCTCCAGTACCACTGGCCCATTCTAGGAGATGGGTGTTACTCTAGCTCTGAGGGTCTTGTCTTGGGACACAGCATCTGCTGATGAACCTGTTCCCCAACACTGCCACACGTAGAGATGGCAATGCCAACTACTGGCTCAGGAATAGTTCTGTGGCAGAACATTTCTTAGCATGCACAGGATCCTGGGTTTCATCCCAACACTTCAAAAAGAAATAAAATAAACAAAACGCAAAAAACAAAGCAGCTCCCCTAAATATTCCAATATATTGACTCTGGAGGACACAGTACGGCTTTTGCACTCTACCCCGGGAGAACACAGCCTCTTTAATTAGCATCTCCAAGTCGTACAGTTAGGGTCACTACGGACAGCCCAAGAGCATTTTCAACACAAGGGCCACTTACAGCTCTGTGGCCGGGGTGAAGACTGCTGTGTTCAGCAAAGGCTGACCACAGAGCAAAATAAGCAGCTGGAGTCAGCCTGGATGCCTTGCGACGGGTTTTGTTTTAGGCTCATATCTGAGAAGCCACAGCCTTTGAGGAGGCCTGGGAAGTGTCCTCGTTATCCATCGCTCGCTCACAGATCTCTCTCTCGCTCCCTTGCAGCTCTTTCCCAAGGAATTAATTGTCCCTTGTCCCACGTTTCATAACTACAGTCATTCTGCTGACTGGCATATTGTTTTCTTTCTTAATGAATGTATTGGTGTTCTGTTCCTGTATATGCCCTCTAATGGTGAAAGATGACATAAAGCTAGCTATCAGCGTGGAGAGAAGTGGAGAACAGAGTAGATTTCAATTTGAGGCTGCTACTAAATTTGACTCTGCCCTTTGAAATAGTCCAGTCAGCAAATCTGGAGTACAAGGCCAGGCCTTCCTCAGAACTGCTGATAAGAGCTGGTGCAAGGCTTTATCTTTGGTCGCACGGTATCTAGCTTCCTGGTGAAAGTTTCAAGATGACCCTCCCAACATCCAACGATTTGATCTTTCATTTTGAGCTTCTATCTAAGGTTCATTCACTCCTCTCCCTTTTATAACCAGGCTCTTAGTGTCAGAAGTTTTTACTAAGTTGATCAATGAGATATCGGGTTGCTCTGAGTTTCTATGTCACTAAGGGAATAGACGGGATAAAAAGAAGGTTTAACAGAAGACAGCTTATGGCAAGGATAGTGTCTGAGGGTGTGGACAGTGTCAAGAAATCAATAAAATACAGTCAGGTGCCCAGGGAAAAAAAGAGTAACAGTGGGAAGCATTTTAAGCCTAACAGAGCCAGAGACATTTGGAGGATATGCTTGTGGCAGAGGGGTCAGGATAGTTTCCTTGTTTTGCCAGTGACTGTCACACGCCAAACTATACAGGAAACTGGGAAGTGGTGGGAAGAGAGGCAGATGATGTGGCCTGGGAGGGCCAGGCATTCAGGATTTAAAGATTTTGTTTTTATCTGGGCAGTGGTGGCACATGCCTTTCATCCCAGTACTTGGAAGGCAGAGGCAGGTGGATCTTTGTGAGTTTATGGCTAACCTGGTCTACAGAGCGAGTTCCAGGACAGGTTTCAAAGCAACAGAGAAACCCTGTCTCACAAAACAAACAAACAAAACAAGTTTACTTTAAGCGTGTGCGTGTGTGTGTGTGTGTGTGTGTGAGCGCGCGCGTCTGTGCACACACATGAGCGAAATGCCCTCTGAAGTCAGAGCAGGGATTTAGATTCTCCGGAGCTGGAGTTACAGCTGGCTGTGAGCTTCCTGTTGTGGATGCTAGGAGCTAAATACTGGTCCTCTGCAAGAGCAGTGCACACTTTTAACCACGATCTTGGTCACCGAACCATCTCTCCATCCCACATCTAGGGTTTAAATTGTCCTGGAGAAGGATGGAGGGCAGGGCTCTGAGGATTCACAGGTAGAAGATGACTGATTGAAACTGATCAGATCAATGTCGGTCCCATCTTCATGAAGCTAAGGTCGAGGAAGAACAACCCAATGGGCAGTTCTAGCAGGATAGTGGAGAGCTGAATGAAGACGCTCTTAAGGACAGGAAGGTATGGAGCAGAAGACTTCTTGAGGTCTATTTGCATACATTAATATGTATCAGTAGTTGGGCAGGAAGTCAGATAGTTAGGATGGGTCGTTCTCTGAGTTTGTTTCAAGTCCTGTCAACCAATGAAAATTTTGATAGAAAATTTAGGGGCTGGTGAGATGGCTCAGCAAGGAAAGGTATGTGTTGCCAAGACAGACAGCTTGAGTTCCGTCCTTGGGACCCACATGGTGGAGGTGTAGAACTGACTCCCACAGATGGTTGTCTGATCCTTCCCTCAAGTGCTATAGCATGTGTCTACTGACTCCCTACACACACACACACACACACACACACACACACACACACACACACACACAGAGAGAGAGAGAGAGAGAGAGAGAGAGAGAGAGAGAGAGAGAGAGAGAGAGAAACAGACAGATGAGGATGAGAGGGAGAGGGGGAGACAGAAAACTGAATAAATTTAAAAATTACACATTTTGAAAAAGAAAACTTTTAATCAGGTTGGTGGTGGCATACACCTTTAATTCCAGCACTCAGGAGGTAGAGGCAGACAGATCTCTGTGAATTCGAGGCTAGCCTGGTCTACAGAGTAAGTTCCAGGACAGCCAGGAGTGCTACAGGGAAAAACCTTGTGTGGGGGAAGGACGGGGAGGGGGGGAGAAAGAAAGAGAAAGGAAACTTCTCTGTGAGAGTTGGGAGGTGAGAACTGAGAGGACACAGCCCCAAGTCCCTCCTGTGTGTGCAGGACTTGTAAACAGCCCAGGAGATAGGCAGCTTAGGATAGCACTACTCCCAGTTTCAGTCAAATCTGGGAAGACGGACAGCCTTGGAAATGTTTCCTTGTGAAATATTTCAGACAGTCCCATCTGAGATCATGGGAAAGTAGTCTTGGACAAAGCAGACAACTCTGCAGCCCCAGAAAGCCCCCCCCCAACAATGGCTATCTCAAATATATGTTTAAGTGGTTTTGTTTCTGAGACAAGGGGTCATTAGGTCTGGCTGGTTTTGGTCTCACTCTCACTGTAGAGCCAAGACTGCCTTGAACTCCGATCCTTCTGCCTCTGTCTCGAGAGTGCTGGGATTCCAGCTATGCGCCAGCAAGGCTGTGTGCGCTTAAATGTGGGTGTTAATTTTTATCAGAAACACCTACCCAGGTGTCTGTCCCCAGTTCTGTGGGATCCATCCCCTAACTGATACAAAGCAGGGCTTGAAACATCCTCCTTAGGTTTCTTAAATTGTATTTTTATTTACTTATTTTATGTGCATGTATGTGTGTGTTTGTGGGCCTAGAACTCAGGTTATCAGGCTTGACAGCAAACATCTTTAACTGATTACTATGGAGTGTCCAAGAGTCTCTCTTTCTCTCTTTTTTGAGACAGGGTCTTATTCTGTGGCCCTGGCTTGCTTGGAACTCACCATCTAGACCAGACTGACTTTGAGATCACAGAGACCTGCCTGCCTGCCTCTGCCTTCCAAGTACTGTGATTTAAGATATGCACCATCACACTCAGCCTAGAGTAGCTACTTAAATTTTCTCCCCCTTTTTATTTTATACCTGTTGGTGTTTTGCTTGCATGTATATCTGTGTGCTATGTGCATGCTGTGCCCATGGAGGTCAGAAGAGTGTGGGGTCTCCCGGGGCTGGAGTTATACAGATGGTGGTGAGCCACCAAGCAGATGCTGTGGATGGGACTCTGGTCCTCTGGAAGAACGGCTAGTGATCTTAAGCACCGAGCTATCTCTCCAGCCTCAGAGTATCCTTGTCTTAAGGCAGTGTGGGCATGCCAGTGGCTTGATAAACATCAAACCAATTAGCTTCCAGAAAGAAAGAGATTGTGGTTCCCAAGTAGGCTGGTTAACTTGAGAGAGTGGTAGTACATCTGTTTCATGATGTTACAACTTTATAAAAATTTATCTTTATGCATATGTTTTCCTTTTCCTGCATGAATGTATGTGTACCCTGTATATGCCTGGTGCCCGCAGAGGTCAGAAGAGGGCATCAGATCCTCCAGAACTGGAGTTACAGATAGTTGTAAGCCCTCAAGGGGAAGCTGGAAAGTAAACCTGGGTCCTCTGCAAGAGCAACAAGTGCTCTTAGCTACTGAGCTATCCTTTCAGCCTCATTATTACATCTTAAAGAGACACACAGAGCAAAAATATGACTACCATAGTGAGGTTGCTATCCACAGGAACGTTAGCTGTGGAAGTGGCTTCTCTACACTCAATCTGGGTGATGGTACCTGCAGGAACAATGACACATTTCTCTATCCCAGAGGTTCTGAGTATGGCTAGTTTTCATTCACAGCCAGAGTGAAGATGAGTTGATCAATAACATCCCAACGTTGTGTCTCATTGTCTTATGTGCAAGAAAGGCAAATCTAGATATATGTCAAAGCCCTCAGCATGTTAAGTCGTACGGCAGGAGTTAAATTCTGCCCATAGCTGTCAGCCACGTTATGGCTGCTGAGACACTCTGTCTTGTGCATCAGTGGATGATTTCTTGCATTTTCTTGTTGTCATGAAAAAGTATCTACTTTGGAGTTGATGACTGCTATGGGAGAGAGAGTAGGTCTTATTTAGGGATGTGGCCCTTGGCAATTATTCTGCCCCAGTGCATGGCTCCACACCCATGTTCCTATGAGTAGAGCTAATTAGACTCACTGGGTTATTGTTTTTTTTTTTAAAGAAGATAAGAGGGAGCTGGAGAGATGGCTCAGCAGTTAAGGACACTTGTAGTTCTAGCAGAGGACCAGGATTTAGTTCCCAGACACTACATGGTGGTTCACAGCTATGTATAACACCACTCCAGGGGATCTGACATCCTTTTTCTGATTTCTATGGGCACCAGACATGTACATGGTGCACATACATACATGCAGGCAAAACATCCATATGCATAAAATAAAATAAAATAAAAACTATTTTAAAAAGTTAAAAATGGACAAAACTGGAGAGACTTGGGAGGGTCCTAAGAGGAGTTGGAGGAGGTGTGAGGGTTATATAAAATCAAAATACGTTGTATACATGTATGAAATTCTCAAAGAATACACACACATACATATATGTTATCTAGCATGATACTTTTCTTGAAGGGCTTGGGATCCGGAATGTAACTTTTTCTTTTTTAGTGTGAAACTTCCAGAAAACCCGAGGGAAGAGTTGAAGGAAAGTCCTCTATATCCCTGACCAAACCCATCACTTCTCTACATTTTGGTTTGCTTGCCTTGTTAGTCTATGAATTTATTTGTATGTGTATAACTCTACATATATAACTACATTCTTGCCACTTTATTCCTAACCCAGTGTGTTTCCAAAGAACAGTTTTCACATGTCCTAAATACAATTATCCAGATGAGGATGCTTCAATCTGTTATGATACATTAGTTAATCCACATTCCATATTCAAATTCCAGCAACGAGTGTAGCAACACTCCCTCCAAGATTTCTTGTTTCCAGCACCATGCAATCATAGTAGCAACCTACGATTGTTCTGCTTTTGTGGTGTGTGTGTGCGCGCGTGCACACACATGCGCGCATGTGTCTTCAGTCAAAGAACCAAGAAGTCAACTGTCCTCCCATAAATTTGGGTCATCTGACACTTGCGTTTGCAAGAGGTAGGAGGCTTAGCACCCTCCTGCCTTTCTAGTGCTTGACTCTCAAGTTTCACTTTCCCGAATGTTCTCGGAGTCAACTATGTGTACAGTTGGAGCCAGTTCTGAGTGCGTCATCACCCTTCATGTTAACTTGCCACTCCTTGCGACACTGAGCATGCATTGCTGTATGTCTGTAGAGACGGGGCCTGCTTGGACCACTGCCTGCATTAAACGGGGATCCTGGAGCAGGGTGTGCCCCGTCTTTCCAGGGTCAATGGATACCTTACTCAGAAGGAGGCTTTGCCTGCCTGTCTTGCCAGGAAAGCTTCAAGCAGCAACTGGACAAATCCTACTGCCGGTGCTCTTCGCAATTACCGAGACCTTCTGGTAGGGTGCTCAACCTTAGTACAGTGTGGCCCTCTGGTGGCAAACATCTTTCCATCGTGGGAAAGAATGCGAGCAAGTGTCACAGGCCAGTGAGTTTAAACATCTGTTTACTTTTCCTGGTTTAGGGGTTGGAGGTCTGCAATCAAGACATCACAGGACCTCTCTCTCTCTGTCTTCTTCCCCGGTCTTCACTTGATCATCTCTCTTACGGCTGTGCTCTAATCTCTTCCCATAGGGACACCAGTCATGTAAAGGCATGTGACAGCGTCAGTCATCCTTAATTGCTCTTTGCAAGGTCCTGATTCCAGGTGAAAATCACATTCTCAGAGGTCAGGAGTCAAGCATATGGGCTTGTTGGTGTGTAAGTGTCAGAGGAGGGGCAAGTTAGCCCATAGTAAGCAAGGAGGAAATGGGAGGAATTCTTTAGATCAAATCAATTATTGAAAAAACAATAATAAAAAGGGCTAATACACATTTAAAAAGTGTTCAACATCATTAGCCATCAGATAAATACAAATTAAAACTGCTTTGAGGGCTGGAGAGATGACTCAGAGGTTAAGAGGTTAAGAGCACTGGCTGTTCTTGCAGAGGTCCTGAGTTCAATTTCCAGCAACCACATGGTGACTTAGAAGCATCTATAATGAGATCTGATGCCCTTTTTTGGAATTCAGGCATGCATGTAGAGATAGAACATTGTATATATAATAAATAAATAAAACTAAAAAAATACTTCTTTGAGATGCCACCCCATTTCAGGCATAATGATATAACCAAGAAATCAAATTTACATTTCAAAGAACACCACCCCTTTCTGTTTGTTAATGGGATGTTTCTCATCTGGAGTTTCCTGGATACTTTCTTACGCTTGCACCTGGGACATCCTCGAGTTATACAAGCCAGAATGCAAGCATGAAAGAGGGTGCTTCCTGTAACTGTTCTGGGGTGGAGGATATGAATGTACATGAGAAGGGTGGTGACCCAGTACCTATAAGTGGTTCCTCCCAGTTTTCACTGCTCATACTGTGCCCAGGTTGGTTAAATCACCTACTGAAGTGATGGGTCCCGAACTGAACCTTGTGTCTTTTTTATTCTAATAGCATTCATTTTCTACCTTCACTTACAAACCAGGGGCTTTTAATTCTACGGCCTGTAGAAATTCTCTCCTAACCTGTCTCTAGGACGAACTTATCCATTCACTCATTCATTCGATTTCTTTATCATACCAGGAGCTCTGTCCCTACTGAGTGATTGCTCAGCAGCCTGCACTCATAGGACCAGTCCTTATTCCTTCTGTCAACTTAGTAGTGCACTTGGACTTAAATGAGGCCATGCAATTTGCTTTGGGCAGTTCAACGAAATTGTATGGAAATGTTCAAAGCCAGTCTATGCGATCATTCATTCTCTAGGATGAATGGCAGGACTCAAAAAACAGTGGCTACGTCAATAGCCTGGGTGTCAGAGTGTATAAACACACAGAGCAAAGGTTAGAGCTAACCTCAGACAGATGTGTATCACGAGTAGTAAACAAACCTCTGCTGGTTAAGCCCCTAACACTGGGGTATTGTTATCACAGGCATAAAACAGCCCACAGGCGTTGGTTCTCTATTGGCCTAGTTTGCATTCTGTCATTGGGATGGAACTTTCTGCCTGAAAGCAACTTGGGAGGAAGGTTATAGTCCACTCTGCGTATTGTATCTTGGCAGGAGGGACTCACCTTGCTCAATTATTAACTGAGTTGATGCACACACCACCATGTCTGGCTTATTAGTAGATAGTTTAAAAAAATACTTGCTGCATTGTATGAAACGGGAACAATGCTTTCTCTTCTGTTAGATTTCAGGACTATATTTGTCTTCGATGGGGTTATTCTCTAGGATAGATGGGATTGGTGTTGAGTCTAGAATGATGGGGTAATACACCCAAAACCTTGTCATAGTCTGAGTGAGCTGCCCGCTTCATTCCTTTGAAGTGTGCACGCTCTCCTGTGTGTGCATGTATGGAGGCCAGGGTTCAACTCCAGGCGTCTTCCTCTCTCACTCTACATCTTAGGTTTTGAGACAGGGTCTCTCACTGAACCTGTAGGTCAGTGGTTCAGTAAGCTGGCTGGCTAGAAAGGCCCCCAGATCTGCTTGTTTGTCCCCCAACCCCAGCACTGAGGTTACATAGACTAATAACAGCACATTCTACTTTTACCTGGCGACTGGGGGGACCTCAGGCAGGAGCCCTTTATTTACTGTGCCATCTCTCCAGATCCCCATTTAATTCCTGACTTTGGTTGTCTGTGATCCTGTAATTTGACTGAAAAAGAGGATGTGAGTGAACTTTCTACAAAGGAGGCCTGGATGAGTCAGTTTGGCAGGGCTTCTGACGTTGCTCACTTAGAAGGACACAAGGTGTCCAGATGGTGCTGCCTCAGCCAATCAAAAGACTTGCAGCTAGAAGAAGCATTTCACTGAGCTGGGGAGCTAGAGCGTAGTGTCATTGCATGCCACTTACTTAGCTTGGAGTGGTTTGTGCTGTAGCAATGACTGATTAACATATGATGTCACAGGTCATGGGTGATTTACAGTACTTGTCACATGCGGGTTTTGCTCTCTGAGAAGCAGGAAATCAATTCACAATGCTACCGGCAGTGTGTGGGACACCCACAATAATGCCCACACACCCTCTTCCAGTTGACCACGAAAATTTATATGTCTTAGGAGGGAGGGACAGAAGAAGGGGGAGGGAAAGAGGGAGAGATAGAGCACCACACTTACAGATTTTACATGGATTCTGTCCATACTGAATTCTTACTATACAGGCTTCTTGAAGTGATAATAAACTCAACAAAGACCTAAGTGATCATTGCTATTTTTAATAACTAGCTTTAAGTTGCAGCATAATTATGTGCAAACCATATGGTTGGTAATATGTGGTATTGTTAATCCTTATTTTAGAAAAGAACAGTGCTTTTGATAATGATTTTTTAAAAATTGTGTGCAATATACATGCACTGTACGTGGTTATACAAATGTAAGCATTAACGGGTGCACATGCTGTGGCCAGAGGAGGACATTAGGTGTCTTCCTCTATGGCCCTCTGCTTACTGTGCTGAGACAGAGTCTCTGACAGCACTTGATGTTTGTTGTTTCTCCATCAGCATCTTCTGCTCCAATGCTGGAGTTATAGGCTTGCTCAACCACACCCAACTTTGCATTGGCACTGAGGACTTGAACTTAGGTCCTCATGATTTTACAGCAGGTACTCTTCCCCACTGAGCTATTTCCCTGGCCTCTGATAATAATCTTTAAATATTTCTGTGACAAATATTTATATTCAGGGATATTCTTGTCAAATAGTTAATTATTTTCAACATCACATTTTACTTTAGAAGTTTCCAAAGCCTAGCTATCAAATTATGTGAACATATATAATTTAAAGTACAACTGCTATTTCTATAATAAAAGTTAATGAGAGTTGGATAGTTTATTAAATTCTTAGACTATAAGGATTTCTGTTATGTTCAGAGCACTTACTTACTATCAACTCTTTGGTGAAAAAAAAAAGGTTCAGAATTACTAGTCTTGTTTCCCAAGTCACTGTCTGTGTCATAGATTCTTCAGAAATACATACATAAAGGTATTAGTAAGAAATTACTAGAAACACACCTCAACACTTATGTGATAAACCATTTTATCTTCATGCACAGTTAGGAACCCCTTACCCGAGACAGTCTCTACATGTTAAAATTACAATGGCTTAAATAATCCTAAAACAACAACAACAAACCAAACCGGTATTAATTAATTAACTTCTATAATGAAAGCAGGAAGGGACGGGAGAAAGTGCCAGGCACGCTGCTGCAGGACTCATTAGAGTTTAGCAAGCTGGCCTTGGGTCATCTACACAGTGCCCAGGGGAACCAGTCAAAAGAACATCGTGGACCTCTTGTGCCCTGACCATCAATCCAGTCACGCAGCAACAGGCCTCAACAATGGTGGAACAAAGCGGTCCTCATCTGATGCCCCTTCCACCGGGGCGCTGTGTGGACGGCTAATCCGGCGCACAAAGCGTCCGAGGCTCGCCGTTGTTGGCCGCCCGCCCTGAGGGCACATCTGCTGACAGGCTCTGGAACGTCCCAGCGCTGCAAGCTCGGTGCTTATTTAGCCGGCGCAGAGCGGGCCGCGGCCTCCCGGGAGCCATGTACCAGCGCAGCTTCGTTTTCCAGGCCCACCAGGAGCGCTATGAGCACGCCCAGCCCGCGGGCCCTGCCGTCCTGCCTGGGGGAACTGCACCCGGCAAGACGGCGCTGCAGGCTCTGGGCGAGCGTGTGGCCGCCCAGGTCCAGCGGGCCCGGGCGCTCCAGCAGCGCCATGCCGCCCTGCGGCGACAGCTCGACGCCTTCCAGCGCCTGGGCGAGCAGCCGGGGCCCGAGGACGCCCTCGCCCGCCACGTCGAGGCCAATCTGCAGCGCGTCCGCGACCTGGTGGCCGAGCGCGCTCGGCTGGAGAGGCAGGAGGCAGAGGCACAGCGAGAGCTGGATGAGTTTCGGAGCAAGTAAGAGGCACTGTCAGGGAAACCGAGGCCGGGCGCGGGGTGGTGGGTTGGTGGGGGCTGGTGGGGGGATGTGGAGGTAGTGAGGAACAGGTGCAGACTGTCCTGCAGAGAGGGGCGTGAGGATGCATGGGTCCTGAAGAAACCCAACTTCCAATTCGATGGCACCTTCCGGTTCCCGGGGCATAGTTTCATTTGCTTTCAATGTGGTTTGGGATGTAGGTGTAATATGCTGCAAAACGCACAAATTTTAATTGCGTAGTTCGAGTTTTCAGCGTTTACGTTGAGCCAAGGTGGTTTGCACCCTAGAGGTGCGGCGCCCCCCCGTTTTTATTTTAATGCCAGCAGACATTGCTTCTGTTGGTTCTAGAATTTCAGAATGTGCACTCTCACATGACCAATTTCTCTGACTTCGTAAAATTTTTTTCAATTTAATTTTTCTACAGGTATATATTGTACATTAACCATATTCCTCCCTGTACCCTTCTCCCTTCCCTTTTCTCATCTCTCCCCCGTCTCATTTATCTCCCCTTTCCCCTAACAATTTCATTTCTTACATCTCATATATGTGTCTATGATTTTATGTGACTATATAAAATCTAGGAACCACAAATGAGAACACATATTCGTCTTCTGAGACTAACTGGCTTAGTTGGCTCAATATGATCGTCTCCAGTTGCAATTGCGTCTTTATGGCTTTCTTCTTTATGGCTGAAATACACACACACACACACACACACACACACACACCCGGCATCAAGTGTATACACACACACACACACCCGGCATCAAGTGTATACACACACACACACACCCGGCATCAAGTGTATACATACACACACACACACACACACACACACACACACACACACACACACGACTGTCATCTATCTTCCTTTATCACATTTTCTTCATCCACTCTTCTGTTGTTGGATACCTATGTTGGTTTCATAATTTAGCGTTTGTAACTAGAGCTTCGGTAATCATTGGTGCAGCACTAGGTTTTTTTTTTTTAATTTATTTATTAAGGATTTCTGCCTCCTCCCCGCCACCGCCTCCCATTTCCCTCCCCCTCCCCCGATCAAGTCCCCCTCCCTCATCTGCTCGAAGAGCAATCAGGGTTCCCTGACCTGTGGGAAGCCCAAGGACTTCCCACCTCTATCCAGGTCTCCTAAGGTGAGCATCCAAACTGCTTAGGCTCCCCCAAAGCCAGTACGTGCAGTAGGATCAAAAACCCACTGCGATTGTTCCTGAGTTCTCAGTATTCCTCATTGTCCTCTATGTTCAGCTAGTCCGGATTTATCCCATGCTTTTTCAGACCCAGGCCAGCTGGCCTTGGTGAGTTCCAGCACTAGGTTTTTGCTATGTCCCTTGCGTTGTAACCCTCACAGCCAGGTTCTTACTGGATTATTTTGCAGAGAGACTGAGGCTCAGAATGTAAAGGGATCTAGGGGGCCAGATCCATGATTGTGCTGTTAGGAAGTAAGAGAACAACTTATCGCCTTTCTAAGGTAGAGAAAGAGATGTGTCTTTTGAGGCAGCAGGCCACTCCAAGGACTTTCTCCAGGATCCGCTCTGGCTGGTATGAAATGGAGGGCCCTCACAGCTACCTGCTGTGGCTGCATTGTCGTTAGAGGAAGCCTGAAACCAAGCTGGATGCTCGTCAGTTGGAGGCAGGATGTAAGGTTGAGCTTCGTCTATTCAGTGGAATACTATGCAGTGGTAAAAAGAGCAATGTGTTATTTTCATTAAAGTTTTTTTAAACTGGGTAAGAATAGAGAGGCGGGTTTTATTTTTTTATGCATAAGTTAAAAAAAGCCCCCACCCATACTGATTGCTTGGAGGGGATGAGGAAGAATGAGCAGGGCAGGAGACTTCTTTCTCTTTTTATTGAAAATCGATTTTTTTTCATGTTCTATATTTTGATCATGCTCCCCCTCCCCCAATTCTTACCAGATCCTCTTCACTTTCCCGCTCACCCAAAACCATACATTTTCTTTCTTTTTCTCATTAGAATACAAGCAGGTATCTAAAAATAATAAAATAAAATGAGATACAAAACAGAAGCAAACTAAACAAGCCAACAAATGGGAAAAATGTCAAAGAAAAGGCATAAGTAATGTAGAAGATGCTGAGATACACACATTTGTTTACACAGAAAACCCATTGCCATATGGAAACCATAATGTATAAGCAAAATATCTGTAAACTTTAAGAAGATCCCAGACAAAGGTGTTATGACACTAAAAACCTTCAAAAATACTGATCTGGCGTTGTCCGTCTGCAGGGCTGGGGCCCTGCCCCGAAGTGGGGTTCGTGTACAGCCAGTGAGACTCTGTTGGAGGAAACCGATTTCAGGAGGGAGACTTTTACTTTTACTGAAATAACTTTCAAACATGTTTTAAAATTTAAGCCTGTGAGGAAATTATCCATCAAAAAGTTATATGAATTCTTGGGTATAGTAGCTTACATCTATGGTTCCAGCCATTGGGAAGCTGAGGCAGGAGGGTTGCCATTAGTTCAAGGCCAACCTGAGCTATACAGTGAGTTCTAGACGAGTTTGGTCTACAGGGTAAGACCTGTTCTGTTTTTTAAAAAAACTGAAAGATAAATAATAAAATTTATATAAATTAACCTAAAATGCATATGCCTAGGCTCTCTTCTAGACTTCAAAGAGGCCAAGAGTTTTCTCTTTTGAGTCTGGGTCTCACTATGTCGTGCTGGCTGACCTGGAACTCTGTGTAGAGCAAACTGGTCTTGAATTCATAGAGATCTTACTGCCTCTGCCCCCTGAGTTCTGGGATTGCAAGTATTTATCCGGACACTCAGCGAGATCTTTCATGTTTCATGGGCTCCACTGGTCCCTCTAGCATCAGCTGGATTCTGGAGCCTTTGTTTTAGGGTAGGCGAAAGGTTTGCCTCTAACACGTTCTTTTGTCACCTGCACTTGAGTGTATCCACCACAGCCTATTCATTGATTCATTTCCCATCAGTCTCTCTGTTCCTGATTTTGAGCCACAGAAGCCAGTTTTCAAGACGAGAATCTCTCCTGGGGAAATAAGTCTTGAAAGAGCCTATGGCAGCGGGGCTTGAACAGAGGCATCCTTGTCCTGGCTTAACACTCTGTCCAAAGCAGAGTCATGGAAAATTCACTATTGAATTCCTGTAGAGTGTGACTCAGAGGTAGGCTTTCCTTCAGATGATGCTGGCGGCCCAAGAAGTACAGGGAAGTATAAAACTGCAGGCTAGTCTTGGACTGAGGATGACCTTTTTGATCTGCCTGCCTCCACCTGCCTTGTGCTGGGAGCGCAGCTGTGCTTCACCACACCCAATTTTATTTGGGGCTGGTGATCAAATCTAGGGCTTTGTGTGCATTCTGGGCAAGCTTTCTAAACAACTGAGCTATACCCCTAGGTTCCCCTTCTGGGTTTTGTAGGCTACGGAATATACTAAACTGCTTACTTCATTTGGGTGGGCCAAGTAAACCCCCCTTTTGGCAGGGGTGGTAAAGTGTAAATAATATGAAAATACCATCTTAATCACTTGACATATATTGTTAGCTGGCATTAAATACATTCACAGTGTCGTGTAGCTCGGACACCCAAGGCAGCCTGATGGACTGGCAGGATGCCCTGGGACCTCCGATAGTCGTCATCTGCTGTGATTTGTACTGCTGCCACGAGGACCAGTCTATATCAGCTCAGGGTTTGAGGGGCGCCAGCGGATTTGGCAGACTATCACTCAGCTTGGCTTTTTTTTTTTTTATCTGAGGCAGTGAAAATTATCTGGGGCTGGTGAGGGGGGCAAAACTTAACTCCTGGGGCTCACAAAAAAGGGAACCACACACATAATCTCCAACATGTCAGGATCCCACCTAGGGTGCTGAGGAATGGCAAGCCTCAGCAGGTCAGAGGAACTGGAGAGGAGATGCGGAGTAGGCGAACTCCTGGACAGATGAACAGGCACACAAGGACTTTCCTGAGGGTCGAGACAGGGTTTCTCTGTAGCTTTGGAGCCTGTCCTGGAACTAGCTCTTGTAGACCAGGCTGGCCTCGAACTTACAGAGATCCGCCTGCCTCTGCCCCCTGAGTGCTGGGATTAAAGGCGTACGCCACCACCACCCGGCAACCTCGAGTTATTTTTAAGGCATTGTTTCAGCTGTGATTCACACCGGAACCCGTGAACACATCTCTGAACATAAGAACTCGAGCTGATTTAGCTTCTGGAACTCAGTTGATTTTCTTAATCATTAACCGAAGCCATAGTCTATACAGCTCCTCAGTAGAAACTCAAGTGTTACAGTGTGTGCCACTTCCTTGTTTCATTTTTCTTATCCTTTGCAGCCTCTGCCTCATCAGAGGCAGGGCCAACATTTTATCCTACCTTTACCTATGCTAATTTTCCCACTAAACAAATCTCTATCATAATCTATATTTATTAAAGGCTCTCAAGCATCAAAATTCTACATAAGCTAACACTATTGTATAAAATCATTGCTTCAGTTAAAATAGTACAGTTTAGGAGGAAGTCATCTCCATAATAATCCACAAGTAAAAATGCCCAGTAGAACAGGATTTTCCATGAGATAATCATACTGCATTAAAGGCAGGGGAGATCTCCCCACATCCATTCACACCATGACAGATACCAGAGAAAAATGGTAGCAGTGAACATGTAAAGATACAGTGGTAGCAAGAGAGACATTCTGGGGCCAAGGTTCTAGGGGCCTGGACTATCCGAGATTCATCCATAGGAGCTTTGCTTCCTGGTGAGCCAATTTCCTGAACCTAAACTGCCACCCCTTGCTCCTCTGACATGGTCACTGCAGACTTGAATGAGCAGAACTTCTGTGAGGCCTCACCGGGCAACAGCTATACTGAGTTTTGCTGGTCTTCTGAATTCATCTTGTTCCAAGCTGTATGGCCACCACGGAGCAGTTCTTCATGCTCTGAGGTTGATTTAAATATCTCATTGACTTATTCACTACCATTGCCCCATGGAGAAGTTTTAATATTTTCTGTTAGATAGTGGGATTTGAAAATCATTATAAAAAACCACACACACACACACACACACACACACACACACACACACCCACAAATGCATCCCATATATGCGTTTGCATTCTCAAGGTGAACCGACAGCAGCCAAAGCCAGGTGAGAATCACGCAGGAGGTGGAAAGCAGGAGCCTCGAGGCCCACAGCATGCTAGACGCTCTCCACCTGAAAGATGGATAAGTTTATAGTCATATTTTCAGTGCATCAAAGACTAGAGAAAACAGCAAACAGCAAGAATCATAAAAACAAGGAAAAGTATCAGACTACAATGATAAATGCCGTCAATTATCCAAATTGCTGAAAACAAAACAACAATTTATATAAACAACTATATAATGAAACACAAAGTATGATTTTACTTTTTGAGCTTACTGATATGAATTTGGGAATTCATGTCATTAATTTTGTATAATGAAGTCGCTTATCTTTAATATATCTAGATGGATCTTTGTAGCATGAGAATTACCCATGAGACTGTGTTGCTGTGCTCATTACCAAACATGCTGTTAAACTGCACAGCCTCTTGGATGTTTCTAGCAGGAAAAAGCCAGGGGAAAATTAGATTTTTGTTAACAATGTTATTCTCAAAGATAATAACCCATTAAAAAAAACAAGTTCTGGCTCCATTAGAGTCCCACAAAGGAAAAGGACTATACCTATGGCATCTTGGTAGGAAATGTAAAACTAATTCAGAGATGCATAAAGAACAGCAAGCTGCTCAGCCCATTTGGAACTGGAATGCAATTTTGATTGGGTTTGGTTGTCTTTCTGGCCTTTTTAATTCTGAGAACACAGAGGTTACACATAGCACAGGGTTGTCAGTACCTGACTTTGACTCATGGGCCAAGATGTCCAGGCCATAGACAGTTGTGCTTTCTGGGGTGGGCGTGGGGTTAATTAGAAGTGGTTCCTGTGGTAAGTGACAGAAGCTGCAAAGTGACATTGGCCTACTTCATATCCGTTAGGATGGCTAACAGGGGACAAGTGTTTGCAAGGATGGGCTGTACTGGCCTCACTGAGAGGTAGGTAAAGGGGTGCAGCCACCATAGAGAACTCTCTCCAAAAGCTAGATGCAGTATTACCACGTGATACAGCATTTCTACTTCTCAGAATCCTCCCCAAACACTTAGCCAGGCAGTGGTGGTGCACATCTTTAGCCCCAGCACTCAGGAGGCAGAGGCAGGCAGATCTCTGAGTTCGAGGCCAACCTGGTCTACAGAGTAAGTTCCAGGATAGTCAGGGCTACCAGAGAAACAAAACAAAACAAACAAACAAACTAAAGTAAAACACAAAACCAAATAAAAACTAAATAAAACAAAAATACAACAAAAATGGAAAGAACAAACAAGCAGACTTGAAAGCTGGCACTGCCCACCCTCCTCATAGCAGCAATTCACAATAGCTAAACTGCATACGCACTGGGGTGCCGTTGTCTGAGGCGTGTCTCAGCAAATGCGGTATATATAGAAAACAGAACAGCATTCGGCCTGAGAAAGCCAGGGAGTTCAGGCATATATCTCAACATGAAGAAACCTTGAGGACTCAAGGCAGACACAAGAAGAAAAATACTGATTCTACATGAGGTACTTAGAGTAGGCAGATTCCCAGAGACGGAGTAGCATGTTGGTTTTAAGGACTGGGGTGGGGATGGATGGGCATGAGTTTTAATGGGCAAAGCCTGGGGTGAGGGCAGATAGGGCATTAGTATTTAATGGGCATAGCCTGGGGTGGGGGCGGATGAGGTGTTAGTATTTAATGGGCATAATGTTGCAAGGTGAAAGAGTTCTGGAGGTAGATGGTGCGGATTGCTGTGCAACTCAGAGAATACATTTAATGCCATTTATGCTTAAAAGTGGCAACGCTTCGCTGGGCATGGTGACTCATACCTTTAGCCCCAATATTTGGGACTCAGAAGCAGGCAGATCTCTGAGTTTGAGGCCAGCCCGATAAACACAGAGAGTTCTAGGCCAGCTGGGGCTACATAGTGAGACCTTGTCTCAAACAAAATAAACTAACAAACAAAAACAAAACAAAACAAAACAAAAACAAAGAAAAAAAAGAGAAAAGGTAAAGAGCATTACTGCTCTCGAAGAGGCCAGTATTCAGTTCCTAGCATCCTCTTCAGGAGGCCCTCCACTTCCTCCAATCACTGCTTCTAACTCCAGCACCAAAGGATCCAACTCCTCTTGTGACTTCCATGGGCACCAGTGCTTATGTGTTCCCTCACGTACACATAAATAAAAATAGAGGTAAGATCATTTAAACAAGCGGTAAATCTTACGCATGTATATTTTACCGCTCAAAACATAACACTGGCTTATCCAAGATGGAAATTCTTTTTTCTCTTGGATAAAGTCTGGGCATGCAGTTTAGTGTGCTGCTCTATAGTATTTGAAATTCTGAAGGTTTTGTTTGAACTTCAAGATGGCAGCATCCACGTTTCAAACTGCAGGACACATGAGGTGATGCTGACTTACTGTTGCCTACATTACCTGGAAGGGCCCACACAGACCTATGCTTCCATCCTATTGGCTAAGATTCAGCTACAACCACTCCTGGATGAAGGGCTGGGAGGGCTGGGAAATATAGCTTCCATCTAAGCAGCCTGGTGCTTGCTGAACGTCAAGGGTTGGAACTCCTGGAAGAAGATATGAATGCATATTGGGGGCAGATTGCAGGGAATGAGGTCCGGGGTTCATTGGGAAGAGCCCTTCTCTCTCTGACCATAATAATTTCTGGGATATTTGCCTATCATTTCTTAGAACTTTGGGAAGAAATGAAATAGGAGAGACTAGCATATTCCTCATGGCAGGTGAGCTGTTAACTGTTTTTTTTAAATATTTATTTATTTGTTACGTATACAATATTCTGTCTGTGTGTATGTCTGCAGGCCAGAAAAGGGCACCAGACCTCATTATAGATGGTTGTGAGCCACCATGTGGTTGCCGGGAATTGAACTCAGGAAGAGAAGGCAATGCTCTTAACCACTGAGCTATCTCTCCAGCCCCTGTTAACTGTTTTGAACTGGGACTTCCTTGCTTAGCCAAGGTGGTGTGGTCATCAAACACATCAGAGTCATACTTTACTCGGAGTCCTACACCCCCTTCTATTAGTTTGGAATCGTTTAGAAACCCAATCAGTAGCTTATTTGAGAGAAGACCTCAAGGAGCATTGATTGGCCAGGGAGTTAGGAAGGGCGACAAGAGCGGAAGGCAGCCAGTATCAAGTGTGTTGTCAAGTAGGTTAGCACAATGGGCACCTACCGCGTGCATTAGTTACCCAAGCTAGCGGATTTATCTTACTAATTTATCTGACCTTTGTCAGAGGCTGAGGGCTGCTCCTAGTGGGTGCCGAGTCTTTGGCTCATTCATCCGTTTGCTAGGCAGGAGTGGTGCTGTAAGGATAGGGGCATGGTGCTGGCAGCTTCTAGCGAAGCTTCCTCCTCCTCCTCCTTCTCCTTTTCCACATCCTCGTCTTCTATTCCTTCTCTAACCCATGTGTGTGCAGGCTGGGGGGTGGCTTATGTGTAAGCATGTTTGTGTGAGGGTGTGTCTTGTACATGCACTAGAATGCCAGACGATGGTATCCAGTGTCCTCTTCTATTGCCCTCCCACTTATTCCTTCGAGGCAGGATCTCTCCCTGCATCTGAATCTTGAATTCTTTTCATCTAGGCTGACAAGCACCAAGCACCAACAATTCTCCTGTCTCTGCCTCCTAAAGTGCAGGTTTTCCAGGCGTGCACAGGACTGTGCCTGGCTTGTTATGTGGGTTCTGGGATTGGAACTCAGGTCCTCATGATTGTGCAGTAACTATTTTACTGCTGAACCATATCCCTAGCCCAGGGCACGGTTTTCAACCGAGTTCTACATCTTTCCCTGAAAGGTAACAGCAATCACTTCCTTTGGTTATAAGGATAAATGATTAATACAGGAACACTGACAAGTTGCAAGTGTGAATGAGTACATCAGTTTGGGAAATTGGTCATTTGTTATAGACTGAATGGGGCAGCCTTCCTGTCTCTGTTTGGAGGCTGTGCTTGGATTACAGCTATGCTCAGCTATAATTCCCTCACCCTCGGGTGCTGGGTGGGTGGCGGCTGAGGTGCTTTGAGGCTCTAGGGTGGAGGACTTCTGTTTTACTTATCCTTTTAGGCAATCCACATTTTCTATGTGGTTGAGGGTATAAAAATTATTGGGAAGCAGCAGGCAATGAAATGTGGAATGATCTATTTCTTTAAAATTGAAATTACCTTCTTGAAGAAAAGGACATGGTATTATCTGAGATAGAACTTTACACTGGTAATGCGATCTATAACTGTGAAAGCCTAGAAGCTGTCTAATTCTTCTTGCCTGTGTGTCTGATTTGCAGATACGAAAATGAGCGTGAAAGTCAATTGGTACTGAAAGAAATGCTGGACCGGCTTAACAAGGTGAGCGGAATACTGCCTTGTCGTAAGTAGCTTCCTTACAGCATCAGACTAAATGGTAGGAGCAACTGTTTCCCATAACCCCCTTTCCACTATTTCAGGATTTGTCTGTTTCTTGTCATTTCTTCCTTGACTTGTTAATTTCTTTTTTTTTTATTGTGCTATATATTTTTCCTCCACTCCCCAACTTCTTAATTTCAGCTGAATCTTTGTGACTGAGCTAATGGACAAATGCACCTTATGATGCATGGTATGTGATCTCATGAGACCACGAAGCTGATGTGTTATGCTAGGTGGTTTAATCTGCTTTCCATTAATGTAACAAAATACTTGAGGATGGGTAATTTGTAAATAAACAAGAGTTTTTAATCTCACAGTTTGGAAGTTGCAAGTACAAACCCATGCACTAGATCCTGGTTCTGGTGAAGGGGCTGATGGCTTGGTTCACTGCGAGTAAAAGGCATCAGTGTTGGAGCATGGGAGGTGAACTTGCAAGATAGGAATCCATAGATGGGGTAGAGGGTGTAAGGCCCTCCCTCCATGCCCCCCTTGAATGCCCTATTACTTCTTAACACTTCTGCACTGGGGACCAAGCTCTCAACACATGGGCCATAGTTCTGGGCTCTCATAATTTGCCAGCATTACAATGCTCCCGCTGATACACTGATCATAAACTGCAATGTGTATTGTGTAAATCAATACCTCTGTTCTGTGGCTAGTCAATAGTCATGAGGTTGCTGTTCTGAAGCAAAGGACTCAGGGAAGAGAGGAAGAACCCCCCCCTCTGTTCAAGCATGAGGAATGGGGGAGAGGTGCCAGGGATTCTGGAACATTCTAGCTCTTTCTAGTGGGGATAGTTTCCTTTTTCTTATTGTCAAAAGGGTTGGACAGACACAGACATGGCTAATAGCTACAAGAACCATCTTTTCTGGTCATGCCAGAGCTCACCTGTTGGGGTAGAAAGAGTCATGGAGATGACTTAATTGAAGGATACTGTTGAGGGCACATGGGCTTCCAGCCCCCAATGCCCCCATGCTTAGAGCCTCATTCTGCTTGCTGATGAGACACCAAACTCGTCTTGTCTGTTTTGTCAACTCAACACAGGTTAGAGTCATCTGGGAAGAGGGAATGTCAGTTGAGAGATTACCTCCCACCAGATTGCCTGTAGGCAAGTCTGTAGGGCATTTTCTTCATTAATGATTGGTGTGAGCCCCCCTGGGCTGGTGGTGGTCCTGGATGGTATAGGAAAGCAGGCTGAGCAAGCCATAAGGAGCAAACCAGTGAGCAGCACTCCTCCATGATCTCTGCTTCAGTTCTGGCCCCCAAGTTTAGGCTTTGAGTTCTTGCCCTGACTTTTATTCAGTGGCAGAGAGAGAGAGAGAGAGAGAGAGAGAGGGAGAGAGAGAGAGAGAGAGAGGGAGAGAGAGAGAGAGAGAGAGGAGGAGGAGGAGGAGGAGGAGGAGGGAGGGAAGGAGGGAGAGAGAGAGAGATAGAGAGATCAACCAGAGGGCTGTAAGCAGAAATAGATCCTTTCCTTTCCTTTCCTTTCCTTTCCTTTCCTTTCCTTTCCTTTCCTTTCCTTTCCTTTCCTTTCCTTTCCTTTCCTTTCCTTTCCTTTCCTTTCCTTTCCAACTTGTTTTTGCTCATGGTGCCACGACAGCAACAGAAAGCCCAATTTAGACAAAGTTCTCCCCCCCCCCACCCGAGCTCAGATTGGCCTTACAATTCTCTCTGTATGACTGGCAACCACTTCAGACAGTAGGAGTTACTCAGGGTATTTGCCACTTCCTAGTTTTGCCTAACCTCTGTTGTCAAAGTGACATTAAAATACCAGAACTGAAAATTGGAGGAGCCTAATTTTGTTTTCATTAATATTACCTGCATCTGGTGCCCATTCTTTGTGTGAGCAGCTTATGTGTTGTTCAACAATGACCCTGGGAGAGGGGCGCCATTGATAACTAGTGGGCAGGCCAGCAGTTAGCATTTGGGACTGTCTCAGGCCAAAGAGAGGGCATTTGAACATGCTAGACATAACAGAAGATGGCGGTAAAGATAAGCTTCAGCAGAGCTCCAAGGACACGGGCTCTAGGTTGATGGTAAAGGGGGTGTGGGGTAGGGGAACGGTGACCAGAGCTGGGAGTTTCTTTCATGAGCACCAGGTATTCTGTTCACACTTTAACTCATTCCATTTTGGGTTGTGGTATAGTCCAAAGGTGCAGGAGGAGGACCCACTGTCTTCTTCACTGGCCAAGGCTTTCAAGGACATAGATACCTAGCACCCTTCACCTCGGTGGCAATTTAGGCTCTCTAGAATTTCCCTCTCTGCCCCACCATAGTGACGTCCTGCTCTTTACCCTTGACGGACATTAACAAAGGCTTTAAAAACGTTTGTCATCTCTCTCTTATTACAAAAGCAATTCGCATTTTCAACAGAAAAATAAGGCAACAGAGAAAGTGAACACCAAGGAAAAGATGTCCCACTATTTCCCCACTCAGAGAAAACAGCTCTAGGACTTTAATGTATATTGTGACTTAGAGGGTGGGTATTTGAACTGTCAGCCCCACAAGAATAACTCTCATGATATTGCCAAGAGTGTAGGTGAGGGCTAGCACAGGGAGTTGATGTGGTCGAGCCCTGGACCTGGTTAAGACCCTCCTACCCACAAGTGCGCTACGCTATCCAGAAGAGGAGGGCAGCCTCTTAGTAGAATCATAACACACTGCTGAGTATGGGTGGGACCTGGGGTGAATCACTTACCTTTCTGAGGTTCAACTTCCTTCTCTGTGGGGATAATTATCATTCAGTGGAGTGAGAGAATGTCTCCACGCTCACTGAGCATGAAATGACTTAGCAATATACACGATTCGCCTGTCAAATGGCAGTGCACAGTCTTTGTCTGTGGGAGGGCAGAACATTTGATATGACAGATGCCAGCTTCGCTTGGCTTCCCCTCACTGTGAAGTGCATAATCTAATGGAATAGAAGATGCTTTAACTGGTTCATGGAGGAGTAAATTTTTCATAGTTGCGAATTATGCATATTCTTAGATTTCTTTTATTTTGTGTGCATGGGTGTTTTGTTCTCATGTGTGTCTATGTGCGACCTGGTGTTTGCAGAGGTTAGAAGAAGGAGTTGGACCTCCTAGAAATAAAGTTATCAATGGTTATTAGTTAGTTGCCTTGTGGGTGCTGAAACTTGAACCCAGGTCCTCTGTAAGAGCAACAAGTGTTCTTAACTGCTAAGCTCTCTCTCCAGCCCCAATTAGAAATACTTTTAAAAAATGTTTTATATTTGTGTATATGTGTGTGTGTGTGTGTGACTTGTGAGAACATGCTGAGTGTGTGTATGTGCCTTCTTCATAAGTCAGAAGAGGGCATCAGATCCCCCTGGAGATGGAGTTATAGGTGGCTGTGAGCCACCAGACATGGGTGCTGGAAGTGAAGCTGTGTCCTCTGGAAGAGTAGCAGGTGCTCTCAGCTGCTTAGCCATCTATCTCTCCAGCCCCCCGAATCATGAATTTTTATGATTGCCCTTTTATTTATAGCATATTACATAAAAAGTTCATTTCAACATTTCAAATAAACCTAAGGAAAATATGAATCCATCTAAAGAAAACCCAGAGCAAATAGTAATAGTTCTTGGGTTTAGTGAAGTCGTGTAAACACTGGATTGGGAAGGTTCTTGAATCAGTTTGTGGGAGCCCCAGATCAGCCTCTGGTTACTGACGGGGCAGATTTCACTCCTAGAGAGAAATCAGTTCATGGTCTTCTTTCTCCAGTGAAGGAACTCACCCACGAGCTGACGGAGCTCCAGAGCTCCTTCCCACATGCATGGCAGGCATAGATGAAAGTGTTTGCAGTCCTGGATCAATCTCTGTTTCCTAAGGGCAACCAGAGAAGCTGAGTCCCTCAGAAGCCAGACCCAAAGTCAAGTTCTGGAGGTTAAAGATGCCTCTAGGTCTAGATAGTGGATCCTTGTCCTGGGTCACTTCACCTGTTACCAGATATGCAGGCTACATAGAAGACTTCCTGTGCTTCGCTGTGGGAACATGACTCACTCATCCCAGAAGCACAAGGTGTGCACACCCCAGGAAATGAATCTTAGTCATCCAAGATCAGCAGTGAGTGGATACGTTCCTTAGTTGATTCCCCTTAGCACAGAGAGTTTCACAAGTCCCCAGGGTTTCCAGAAGAATCAAGCCTTGATCACAATGGTGACCTATCTGCCTGTCTACCCTTGTGGGATGTGGACATCATCAGCCGAGAAAGAGGAGGCTGGAAGAGTGGAGTCTCATCCTGATGATGCTCGGAAAAGTGATTCAATTTTTCCTTTACATCTATCTATCTATCTCTCTCTCTCTCTCTCTCTCTGTGTGTGTGTGTGTGTGTGTGTATGTTGACATGTGCCATTGCATGTAGTCAGAGGACAACTCGCAGGGGTGGGTTCTCCCCTTCTACCATGTGGTGCATGGGGATTGAACTCATGTCATCAGCCTTGACAGCAGGTATCTTAACCTGCTCAGCCTTCCTGCCAGCCTTGGACCAGCGATTTTGCTAAACAAGTCTGGAGATGTTTGCTTAGTCAAATCAACTTTTGACTCTCCACATAGTCTCAGAGCCAACTCCAGTAGTGTCACTTGCAGGAAGGAGTCACCCTTGCGTGTGGCCGTGGGAAGACACGGATATAGTCTTTGGCTCTTTGTTCACGTACCTGCCATATAGTCACACTGCTCATGCAATGAGACTTCTAGAACAGAACACTTTTGGTTCTCAACAGTACACATGCCAAAGCAAGCCGCTCTTTGTTACCCCCTTTGAAGGGAAATAAAACCCTCAACAGAATGCCTAAACAGTGCGTCCAGAGTTGGTGATATGCTCAGCCTTTTGATGGAGCAAGAACCACAGACGACTTTTAAATACATATTCAAGTCTGTGCAATTTCTATAACTCATGGCCACATATATGTACTTGGAAGATTACTGGCTGCCAATAATTCCTGAGTTTGATTATCAGCTGAGACGGCTCTAAGCCGTGAACTTTAAAGGAAAGAGATTCTCTTTCCTCTCTCTTTAAAATAATTTAGATCGATGTAGCATCTAGGTACATGTGTTTACTTAAAGGCAATGAAAACCTTCAAAGGTTGGCCCACGAGCATGTAATTCATGTGCCTCTGAAGTCCCCTGTGGGAAAGAGCAGGAGGCTCTGGGGCCCAGGGCAGAAAGATGGGGACACGAAGCAATCACCTTCAGGGTTACCAGCTTCTACATGACCAAGAATTCCTCACTCCAGAGAAGAGGAGAGGAGGGGCTTGGGAAGGGAGGCCTTTAGCAGGAGGCTGGAGTGTGGAGAGGCTGGAGAGGAAGGGCACCCAGAGAGCAGAGGGAGAGAGTGGAGAATGAGGCCAAGGAGAGCGGAGTCTCAGCTCTCCCAGAGCCTCCTCCAGGCAGATGCAGAGAGCAACTTGCAACATTTTTGAAAAGGTTTTTTGAGATCCAGGGTTGAAGGAAATGTGTTTTTAAATTAAATCCTACTTTGCCAGTGGTGTTAATGAACTTGGATCTCTGTTCTTTAGCAGCCAAGTCTTGATAGAAGCCTAAAATTCCTGTGAAAGAGTTGTCAAGGATGATTGTCAGGGTTTCTTGAACTTCAATTATCTCTCTGGCTCCTTCCTCAAAAAAGGGCTGTAAAGTCTCGGATGCAGCGAGTAGAAAAGTGTTTTCATAGCATATGCAAAATCCTGACTTCCATTCCCAGCACAGTGGGGTCGGGGCTGTAAATATCCTGGACCACGTGGACTTCACTGTGTGCCCCCAGCACCTGGAAGGGGTGTTGGAATCCTCGAGTGCCGTTTGCATTTCTAGCTAGCTCTCAGGTACTGTGATCTGTTTTGTGAGCCATCTACTCTATTTCGAGCTCACACAAAGTCAGGGTGGGGTTGTTTTCTCAAATTAGACAGTTGACACAGGCAGTTGATTCTGAAAGATCTAGATGCTTCTGTTGCTGCGGCATTTGGAAATTCAGCTGACAGCATCTCAGGCATAATGAAAACACAAGCGTCTACACATTTCTGCACTCTGGCACAAATAAAGGAACATGCTTCCGAAACAAATTCTCATCATATCAGCAACTGCACAGTCCCAAAGCGCCCGCTTACCCCTGGGATTTTTGGGGCAGTTTATTACACGATTGTCTTCCAAGCAAGACATGTGCTTACAGAGCATCTGATTAACTCCTATTTTAAAGACAAGTATTGCATTTTTATTATCACATAGGTGGCTTTGCAATATTTCTCTGTAGGAGCTAGTGCTGGTCCTGCATGATCCCCAGGGGGAGATGTGGAAGGATGGTAGGTGTCTGGTAGGATAGGCTCTCTGCTTGGCATCCCAGAAAAGCCCATGGCAGGTTCCAGTCTTGTTATCATCTGTAAGTTTCCAGTACCATTGGAGGGACCCACTGATCAGCCTGGTCCAAGTGCTCTTGCAAAGGAAGACTTTAGACTTTGAACTGCCCTCGCCGGACCCCTAAGTTCTGTGGATTTGGTTGAAGTGTCACTAAGGGAATAGAGCTGCTGGACATATGGGCTGTCTATGGCTTTTTATGATCTGCAGGAAGATTATCCTTAGCACGTATAAGGTCCATCTCCATCTCCGTCCCAGGGGGCAAAACCAAATAAGCATCTTTGTTTTGATCTTATACAGTTGCTGGCTTCTGCGATATACTTTATGTGAAGGATGGTGCCAGTGGCTTTAAGAAATTGTGAGCAGTGCTTTCCAAGGGCTCATCCATCTGTAAGATCTCTCTTAGCAAAAACAAGAAGTATCTCTAGACATTGTCAAATGTCCCCTTTGAGTGCAAAATCATCCCGTAACGAGAACTGTTGCTGTCAACTAGGCCCAGTGACTAGCTTAGTGTTTTGTTTAGAATGCAGCATCTAGGGCTGGCAAGATGGCACAAGGGGGCAAAAGCACTTGCTGTGTGTTACTGATGACCTAAATGGGACCCCAGGAACCCATGGTGGAAGGAGAGAATCCAGTTCCGAAAGTTGTCTTCTGACCGCCACAAATGCAAGCTGGTGTACTTGTACACACCTCAAGCCTGAACACACACACACACACACACACACACACACACACACACACACACGTAGGGGCCATGATGTGTGTGTGTGTGAAAATATGCAGTATTCTAGACCCACTGAACAAGACTTTGTGTTTTAGTAGGTCCCCATGCAGTCCCTGTGTTCGCACACTGGTTCCCGGTACACCTAAGTGTGACCCTGGTGTGACTCTTTTTGTTGCAGAAAGCTGATGAAGCCTTATTGCGTAACCTGCACCTACAGCTGGAAGCACAGTTTCTGCAGGCAGACATCAGTGTGGCCAAGGACAAGTACAAAAAGGTAACCAGCACATGTGGGAAGGAAACCCTCTCTTCTAGAAAACCCTGTTTGGGTTTGGTTGGACAGAAGATTGCTAGAGTGAACGACCTGGGATTACATTCCCCTGAACCAGCACGAGTCAGCCACTGGACAGCACTTACCCAGCCTGGGGTGTAGAGAGTGTGCCGGGGATTGCGACAGCAGGTCTTAGTGTCCTTACTGCACACTGCAATCGACAAAATTATCTAGACAGCTGCATCTCTGCCAAGCAGTCAACTTGAAAGTTTCAACTCAGAAAAATGCAAAAAGGAAGAGTGCTTTTATTTTAAGGTATTGTTTGATAACCCTTAGCTGTGCCTTCAAAGCAGCCAGTTGACACCTTTATTTAGGAGCCTTGACACGCTGGAAGATCAAATCCTAGCACTGGGGAATCGGGAGTGTGCAGTCTGGCCTTGCTAGGCTGCTTACTATGTTTCAGAATGCAAGTAGCATCCGGGTGCCATTGTGTGGGCTAACCGTGGGTGAATAAAAAAGGAATGCCCATGCTCGCTGGGCCCTGGTCTCCCTCTGTAACCCGAATCTTAGGTCTGTTGAGCCTTGACTTACCAGGAGAAACCTGGAGTTAGGAAGGGGTTGGTGAGGCCAGAATTCATAGTTTCCTTCAATTTTCCTTGTTATCTTGAAGAAAAGAGGTAGCAAAACCCAGGTAATGAACCTGCGTAGATTTAGCTACAAGTTGCTATGTCTGTGAGGATCCTTCTCCTAGGGTGAATGGAGAATTTCTTAATTGTCCTTAGGAACCCTACCTGTTCTCACCCTAGGCTGGAATTTCTTGGAGACGCTTTCCTTCTGTGGGGTTAATTTTCTTTCTTTCTTTCTTTCTTTCTTTCTTTCTTTCTTTCTTTCTTTCTTTCTTTCTTTCTTTCTTTTTTGAGTCCTCATTTCACTAATACAGTATCTGCACCTCTTTGGCAAGAACCTTACTGTAGCTGGTGGAAGCTGCTCTGTCTCATAGGAAATACAGGGGGACTTCCATACGCCTGGAGCAGCCGCATCCAGTGGCCGATGGGATGTATGATGTAAACTCCCTGGGCTCCTCTTGTCTGGGTAGCAGGACTTGGAAGAGCTCCTCAGCAGCATGAGCTCTGTGCCCATAGGAACGCAACAGATGGCACGCCCTGCTCGGCCAGTGTCCTTCCCCGGTCATTTCTCTGTCCTGTTAGCCACATGGCCCTGTTTCATTGCCCAGTTCAGCTCTCCACACCTAGATCCTTCTCTGGAGAGCCACTTGTAGGACCCAGCAAGCCTTGTGTTCACTCTCTCCACCCTACTGTGTGTGTTCTGCACCCTGCCCGGAAGAACTCTCTCTGGCATCCTTCCAGCCTCTCTCCAGGCCCTTGCCAGCTTCCTCCTCCACACCTTGCAGCTTCCTTGTATTTAGCTTCCTTGTGTCTATCCTGAGAGCAATGCCTGGGGGCAGTCCCAAAGCAGCCCAAAGTACCCTGAAGGCATCTAGAACAATAAATAGGGTGGGACGCTCCTGTTCACTATCCGTTGGGCAGCCTAGTTTGGAGGAACTCAGGTCAGCCCCTGTGGGCAGAGCCTGAGATGGTGATGTATGTACCCCAGTTCTGTGAGTGGAGGGCCATGGGGATAGAGTGAGAGAGGGGAACATTGGTCTCACTTGGAGGCCCTAGGTTGGTCTTTTTTACTCATGGGCTAGGGTCCATGCTGTTTTTTGGGCAAGTTGACCAGTGGTTGGTCGGGGCTGTTTTCTGTAGAGGGGCTGTGTTATTGCGCATATCTGGGAAAGGTGCATTGGCCGGTACAGGTCACCAGGCCTCCCTGCAGGTAGTTGGCCCTGTTTCACAAAAGGACTCCCATTCTAGGAGACTTCAAAAGCTTGCCTGAGAATATGCACAGCCAGTAAGCCATTTAGTCTCAGCATGGCTGGCTAAACCTGCCCCTTCAGTGAAACACCGTTCTGTGCTGTCAGAGTCCTTTGCAGCTTGCAGGACTTGTCTGCTCCCCTTTCCTCTCATGCGCTTGCCATCCAGGTTTCTGTGAAGCCAGAGGCAGTGTAGGAAGGTAACCGAAAGGACGTGGCAAAATAAGCTAAGCCTCGGTTTACTCTTCTGCCTGGTTGCTCTCCTGATGATGTGGGATGCCCACTCCACGGTGCCCTCCCTGCAGCACAGCTGACCCGTCCGTCATTCCCAGTGTGGGAGGACGCATGGAGGCACTAGTTTCTGGACTCTCTCAGGACGGGAGGGACGCATCAGGCAGTACCACTTGTAATGAAAGTTCTTTCCCTCCGTGACAGAATCTTCTGGAAATTCAGACCTACATCAGCATCCTGCAGCAGATTGTTCAGGCCTCTCCTCAAGTGTGCCCGGCTACTGGTGGGATGAGGGAGGTAAGCATTGGAGCCATGGCTGCAGGAAAAGCAGTCCAGGCCTGGGGGAGGACATACTCGGAGTCTTGTGGACCCAGTTGACCTTCTCAGAGGTTCAGGAACAAGCACTGGGGCAGATGGCTAGAACCACAGTAGGCGAACCCCTACCTACTTCTGAGTGATGTTCAGGTTTGAGGTTTAGTCTTTTGTTCTTTGTTCTGACGGTAAATACTGGTAGACTGTAAGGGACATAAGCTATCTATGCCCCTTAACATTGCCTTAGGTATCTTCTCCTAGGAAGTGTGAGCTGTTCTCTCTTACATACTTTAAAAGTGACTGCCAAGATGGTATTCAAAACGGTGTGCCGTATTAGTCTCTTTTCTGTTGCCAACAATAGACTGGGGAAGCTAGAAGTAAAAGAGGATTGGGGTTTTCATTTAATTAGAGTGTTTTTGCTGGTAGTGTCCAGAGATAGTGTAGAACACAACAAAGCAATGAGTCCTGTGTGTATGTGTGTGTGTGTGTCCTTTGATTTCTCTCTTCCCGTAAAGCTAGCAGGATTCATCGAGGGAACTGGACCCCGATGACCTTATCCAACCCTAATTACTTTCTAATGATCCCTTCATAGTCTTGACTAAGCACCCCCTATTTTTCTTTTGAGCTAGTCTTCCTCTGTAATCCCAGCTGGCCTGGTGCTTGCAATCTTCTTGCCTCGGCCTCCTGAGCGCTGGGATTATGGGCATGTGTTCTCATCTTCTCAGTGCTTCACAAAAGGGATTAAAATCCAATATGAATTCTCAGAGGGCAAAGAACATATTTCTGTTGAGTCGGGCCATTTTCACACTCCCTGTAGTTATGAATGAGTTCCTGTTTTGAATTCCTGCCAGTGCTAGCTATCTCAATCATCGCTTTGGTTCTTGTTTTATTTCTCTCCTAGGTATGTAGTGAGTCTGGTTGTGGGTTGGCTTTACACCTCCCCCACCCATGACTACTGATGTTAAGCATCATTGTATGTATTAATTTACTATTCATGGATCTTCTTTGTTGAGATATCTGCTCACCTCTTTTGCTCATTCCTAAAGCAGGGAGGTGCAAAAGCCTGTTTGTGCTGCCATAGTACAATGCCACAGACTGAATTAGATATAAAGTACAGAAATTAGTTTCTCACAATCTGGAGTTTGGGAATTCTAAGATCAAAGCACCAGCTTCTGGTTAGGGGTTATCTCGGGCTACCTTAGTTGGTGGTAGGTGGAAAGGGGAAGAAGGCGAGAGTTCCTAGTCCTCACTGTCAGAAGAATAGAAGAGGGAGAAGCCACTCCTACAAGCTTGTTGCTAGAGACTCAAGTCCATTTCTGAGGACAGAGAATCTTCAACTAGACTCCCCGCTCTCAACTCTGCTTTGTTGGGGATTCCTTTGGAGGGACATACAAACTGTAGTAGGCTGTTTGTTTTCTTTTTTAGCAGTCTGGCCATACAATTGGAACTTCAGGACACTTAAGGAATACGTTGGCAAGGGCCAGCTCTGTCCACGATTGTGGGAGCCTATGGCACGTGGGAGAGATGTGACATCCTGATCTAGTCCAAAACTCCCATGTCCTTTTGTAGTTAGTTCTCCAGCTGCTTGGCCGGATACTGGGCATTTTTGTACATGTAAGCATAGATAAAGGGATGCAATTAACATTGAAATGTGGGCTGGATGTGCAGCTCAGTAGATGAGGGTGTGCTTTAAATGTTCAAGGCCTGGGTTTGGCCCTTGGCATCAAATATAATGAAAGAAATAAAATGCCTCCATGTTCTTTCCTCGGTGGTTAGAGTAGGCAGGCCAAAGTTTGGTTGGAGTGATGGATCGGATTCTGTCAGGGATTTTTGTTGTTTGTTTTAAGAATGACCTAAGACAGTGACTCTCAGCCCTGGTGCCTATGTGGTTTCCTAGAAGAGTGCTCAAGCCATGCCCCAAATCAGTGACTGGACTCTTCAGAGTGGAGCTGTGCTCTACGGGCATGCAGAGGACAGACAGACTGCAGAACAGAAAGATAGGCTTGCCATATGCTTTAACTTAATTAAAAAACCAAACAAACTGAAAGCCTCAAGGCTGAAAGATCCCCCCATCCCAATGCCTTTGATAACAGCTGTTGCTCTCAGGAACTTACAACTTCCCTGGTTACCTGCTCAAGAGTGTGCTGGTCAATGTAGGCACGGATGAGGTGGAGCTCCTGAGGTCTAATCTTTCCCTAAGAGCTGTTGACTGTTGATGGCATTGGATGGGGTACTTATTGTCACCAGCATTGTTCACGTATACACGGGAAAGACAGCGAGGCACAGATTCAGAAAGTATTCTGTTCTTTGTGAATCCTGACTTAAGAGTTCTGCACACTGGCTAGTTAGGTAGACACTGGTTTGTTAGGTAGACACTGCCTTCTATACATGGCTTACACTTAGTGTAGACTCGGCTTTGAGTTGATGGGGTTTTGAGGGAGTGTAGTGTCCTCTGTGCTGAAGGCAGGGTTCCTGGCTTTGAGTTGATGGGTTTTGAGGGAGTGTAGTGTCCTCTGTGCTGAAGGCAGGGTTCCTAAACAATCAGCCTTTGTGAATCACTGGTATTTTTGAGCAAGTGGAGAGGCAAGTCAGGACAGACTGTGAACAGATTGGAAGAGGACTTCCTTCCAGACCTCCAGATTGTCTGGAGGCCTGTTCCTACTTCCCTTTCACCTTGTGGGGCCGGATGACTCCTGCATAGCTCATGGCTCAGAGCACAAAATGGTTTTCATCTTCATAGGCACAGAACCGGGAGCCAAATGAGCATCTGCACGCCACAGTTTTATTTTCACAAAAGGGAAAACAAAGGCTTTGAAAGTCAAATGTATGTCTGACTAGTCAGTCTGGGGCACTAAGAGCTCTATGCCCGTGTCTCCCCATCTTGGTTGTCTGAACTTTACTCTTTAGTAGTTCACAGTTCAGACAGTGGCCACTGTGGGCCTGTTTGACTCAGCTTGGACTATTGTCACAGGAACCCTTAGTTTATTGCTCCTAGCTCTGGAGGCTGGAACTACAAGATCAAGTTGCCAGCAGAGTTGGCACCTGTCGCAGGCTCTCCTCCATTGTGTGCCCACATGGTGGTGGCTGGGAGGGTGAACCTCCTGTTAACTCTTTTCTCATAAATACGAGCTCCTAATGGAGCCCCATATTCATGACCTCATCTGACCCTAGTCACCTTCCAAAGGTTCCCACTCACCAATGCCTTGGCAAATCAGGCACTGGCACATGAACTTGGGGGATACAAAGAAGGGGCCCTACTCTTTCACTGCCCCCTTATCTTTGCATTTCTTCGTTGTGTGAGTCTGAGTCTGGTCTCCTTATGCAGGAGAAGCTGTTGACAGAACGGGAAGTGGTTGCCCTGCGGAGCCAGCTGGAGGAGAGCAAGGACACACTCACTCACCTGCAGGCACAGAAAGCTGAGCTGCAGGCTCAGGTATGTCCCATATCCCTAGCAGGGTCCTCTACACATTTTATAGGAATGGAACATGCAGGCATAGGTTTCCATTTCTGTGACTGTTACAGACTCAACACCTGTGTGCCCTGCACTGTAGTATTCTGAGCAGGTGACCAAACACCTAGCTTTGTCCTGGTCTGGGGCTTCCCAGGCTGTGTGTTTTAGCACAGAGCTAAGAAGAGTCCCAGGGAAATGGAGCTAGGAACACATGGACACCCAACCACATGGTAGTTCTTGTGTCTCCATTGAGTTGTGCCTTTTCCAACCAAGGGCAATACCCCATTTCATGGGGTCACTTTGCCTATGTCAAAAACCTGTTAGAGGCAGACACATATCAGGGTTCTAATCCCACATTCACCCAAATCTGGGCCTTCCTGTTTCTTCTTTCCTGATGGTCTCTTCTTTGGAATTGATGGTGGCTGGTAGGTGGTTTGTGCCGGTGTTTGCCTCTCGTTAGATATCTGCTAACACGAGGCTCCCATGTCTGTTTCTTTTTAGTTGTGGCTTTTATGATTCATAGTCTTGATTCCTGCATGTTATTTTTCTTGTTTCCATGCAGCTGGGCACAGCGATGGAGAATGTTGGGTTTAAATGCTGCACTTCCTACAGCTGGGTAGCCACATGTCCTAAACCAATCAAATTATATTTAGTAGATAAGTACACCCAAGGAACAAAAGAGAGTAAGATCTAAAATTCTGACTATAAAACCTGGGACATCTAGATGGACACTTCACTCAGGTCCTGCCTTCCTGCCCACAGCACCGGGAAAAACTTAAAACTTTTCCCGGATCCGCATTTTATCTCAGTCTCTGACATCCGGCTTCCCATCCCCGCTGGGCTGCTCACGAAGCTTGCACTGTGCAGCATTCCCAGGGGCACTGGAAAGCAGCCAGGGATGGTGGTTGTCCCTGAGCTGAAAATTACAGGGGAGAAGTTGAGTCATGACCCTAAAATGCATTCTTCTCAGGATATAACCACAGCTCAGGCGCTAGATACTTTTGATCACTGTGATTTCCTCTGAGCACCCGAAAGGGGAGAGAGGGGAGAAGAGAAGGGGGAGGGGAGAAGGGAGAGACAAAGGAATGTTTATGTAGAGAATGTGTGTGTTCTATTTGTGTATATGTGTGGGACGTATATGTGGTATGTGTGGTACATGTGTATATAGTGTCTGTGTGTAACGTGTAAGCAGGTGTGATGTGAATGTATTTGTGCTGTAGTGTGTAGAGTATATTGTAAAGTATGTGTGGTATGTATATTACATGTTTGTGTAATGTAAAGGGTGTTTGTGGTGGGTTCATGCAGCATGGTGTATGAAGTCTGTATGTATGTGTATGTGAGATGAGTGTATATGAGGTATATGTATAGCATGTACATGTGATTTTTATATGAAATGTGTGATATATCCATATAGGGCATATGTACATGTATGTGGGATGTGTGTATTGTGTGTGTGTGTGCTTTGCATGTGACTGAGGAAGTGGGTATAGGTTCAGTCATGGTTCTGGAGACTCTGGTTTTCAAACTGTTAGTTATAACTCACTGGTGTAAAATGTGTTCAATAGAATGGACTGGTAGAAAGAAAGAAGACAGTTCCGTGTCTGAGAACTGAGAATAAGAAGGAACAGACTGGGAGTTAAAAGTGTAGAGTAAATTTTGGAAAACCTTTGTCTTAAATATATCTGTATATGGTTGACTACATATGCATTTGCTCAAATGCACACATATGATGTGACTTATGGTGTGAAATATGTCACTTTCCATGGCCAGGGTGACAGAGTTGAAAACCACAGCCCTAGATACTAACAAGATGAACCCTAGCCTGGTATGGAAAATTCTAGCTCTGGGGGCACAAAGAATGTTCTTCTTTATTTGGGTACACATCTGTTTTTGTTGACTGTACAAATGTGATGTGTGTACGAAGACTGTGATGTATCTATGTAGGGTATATGTGCATACATGTGGAATGTATGTGTTGTGTGTGTGCATGTATGACTCAGGAAGCAGGTGCAGAGCTGCCATGTCTCAGAAACTCATGGTTTTCAAACTACAATTCATTGAGTGTGAAATGACGGGATTAGCTTGGTTTCTGGAACATGAGGTAGAACTTTCAGGTCATGCCCTGTTCTCACCTTATGCCACTACTGAGACTTATTTATTTATTTTTTTTGAGACAGGGTTTCTCTGTAGCTTTAGAGCCTGTCCTGGAACTAGCTCTTGTAGACCAGGCTGGCCTCAAACTCACAGAGATCCGCCTGCCTCTGCCTCCCGAGTGCTGGGATTAAAGACGTGCACTACCACAGCCCGGCTTCACTTCTGAGACTTCTAAGTTGATCTCTGTGTCTAAGGCAGGCTCCCACAGCCTCATCTAGGTCTCCCTCTTCCCCCTAGGCTTTGGTAGTCTGGTGAGGCTTGTGAACCCCTACTCAGAAAATGTTAAAAGCAAGCCAATTATATAAAGATAGTTGTCAAGGACTACCAAATAATTCCATGTGTTATGCACCTATCCTTGACTTGCGAGGTCATGTTTTGATGAGTCTATGGCAAGATGAGATAGGAGGGGAAAATGGATTCTGTCCATCCATCTATTGCACATCCTGACCTCACAGCGCAGCGCCCTATAGATGGTCTCGTGTGTCCTCTTCTAGCCGACTCAACTATGGCTTGCTGTCCCCACTGTGCTCTGCAAGAGGGCAAAGTGCAGAACAAGAAGCATGGCCTCTGCAAATGTGCACTGCTTTCACATATCAGCAAGTGGGCCAGTACACGCCTGAGACGATCTGCAGGGCTTCGACAGCCGCTTGTCAGTTTCCAAGGGGAATTTGTCGTCACATCCCCGCAGGTCCTAATGTTCATGCATGCTCAAGTCTGTGAAGTGTTTTGGTATTTGTATATAACCTATATAATTCTCCCATATGCTTTACTCAGCTCTAGAAACTTACACCACCCAGTATAGTGTGAGTGGGGTGTAAGTAGTTTCATTTTTTATTTAGAGAAGAATGACAAAAAAGGCTCAGCAGAGACACAAATAAAAATATTTTCAATCTCCAATTGGTCAAGTCCATGGATGCAGACTCCTTGGACTTGAGGGTGACTGTATCCAGTAACAAAAGGGAGCTGTGGTCTACTGAAGCCCAAGTTTGCTGCCTACACAAGTGGTCCCAACCCAGGTACATGAAGCACGTGTTCTCACTGCTCTGTAAGTCAGACAGAGGGACGAGCACGGTTGGCCTCTCTGCTCTGGCTCTCCCCTGAGGAAGTGAAGAAGTGGGCACACCAAGGTCCCAGCAGGAGGACCTTATGGGAGAACTTGCTTCCGGGTCACTCATCACTCACGTTGTTGGCAGATGTCACTTCTGCCAGCCCGTAGTAGGGAGGACCCGTTTCCTTGCTGACTTTGGTGGTAGAGGTGGTGCATTCCTTGGCCCAAGGCTGTACCGTCTTCAAAACCAGCAGCTGCACACGAAGTCCTTCTGTGTCTAATCCCTTGGCTCCAACTTCACTGACCTGGCTCCTTCCTCTTGTATGGGCATACGTGGTTAGGATGAATTTAAATAACTTGCTTTTTAAGAAAGACTAATTAAGAACTTAACACTTACAAAGTCTGTCGCCATCTAGCATTGTCATGGTATAACACTGGGACTGAGTTCACAGAGACCGCGGGCTTGTCTCACTAGCTGCAATTGAAAGCAATAGTTTCTGATCGCCACTGGGTGTAACAGTAGACACTAGGTGGATATGTATCATGAATTTGCAAGTTTCCAGGTCACAGTGATGGTGCTGGTTCAGGAATCATGGTTTGAGAACCACAGGCGCAAATACGGGTCACTGGGGATATGAGAGTTGTGGCAGGTGTAGGGGATGGGGTAGGATTGATCAGAATGTTCCGTGACTGATCTTGTGAGTTCCAGGCTTGAGCCTGGTCACCTTTGGGGTTTTGCTGGTTTAAGAGCCTTTGTGTTCCCACAGTGAGTAGCTGACCTCTAAGGGAGATTTGGTTGCATAGCCTTTTAGCCAAGCCAAGGCTAGGACTGGGGACAGGACATTTGACAGGGCTGCAGCAGATGGTTCTATTTCTGGTTAGGGTTTTTGGTACTTCCAGAATGCTCTACGGTTGGGGTCTTCAGGGTAAGGTCCCTGGCCCAGCAGCGTCAGCATCATCTGGGAACTTGTTAGGTCCCAGATGCAGACTCATGCAAACTCATGGGTACTTCCAGACCAGCCGTGGCCTGTTGGTTCCTGTTTTAACAAGCCCTCCAGCCGATTCCACAGGCATTTGAGAGACTCTAGATCCAGCATAAAAGAACAGAGTCTGAGAATGGAACTGGGGACCCCTCCTTCGAGAAGCCCAAGTCTCCAGGAGATGCCACTTCTTCCAGGCGGAGGAGGAATGACAGACAGTTTAGTGTCTTGAGGGAACCTGAATGAAAACTTCTTGTATTGATTGCCAAGCAGGGCGTACCCAGGCCTCTTTTTTAAGGTTCTCATTGCCATCTAGTGGTGAGATTTGGAAGTTAGCGCTCAATCCGTGCAGAACACAGGCTTCTCTTCCCCCAAACAAAACAAAACAAAACACCACATTTATCTGCTGGTTTTGTGCGTGTGCTTGTATGTGCGTGCGTGTGTGTGTGTGTGCTCATTCGCGTGTGTGTGGAATTCTTAGACAACTTAGGACCACTCTTAGAAATCAATTCTTTCTTTTGTCATTTGGGCCCTGGGTCTCAAACTCAGGCTTGGTTACAAGCACCTTTACCGACAAAGCTCACCTGTAGCTTTGGAGGATAGAGAGGCCACAGTTTCAGGAAGTGTCTCACACCCTATACAGTTGGGTTTGCATTTTGTTGGTGTTGATGGGAAAGTCACTTCACCAGTATGCCTCAGTTTCCTCATCTGTAGCAGAGGGAATAAGAGCAGCCCTGCCCTGATGAGACCGTAATGAACTTGGTGCGTTGATTCATTACTAGGACACACACTTTCCTACACATCAGGACTTCCATTCTAGACAGGGAAGCCATACTCAGGAAGGACGTAGGTTCTTTTCATCCCTCCCCTTTCCTTCTTTCCTTGATTGACGACCATTTCATACACATGCAAAAGATGAACAAGGATTCTCTCGAGTTTTGTGTCTCCGTCCCCTGACACGTGGTTCCACACATTCCCTTGATGTCCCCCTGAATCAACTCTAATATTCAATCCCCAGAAGGGTCTTACAATTCCCTTGTTTCTTGAAAGCGTTTCCTGGAGTATGTGACCTCTGTGCATGCACAAGAGCATGCAGCTGCCCCAGCAGGTGGCGGTGTGACTTGGCACTTGACATTACAGGTGACTGTTGGATGGAGATTGATTTTAGAGCACTAGAAACCCTCAGCGACTGGCCTAAACTGGAAGTTGTAGTTTGAAATAAGTTTAGCTTTCTACAAGGTTGAAATTTCTACCACATCCTGTAATCCTTTGTCCCAGCCTCCCACAAGTTCACGTTTTAGAACCACCTAGTACAACGAGGAAATACAGCAAATTCACAGGGATGCCACACTTCCCAACTGATGATAGTACCTGTGCCTTCCTGAGCTCCTGCCATGTCTTAGGGTGTCTGCCTTGCGAACCCTGGTGATTTGGGGAGTTCTGACGACCCATCCTCTCCTCATTTGGGTTCCTCTGATGTATTGTCAGGATCTGATTGAGGGTCCTTGCTTTGGGGAAGAGCCTGTGAGAGGTACTATTTCTCCTAACAGTGCTGACTTCAGTATCTTGGTTAAAGTGATTCATGCTGTGTTCTCTGCTGGGAAGGTTTCCTCAACCCCCCAAGGAACTGGTTGTAACAGGAAGCTTATGAAATTTGAGAGCAGGTATGTAGCAGGGACCAAAAACTGGATCCAAGGCACTGGCTCGCTGTCTCTCTCCTTTCTCTTCCTCCTCTTGGCACAGGCTCCTACATCTCTGCTTATCCTCCCTCTTTGGTTCCATCTCTCTGTCTGAAGACACACCTCTCTCAGCTTCTCTGTTTACATTTCAAAAGGTCATGGCTTCAGAATGGCAGTCCATGTCCCCACTTACATGTCCTCAAAAGCACCACTTCATTGCTTTTGAGATAGCCCTTTCTGGAGCCCCAGGCACAAGGCATATGATGGGCTCTCCTGAGTTGGCTTCAACTCTGGTTCTATATTTCAGGTTGAAGGCAGGCAGATCCCAGGAGCTTGCTAGCCTGCAAACCTCGTCAATATGATGAGCTTCCAGTTAAGTGAGATATTTTTCCAGACAATAAGGTAGAGAATGATGGAGGGAGACACCTGCTATCCTGTTCTATCCTCAGCATTTGTTCATGAGCCCACACCCCCACACACTCAGTACATACATCACACCTTCTACCATACACTTCACCTCCACCTACCCCACCCATATACACATACAACATACATACCCCCCAACATCACGCATGCCATACACATACATACCACACATTTACATACACATAATACACATCATATACACATGTCATACAGCTACATACATCACACACCATATAGACACATGTACACACTCCTCACATATACACCCATACATATATCACATACATCCATATACAAATATCACACCCACACATTGGTATACTACACTCATTTCCCACATCTTCACATATACCCATACATACCTTACAACACCATATATGATACACATATATACAAATATCCTTCCTGTATCACACATGCACATTCATAAAAGAGTTCAATCCATGTACCTGCTCCCTTACCCATTCATCCTTCCAATGCAATGGATATTTTCCTAAACACCTTTATATGCTGAATTTCCAAATATTACCACTGACGGAAGTGTCTATCTGCCTTAGCAATGATCGTCACCAGGCTACCTAGTGTGGATATACAGGCTTGGATGCAGGAAGCACCTTAAGGTGTACAAGCCTGGAGTTGAATATAGATGTCTGTCTAGCCTTCTGTAGCTTCAACCATGATCCATGGACCATGACCGTCAGCATCTCTTGGGAAGTGGTCAGAGATGTAGTTTGCTAGATCCTCAGAATCCCTGTATTCCCATGCCTGGCAGCACTAATGCATGGAGCAGTTTGAGAAGTGTTGCTCTTGGTAGAAGTAGTTTTGTTTCATTTTTTAAAAGAAACATACATACCACATCCTTTTCTTCTTGAGATGAGAGTTTGTCTTATTGCATATAGTAAGCTTGTCTCTAAGTTCATGTACAGGCTGTTCACACTTCCAGCAACAATGTAAAATGGCCTTCTTCTGTATTTCCACCACATCTTTAAAAACTTAATTTACATTTATATGTTGTGTGTGTGTGTGTGATATGCATGTGCCTATGGGCATGCACAGAGAAGCCAGAAAAGGACGCCAAGTATCTTTTTCTACACTCTTGACTTTATTCTTGGAGACTGGGTCTCCTACTGGCCCTGAAAATAACCACTTCAAGTAGGCTGGCTCCTCAGCAAGCTCCCAGGATCCTCCTGTGTCTCATCCCCCTGACAATGAACTTACTAGCATGTGGGGGCTATGCCTGGCTTTTGCGTTGGTGCTGGAGATTTGAACTCAGGTCCTTTTGCTTGCTCAGCAACACTCATACTCACTGCACCCTCTTGCTAGCCCCCACGTTAACTTTTATCTGTCTTGTGGGGAAGATGTGAGGCGTTTCACGCAGTTTGTGTTTGCCCACAGACAGCATCCCTCGAACAAGCCATTAAACACGCACATGAGTGTTACGATGATGAGATACAGCTTTACAACGAACAGATCGAAAACCTACGGAAGGAGACAGAGGAGGCCGAGCGGTCTCTGGAAAGGTCATCCTATGACTGCAGGCAGCTGGTTGTGGCCCAGCAGACCCTGAGGAATGAGCTAGACCGGTATCATCGGATCATTGAGAGCGAAGGCAACAGGTATGGTCGTGTATCTGTATGTGTGGCTTTCTGCTCTGTCTACATCTCCATTCTACAAGTCTCTGTCGAGGGCCCGCTATGTGCTAGGCACCGTTGGAGGGACTAGTGATGTGGCGGGCCAGGAAACGCAAACACCCTTGACTTGAAGATGGCTGACTCTGTGGCAGAGGGAGTGTGCAGAGCACTGGAGAAGGTTTGGGTAGAGAGCATGGGAGGAATGGTGGGGATGGTTGCAGGTATGCATGCTATTTTAAGTAGATTGACCAGAAACAGCAGATTTTAGGGGGCTGCTTGGTGCCCCCTGGGAACTGATGGTCTAGCAGGTGAGATCATGGGTTTGTGTCTCCTCTGCTACACAACACCGAGGAGTGCTTAGAGTTGCTGCTGTTGCTGACAATGCTACCCTTGTGATTACCGTCTGTCATGATCAGTGCAGGTCTCCTCCATAACAGAACTGCGATAACCCCACTTACTGCTGGCAATTTCCTCTTTCTCTCTCTAGGCTGTGCGGATAGCCATCTATAGATAAGCTTCCGAGAATAGGTTGGGCATCAAGTGGTGGCTTTTCAACATCAGTCCTCCCAATGTTTTGAATTTAGGTTGAAGGAGACCAGGAGTCCTCCTTTTCCAAGCGCCTCACAGCAGAGTTCCGCCTGCTCCCAGTGCTCTAGCTTGGCTGTGTGCGCCTGGCATGAACACTTGGCAGGAAAGCAAGCTTTTGTCTGTTCTCCCTCTAGCAGGAGCCGTGTGTCCTGGGGTAGCCCCACATTGTGCTTCCATTTCTGTGAATGCTTTAGCACACCTGTGAGAAGAACTGGAGAGCTGCGTCTCGTGTCTTTTTGACAGTTTTTCGTGTTAGGGAAAGAGCATCCCCAAAAGTTAATGGTGTACCCCCTTGGCTGGCTTGTTAATGTTACCTTTGAAGTAGATGAAAAGAGATAAACACGGTACAATATGGAACAAGCAACTACTGAGCACTCTACCTAGATTCAGTGATTTCTTACATCTCCCCTCAATTTCTTTAAAGTTTTGTATTTACATATTATATGTTATTTGAAAATGTTTTATACTATTTATCCTATTTATTAAGTCCTATATTCTACGTATTAAATCCTATATATCACATATATGTATATTACACATATCCTAATTATATATGTGTATATTACAATATCATATGTATGTATCCTGTATATCATGTTTTTTATATAGAATATCTTGCTTGCCCTGAATATTTCAGCCTCGATTGGCTGTTCTTTAATTGAAAAATGAAAGCCCACAGGCTCCGTCTGATAAAGAATTGGTGCTTTAGATTCTAAGTAGTCACTGTTTAGTGCCCTTGGCCTTTTCATTGTTTATGACTTGAGCTTAAAGAAATGAGGACGTCTTCCGTGTACTTGCCCAGAGTGAAGACATGGGGACGTCTTTAGTGTCCTTGGCCAGTGTGGTAATGTCGATGAGGTTAACAGTTTGTAATGTGTAATTCGTGCACACCTCCATTTAGAGAAAGCTCTCGCGCGCTCTCTCTCCTCTCACTCCCCCCTTCTCTCCTTGTATTATCCCCCCTCTCTTTCCTCTCATTCTCCTTCCTCTCTCTCTCTCTCCCCCCCCCCTCTCTCTCCATTTTCCACTTTTGCTCAAGAATCGAGATTTGATCTTGTCTCTCACTCTGTTTGTTTTAATGACTTAAAGATGGTGCCACCTTTCTTTTTTTCTGGTTCTTTCTGCCAGGTTGAGCTCGGCTTTTATCGAGACTCCTATCTCTCTGATCACCCCGAGCCATGAGGCCTTTCTCAGCCTCGGATCCAGTGTGAAAGGTAACGTGCCTCAAGCTCAGCTCTGCCTTCCAACCCTGGCTTCCTCTGCTTTCTTCTTCTGTCTAGGCAAAGTCAGGTGATTGCTGTCCTGCTTGCCATCCATGCTCCCTTCTGACCCGTCTGGAAATTCTACATGTGCATGTGTGTGTGTGCAAGTGCAGGTGGCTGTGCGTATATATTGTTCCATAGGTGACACTCTGTTTTGTTTTGATTTTTGTTTGTTTGTTTGTTTGTTTGTTTTTGTGATAGGGTCTCACTAGGTAACTCTGGCTGACCTGGAACTTGCAATGTAGACCAGGCTGACCTCAAACTCTATGGAGATCTGCTTGCCTCTGCCTTCTGAGTGCTGGAATTAATGGCACACACTACTTTTATTTATTTGGACATTGTCTCTTGTTGGCCTGGAACTTGCCTGCTAAACGATCTGCCCCCTCGCTCCTCATTCTCCTGCCTCTGTTCTCCATACCACCACACCTCTTTTTTTCCCCTCCTCTCATGGGTTCTGGGAGTCAAACTCAGGCCCTCATGCCTGTGAAACAAGTATTTTTCAGACTGAGCTACCTCCATAGCACAGAAGTTGCTTTCATGTGAGGGAGATTGCCTTTCCTCTCTCTTTGATATGCTCCTTTGAATAGAATGTGTAACTGGGCCAAGAAGTTATGAAGTTCATGGTGGGTAGCCCACCCAGGAACACCAGCCTCAACATGAGACATTTAACTGCAGAAGAAATACAGATATGTATCCATTTCTGAATGTGAGATCATCGATTCCTCTCTCAGCTCCAGATGAAGGGAATGCCGATCAAGGGACAATCACAATCAGGTTGTAGGAACACCGTAGGTAGATGCCGTCTCCAGGCCTGAAGCTACCCGAACCTGACGTAGGCCCAGCAGTCTTGCCTTATGCTTCTTTTGAGAGAGGCAGAGAGATGACTGTGTGGAGCAAGTTCCCACTGTGAGCTCTGTATCTGGGCACCCTGCTGTGAGAACAGCGGGGAGGAATGGAACCGAGACTGGGGTTATTCTCGTTGGTGTCCTGGTACAGTACATGTGTCCGTGTGTTATTCTAGCCGAGGGTGACAAGTGAGTGTCAGAGAAAGTAGCATCTTTCCTTCTCTTTGGGGAAATCCAGAGGGACCGTATGACTCACGCGAAGTTTCCCAGCTGGTTGAGCTGGGACCTCAGCATGGGTGAGAGATCCGTAGTTGCTTTCCTGTTGTTTGTGGCTCAGCCTATTGCCGGACACCCACCTGTTGCTGGACACCCCCTTCAGTACTGCTGTCCTGTTTTTCAGTGGTTGTCATCATTCCCTCTCGTTGACACATGTGTTGGCTCACTGCCCGTGTGCTTTTCCTTAGATCTCGCCAGGGTTGTGCAGGATATCACGGCAGCTAAACCGAGACTAAAGGTCCTCCCCAAGAGCCTCCCGAAAAGAAAGGAGCTTATAGCTCAAGACAAAGTGGGTGAAACTCTGGAAGATGCACAGTTAAAAACTCTGCAAGAACCAAACCCAGGGCAGGTGGGACTTAAAGCCAACAGTGACTCTCAGCTGGGTCCAGGAGGTGGACAGGAAGGAAGCCCAACCCAGGAGGAGGGTCCCGAGGATGTACCAGATGGGGCCCAGATAAGCAAAGCCTTTGGGAAGCTGTGTAAAGTAATCAAAGAGAGAGTGAGTGGCCCCAAAGAGCCTGTGCCAGAGCCACCCCCTGACCTCTTCACCAAAGGGCGGCATATACTGGTCACGGGGGATGCCAGTTTTGTGGCCCCTGAGTTTTACTCCTCCTCCATCCCAGCTAGAGGAGGGGTGGTGGTTTCTTTGCCTCATGATGGTCATGTGGAGCCGTCTCCTGGGCAGCCCATGCCATCCGTGGAGAATGGACAAGGGGTTCCCCAGGGCAGTGACCACTCAAACCACCAGCAGGTTACAGATAAGAATGGGATAGGGGCCAAGGAACCAAAAGACCTGGACTCAAAAGAAGATGATGGCCAGAAGGAAGATGAGGGGCCCAGGCAACCCTGTTCCGTGATCATACCTGGTCCTGATGGACCATCAACATCCCATTCACAAACATCTGGGTCCAATCAGGGTGGACCAGAGGGGCCTGGGAGTAAGAGCAGTAACCTGCCGGCAAAAAGTCCTTCTAAGGCTTTAGCTTTTAAGAAGGTAGAGGTGGTGGAATCTATTGAGAAGATTTCAACAGAGAGTATTCAGACCTATGAAGAAACCTCTGTCATTGTGGAGACTGTGATTGAAAAGACAAAGGCCAATAAGAAACCGGGAGAGAAGGGCTCTTAAAATGCCAGGGCTCGACCGAAGAAAGCATCTGGGGCCAGTGTAGGTGAAGTGTCCCGAGATGGGTTCCTGTTTGGATTAGATCATAGTTGACCTGTCTGGCATTGCCAATGACTCTCATTAAAATGATTTTTTTCCTGCTTGCACCATATCTCTTGTCTATTTAATAGGGCCTTGGGTCAGCCGTGCTGAGAACAAGGATGCTGTCTTAGCGGTCACCACACCACCGTCTCTTAGGAAGGGACGTGCTCTTCAGCGTGCTTCATTACTGGTTTGTTTCTGAGGCAGGGTCTACGCAGCACAGTGTGTCCTTGAGTTTTTTATCCTTTTGCCTCAGCCTCCTAAGTGTGCGGATGAGAGGCCTGGTCCACCATTCTGGACTCAGCTGCTGCATATATTTATTTATCATCATCATCATATATTTATTATCATCATATATTTATTATCATCTCAAATGGAGCCGGGTGGTGGTGGCACACACCTTTAATCCCAGCACTCGGGAGGCAGAGGCAGGTGGATCTCTGTGAATTCAAGGTCATCCTGGTCTACAAGAGCTAGTTCCAGGACAGGCTCGAAAGCTACAGAGAAACCCTGTCTCAAAAAAAAAAAAAAAAAAAGAGGATCTCAAATGGTGTCTGGGTTTCACAGAGGAAAAAAAAAACTAGTTGATGTTAATGGGTCATTCATTCCATTCCAAGCACAAGTGTATGTTCAGGTGGCTGAGGGTTTTGTTATACAGGAATTTGAAAGACCGCCAGAGTCGGGGAGACTCTCACCCAAGTCTCGGGATAACATGAGCCCCCAGGAACTCACGAGAGACCGTCCTTGCTGCAATCACATGAGGTTTATTGACAGCAGAGGAACCAGTGCACTGGGGCTGAAACTCATTTCCCATGCAGGGGTAGAGAGTTTGCCCCCGAGTAGCTGGGAGAAGGGGTATTTAAGGGAAGAAACCATAACCAAATAACCCAAAGGGGGTACGGAGGGCGTCATTGGAAAATTCCGAAAATTCCAGTGATAATCACAAGGGGGTAACTCCCTGTTTCTCAAGATTATTCTCAAGATTATAATCTAACTTTATGGTCAGCTAGTTCCTGGAACAGAGGCACTGAACTGGCTAACCTAGATATTTGGTTCTTCTCTCCCTGCTAGATTTTTTTTTTTTTTGGCTCTACTCTTTCTGCTAGAGGGGTCTGAATTTATCTGGGTCTTTCAAATTGATGAGAAATTGTAAGTTTGGGATCCCTCAAAAGTCAGTCCTGAAGTAAATGTGTGTTTGTTTGAGTGCACGAGCATGTGTGTGAGTGTTCATGTGTGTGCAGTTGTACAAGTGTCTTGGATATGTGTGTGTATGCATATATGTGTGTGTATGCATGTGTGTGTGTATGTATGCGACTGTGTGTGTGTATGCATGCGTGTGTGTATGTATGTGTGTGTGTGTGTATGTGTGTGTATGTATGCGACTGTGTGTGTGTATGTATGTGGACACCAGAGGACAATGTTGTTGTTCAGGTGCTGTCTACCTTGTGCTTTAGATAGAACCTCTCACTGGATTGAAGTTTATCAGTCAGGCTGGTCTGGCTGGCCAGCAAGTCCCAGGGACCCATTGTCTGCCTCTCCAGCATACAGATGCCTGACTTCCTATGTGGTCTTTGGATAATTGAACTGAGGCTTGTGTTTGCAAAGCCGAGTCATTCTTGGAGCCACCACCCACCAAGCAGACGTTTGAATGTAGAAAGTTTCTTTGTAATAGGACCTTAAGAAGAGCCAGGTGGGAAGTGGAGAGGCAGTCATGGGGTCAGCCAATGGGAAAGGTGCTCTTCAGAGGCAGTCATGGAGTCAGCCAATGGGAAAGGTGCTCTTCAGAGGCAGTCATGGGGCCAGCCAATGGCAAAGGTGCTCTTCAGAGGCAGTCATGGAGCCAGCCAATGGCAAAGGTGCTCTTCAGAGGCAGGGCCAGCAGAGCTGCATTTCAGGGAACACCTTTGAAGGTGAGACGAGAGTGCATGCCTGAGTTAGCCTGGGCCTGGTGGTACTGACTCACCTACTGTTGTCAGGCTGTGGGAGGTGGCTACTCCGCGTGTTAACTTTGGAAGCCAAGGATGTCCTCAGGAAAGAAGTACTTGTGAGTTTTGGAAGTCAGTCACAGAAACCACAGAAATGTCAAGGGCAAAGAGGACGTAGGCAGAGCAGATGCTGTCTGCCACAGTACAGGCACCAAGTGTTCTTCTGTGTGAGATGTGTAAAACTTTCTCACCCAGGAAGTACAATTTTCCATCCAGTTTCCAGAAGCAAACTTGCGTGCTACTTTGTAAACGCTGGTTTAGAAGTTAGTGAAGAAGAACCAGGGGAGGAGTTACACAAACCCGAGGACCTGAGCCCTGACCATGTAAGAAGCTGGGCACAGTGCTGTACTGCAATCCCAGCGCTGGGAAGGAGTGTGGAGGTGGACGGGGCCTGGCTTCTGGGGCTCACTGGCCAGTCTAGCCAGGTGGTGAGCTCTGGGTTCAGTGAGGGACCCTGCCTCCAGAACACTGTTGAGAAGCAATCGAAGAACTCACCCACTTTCTACTCTACCCCCGTGCATGCGTGTACACCAACACGAATGTATACAAACATGCACACATGTAAGAAGCTAGTGAAGTGGTCCAACAGGCACTTATTGACTAAATACTGCAGCCAGACCTGTAAGGGGGAGATTTTTCAGATTTGTTATGACTTCAAGTAATAGCATAGCCTTGCCACATTTGAGCATGTAAGATCTTTTGTACACACACACACACACACACACACACCACCACCACCACCACCACCACCACATATACATGTTGTAATAGGAGCGGCGGGGCTGCGTCCCCAGCACCCCAGCCGCCTGGCTAGCTTATACCCCAAAATAATTACACGGACACTGTATTCTTTTAAACACTGCTTAGCTCATTAACTCTAGCCCTTACAGGCTAATTCTCATATCCTGATCAACCCATCTCTAATAAACTGTGGCATCAGTCTTACCGGGAAGATTCTAGCCTACGTTCATGCTGGGTCGGAGTTCATTGCATCTGCCTCAGAGAGCAGAGTTATCACGTCTTCCCAGGAGAGGGGAGCATGGCGTCTCTGCTCCAGAGAGCAGAGCTGTCGAGTAGCTCACTTCCTCTTCCTCCCAGCATTCTGTTCTGTTTACTCCTCCCATCTATGTTTTAACCTATGAGGGCCAAGCAGTATCTTTATTGCTTAACCAATGAAATCAACAGATTGATATATGACACTCCCACATCATATACACACCCCTATACACCTCCCTCACACCCATATACACCCTCCCATGGCACACAGACTTGCTATGCCAAATTCTATAAAATAGAAACTGTATCAGCCATGGAAGTTTATAAACAGTGTGTGTGTGTGTGTGTGTGTGTGTGTGTGTGTGTATGTGTGTGTGTCTGGGGTTGAACCCAGGACTTCATACCTGGCTAACTATACTCAGCCCACAGAAATTTCTAAGTTGCCTGTATATATCTAGTGTTCTATTAAAAGTCTAGAAACGGGTTTTAACTTACAACGTCTAAAAAATTGTTTCTTGACACGGATGCTCCAGAACACACGTGGGACCAAGTAAACGCGGTGAAGCAGACTGTTGTGCTGGCCTAAAATGGGAAAACAAACGGCTGGCAGGACAGGCGCACGCTGTGTGGGAAAACTGCCAGGGTCATGAACACCATTGTGGTACGGCTTTGTTAGATACGACAGAAGACTAGAAAGTCACCTTTTATCCGGAGGCAGAGCCTTTAACGGTCTTGTTCCAAATTCATTTGAGGCTTTGGTTTCAAGAAAAAAAATATGCTTTTGTTGTCCTTTCTGAAAGATGAATGGAGAAGCCAGTCCATTCTGCAGTTTGAAATATTTATAGCTTAAAATTGTAAGAGAGAATGATGTGAACCACTGGCTGGACCCTGGCTTGCGGGACTGTGGCCCATGTGTCTATTATATTCGACGCTAACAGCCACCAAAAGGCCTTTCCCCCACTAAGGTTTTTTTTTTTGTCCAGATTGCGTGTTCAGTGAATATCCTTACACAAGAACGCATGGGGTATCATTTTGGGATGAAAGGCCATTTTATATTATATTTAATCAGCCAGGAAAAGTAGACTGGCAGTCTATTCTGACAAGCTTTGTAAAGACTGTAGGGAGGGGAGGGGACCAATTGTGGCCTGTTGTTCTGGTGTGGGGAAGAAGAGAATACAGAAGCAGACAGATAGCACATGGGGAAATCAGACACGGTGCAATGGGGGGGGGGTCCATAGGGTAGGCTGGTGGAATGGCGGGTGGTATCTACCTGGGATTGAGTAGTAAAGAGAAGAGCCCATGGGGATGTGACCTGTGATCTGAATGATAAAGGGGGGGGGGCATCCTGTGCAGATCCAAGGGAAGAGCATTTCAGGCCGTGAGAATTTTAAGTGCAAAAGCCCCGTGGCGGGGATGGACTTGGCCTGTTTGAAGAGGAGAAATGAGGAGGACTGACTTCAGGGATATAATGGAAGGAGAAGAGGTCAGAGTGGGAGGCAGAGACCCATAAGCCCTGTTTCCTGTTAGGCTGCCTTGGCCTGAAGGCAGGGACCATGCTGTGCAAAGTGGAAATAGTGTCAGCGGGCGCTTGGGTGTATGGCTGAGCTCTTGGTCTCACCCACCCTGCGACCAGCCTCACTTGCTCATCTCGTTGGGTCTACTGCCGGCTGCCTTTGTTCTGTTTTGCCCTGGAAAGCTGCAGAACTGGCTTAGTTCTTGGCCCTTCTCCTCCAGATCTCCAAACCTTTGGTTTCCATTTCTTATTAGTAGCAATGGGCACTCAGAAAGCAGCCTCCCCATTGTGTCCAGCACAGGTCATTACCTCTTCTCACTCTTTCTTCAGAGTGAGATATCCCGAAATTACCACTTCCCCGAGGAAGCTGCATGGCAGTTCCCACTCCAATCCAGTTCCAAACGTCCCAGGACAGTATCTGCATGCCTGGCTTAGGATTCCTCTGGTACTGGTTCATGTCTGCACCCAAAGGTCTCAAATCTGGCTGCAGGCACATAGAACTCTCCACCTTAGGATGTCCAAAGGCTATTGAAGAGTGCTTTATCCATACACTGAGAAGGCTGGGAGCTTTGTGCAGCTTATGCTCCTGGGCAGCCTCAACCGAGGATGGATAGGACCCAGAGTGGAAAACCCAACCCTCTCCTCCTCTTCTGGTACCACCAAGGAATATGCAACATTAGCTCTTGAAGGTCCATGATGGGTCCCAATGCCCAGGAGGAAACCCACCTGTCGGCTGCCCTCTATTGGCCTCCTTCCTTCCCTATTTCACATCTCAACACAGATGCTTCTTTTTAACTAAGCCACTTTCTCTTGCCCTCCGTTCTTAGGGTTGGCTTCTGGCAAAATAAACAGTCTAAGATAATAATTGACATTGGTTATTCTTCCTTTCCCAGCCATAATGGGGTATCCATAACACTGGGTTTGTAATGAGCTGCTCTTCTCGCTCTGGACACAACCCCGATCATACTGTCAGTCAAGATATTCTGCCTTCACTGGTGTAGGGCTGCGTGAATCACCCATTCTAGACCCATAAGACACCCTGGCATTGGTATCAGTCAGTGAACCCAAGACTGAGCATGCTAAAGCCTTTCTCTAATGGGTGTGGTCTCCTGAAGTCACCCCTTGATTCCTGCTCTGTATCCAGGCTCTCAGACTCTGTGATCTCTGTCCCTTTACTAGAATGGTTTTGGCCAAGTTCTTCCAGTTTTACTTCTGAGATTATTTATTATTCCACCTTCTTTTTGTTCCATGAGCTAGAGTTGGTTTCTGTTGTGCAACCCCAAAGGTCCTAAAGCTAATCTCCTTCAAGAGGATAGTGGGCGTCAAAACTCCTTATGGAGTTTGCTAGCCATTTGGGTAAGCAACTTCTCTTGCCTGGACTGCTAGATGTTATGCTGTGTGAACTGGACATGTAGGACACACAGAAAAATGACTGCTGAAGTTACATACAGAGGGTGAGACAGTCCTTCAGGGTTCCTGCTTCATGAAAGAGCCTTCCAGACATTCTGCGGGACACAGAAGAAAGTACCTGAAAAACTGCCGATATAGATGGAAGTGTCTTTGACATTTCCTGCTTCATGGAAAAGTCAGTCAGATACTATGGACCTGTAGGCTGAAGATGAATTCTCCAACATTACAGAAGAACTTTGGGTGACTGTCCAGGCAGTGAGATGTCTCTGTTAATTCTAGACTTTTTGAAATTGCTTACATTGCACTTCCTGTTAACTTAGGTAATATTATATTCTTCTGGGGTCTTTGATGGAGTTGAGGAATAGATAGTTATAATTATAGTTTTCCTTAGTTACGATAAAAGAGAAAGTAGATATAAATATTGTAACTATAATTCTTGCTTGATAACTGTTTTGTTATATGTAATTTTACTATGTTAAAATTAAAACCTTCCTTTTTATTTAAACAGAAAAAGGGAAATAGTATGGGAAGTCCTACTGTATATTTGTTGCTTTTATTGGTTAGTGAATAAAGAAGTTGCTTTTGGCCAATGACTCAACAGAATATAGCCAGGCTGGAAAAAATATATATAGAGAGTAGGCAGAGTCAAGGAGAAACCATGTAGCCACCACAGGAGACAGATGCCTCCGCTGGAGCCCACCAAAACTTTGCTGGTAGGGCACGACCTCATGATGATGCGCAGATTAATAGAGATGGGTTAGTTCAGGATATAAGAGCTAGCTAGCAATATGCTTAAGCTATCGGCCAGACAATATTGCAAAAAATATAGTTTCTGAGTGATTATTTCAAGATTCTGGGTGGCTGGGAAACAAACAAGCAGTCTCTGCCAACACACGTGTGTATCCTGTGACCACGTTACTTACCTGTCACCTGTGGCCAGTCAGTGATCTGAGCCCTGAGATCGCAAGGGAAAACAGTAAGTTTTAGCCTCCAGCTGGGAATAGTTCATGGGATGTTCTCTTGGATGCAGGATTTTGATAAGGCAGTGAGTGAGACACTCCATGCTAGGGTGGAAAGGCCAAAGGGTCAGAAGATTCCTTGATATATATAGGTGACAGTCGACATTAGATTTAGGGTATTGACAACTTCTTTATTGAATGACTTGGGCCTCCGAACTCTGTGGACTGAGAATTTTAACTGCCTTTTCATCCTAACTCTGCCCCAGCCCACTCAGGCTGAGAATTAGGAGTTTAGCAACATAGAGTCTTCACCTCCTTCGGCTGAGTTAGCAGCCTGGTCTCAGGAATTTACCTCCAGATCAGATTTTGCTTCTTGATTCCTTAGAAATCTGAAATAAAGTCTGATCAGTTTTTTTTTAAATGAAAGGAAAGGGTTAAACTAAATGAACAAGAGGCTAAAGGGAAAACTCAGGTGCTCACAGGCTAATTGCAGTAGAGTGAGCTCTTTTGGCTCTCGGTGTGGTGTGTCCATCCTTAAGATGCAGTGAATGACTCCAGAAGGACCTGGACTGGGATCAGTGGCAGGGGGTGGTATTCAGTGCACTGAATCTCAATGTGGCTCATCCACTGCACTGGTCTCTGTTCTCAACAGACTTCTATTCTTCAGAGACTGGGATTCTCCTGCATGCTAGTCTCTCTTTGCCAACTCCCGCCAGCCTGTCTCTCCATGTATTTAAGCCCCACAGGCTGAGTGTTCTTTCTCCCACCCTTCCTATCAACTCATTTTTTTTTTTGGAGATGGAGAATCACTTTACTAGACATAACCAAATCGTTTGCACTGACCCATGAGACATGTGCTGATGCTATTTTAAGCATATATTCACTTTTTCTAAAACCATTGTGGGTTTTTTTTTATTATTTTAAAAAATCAAATTAGATTCTTGCATCTACAAACACTCTGGCTATGAAGTGTTTCAACATAAGAGTTCAACACATCTATTTAGCACTTCTCTTTCTATCTAAATATAAAGTTCTTGGTTATATGGTTTTGCACTGTGTGGTTTTCATATAATCCCTTGAAACAATGAATGTTTCCATTACATGGAAGTCTATCATTAATTTCTGATGACAAGGGTAATGATGTCATGGGATAATAACTGTAATAATTTAAAAATGGGTCTGGAGAGATGCCTCAGCTGTTAAAAGCACTTGTTGCTCTTGCAGAGGACCCAGACTCAATTCTCAGCATCTACTTTGTGGCTTACAACCATCTGTAATCCTAGTTCAAAAGGATCCAACAGGTACACAGGTAAAATATGCATACACATAAAACAAATTAAGCAAAAGAGTGATCAGAGAAAAAACACACACACACATCAAACATTAATATTTAGGGCATCAATGCTTGAACAAAAGTATTGACTAATAGTGTTTCAATGTCCCAAGACCAAACTTTGGGCCTTATTTCTTTCCACATCTGTTTTTAGTCATAGGCTCACTTGAAGTTTTAATAATTGAGTTTAATAAATATAGGATCAGAGAACATTATAACTGGTTTATAATGAATTACTTTAAACTATATTTAGAATACTATATGGTCACATGGTGGTGAGGTACAATTATTTTGCAATAAAGCACAGTACCACCGATGAGGAGAGGTTATTGTGTAAATCAGAATTGGGAACTTGCTTTACAGGATCAGGCACTACGGTGAGGGATCCACTGCCCACTAAGTATCTCATTAGCTGTTCTACGTTTCCCAGCTGTCCCGTGTTCATGTCAGTTCACTGGTGAGAACTGGCTGCTACTGTGGGCAGGCGTGTATGCATGTCTCATGAACATAGAGGGAAGATGAGAAGCAACCTCATGTTCAGACAGCGAACCATGAGACTGCAATGGCCTGGATCCCTTCTCAGGGCATGGAGATCTGTAACTTTGGAAAGTTATCTAAACCCTCACTTGAACTCATGGGAATGACAAATAAACCTTTGTACTAAGCCACTGAGATTATGAGTCTCTTTGTTATTATAGTATAGCTTGATCTACCGTAGTGTGTTCTAGAATCGTGTTTCTAAAAGATTTTTTTTTTCTGAGACAGTCTCTTACATAGTTCTGGCTGTCCTGGAACTCACCATGTAGACCAGGCTGACCTCAAACTCACAGAGGTGTCTGCCTGTCTTTGCTTTGCAAATGCTGGGATTAAAGGCGGGTGCTACCATGTCCCGCTCTAAAAGAGGTTTGATTGTGACCCACAATAAGACATACATTTTACATCATGGGCCTGTACACATGCTCAGGCAGGCAGAAAGACAGATGCTCACCTGCACACACAAACACACACTCTCTTTCTCCCTCTCTTTCTCTGGTCACCTTCCCTCCCCTCTCCTCCCCCATACACTGGGATCATGTACCTCAAGAAACAGTACTTAATATACATGATTGGCCTATGCTCCCCTGTTAGAAGTTCTGGTATTGATTACCTACACTGAATTTACAGCCCACTACCAAATGTAAGTGGAGTCTCAGAAATGCTGTTGTTGATCACATGTTGATCATGTGACTTATCTGCTAATTACGCATCTGTCAAGCATATTTGCTAAAGCAGACTTTTAAGATCTGTCTTTGGCTCCTACAATGGGTGGAAGTGTTTTGTATAAGATACAGCACATCCCACATATTTTCTGGAAGGTATATTTTATTGTTTAGCCTCCTAATGTACAACATATTTTTAAAATTTCCTTAAAAATTTTTTGTCATGGAGTAACAATATTAACCTGATTGTTATTTACTTATTTTCAGTTTTGAAAATAAATAACTGTCTCTTGCATTAAAATCAAGGGCATCATAAAAACAGCACTGTCTAGACATAGTTTTGTGTATTTGATGCCAAAAATGAAATAGAGACCAAATATTATATTCAGCATTATATACCTTTATATACTATATACTCATATCAAAACTTGCCATATATATTAAGAAGCTGATAAGTTACTCTCTAATTTCATAAATTATACCACAAATGTGAAAATATGGACAACTATTTTATATTTTTGCTGCTTATATAAGACATTAATGTTTATACAGAGAGCTTCAAAATTACAGAGGTGTCATATTGGGAAGAGATGAACAGACATGTCACCTGAATATCCACCGGCCTTTTATTCAGCCAGAATCATTATGATATTTTCTGAATACTCTTTTAGAGATGTATATGGTGGCTATTTCTTCAGTACATACAGAATACACACATATTTAGGTATATGTGTGTATGTACATTTTTACAAGTATATATATATACACACATATACACATGTATATAGTCTACATATGTATATATATTTCTGTGTGCACTTATGCATACATGCACACATAATGTCCTTTGGTTTATTTCCAGACCATTAACGTGAAATGAATTTTCAGTGATTACCATTTTTTCTTTAAATATAAGGTGGTTGAAAAAGATCTTTGCAACAAGTAATAAATTTCTTTAAAAAATCATAAATATTATTACACTGAAAAGCATGATACAGGGAAAGTTACAAGGTGTCAGAGAAGACAAGATTCTTGCTAATATGATGGAGAAGAGGAATGAAAGAAGTTTTCCACGATTCTCTCTTAAAGCTGCTGCCCTCAGGAAATGGGGACCCCAGTACTTCTATGTTGTCACTGGCTTCAGTAAAGGAACTCTAGACTCTGTTCGTGCTTCAGGGATTGGCTGGGGGTGGGGGAGGGATGACTGAGCACTGAGATTTGAGCAAGAAGCCAATCCTTGGGTGGGGACACCAAGTGACCATGGGTGACTTTGGTAATTGTTAGGAAATGAAATGGTGTCATTTAAGGTTGACAACTGTCTGTCCCCTTGTTAGAGATTCTCAATGGTTTGAGTTGCCAAGATAACGTGCTTTTCTAAAAGAGGCTGTCGCTTGCTTCCTTCTGGCCTCCAGTTATGGGGAATGAGGTGGCACATGTCACAGGGGGTGGGACAGGCTCCTTGCAAGTCTAGGTCCACCTGAATATGGACACTTGTGTCTTCTGATGTACCCCTTTCATCTACCGGCTACTTTTGGGACAGTGGCCCGTTTGCCCGGCACATCAATCAAAGCACAATTTGAGGGAGGGAGACATTGCACTCCAGTGATGCTTTTGGGAAATCCAAGCTCAAGTGGATGTGGGTAAAGCTATCAACAACAAACCAAAACGCAACACAAAACAAAACAGAAGACCTCTTGCTTCTTGATTGTGTCACGTCAAGGAAGTCTAAAACCCCCCCAGGAGAAGGAATGCTCCTGTTTCTAAAACGGGTAAACTGCCCTTCGTCAGACAGCTGCACGACCTGCCTTGCTGCTTTCCCCCTTGGGTGGCCGTGTAAAGGGTACCAGGGAACTGAGGGTGTGTGGATGAACTCTGTGCAAGACAGGCATTTTTGGCTGCTCCAGTTAATTCTATGCCAACGCAGAGCAGCAGCTGGGGACAGAAGAGCCACATGTTTCAGTTTTATGTCACCCTGGCAGGGTGGAAGAAACATGACTTGGGTATCCGTGGTGATTTTCGATGTGCGTGTCTTTGAAGTTTCCTCACCCTGCCCAGTGTTTAGGGTTCCCTAGGGATATCATCTATTTCATCAGGCAATCTCAGTTTACATCCCAGAATAGTCTTGCTTCGTTCAAGCCACCACCCACCCCGTGCTGGAGCTGCGGAGCTCACCCTGCCAGCTTGCACTTCCATGCGTGTAACAGCACTTCGGCTGAGACCACACGTGTTCCTGAGCCACCAAGTGTGGCTTTTTAGATGTATTCTTTTTTCTTCTCAGATATGGAAAAAAAAATCGAGGGCAAAGATGTCCCTGTTTTGTTTACAGTGTATCACCCACTTACGGGACAGAAATAAAGGTCGAGTCACACATAGGACATAGATGTTGGTAGGAATGCTGTATTTGGGCTACAGAATTAAAAACGATTGCTTCCATTGTTGTGAAAATAATCATGGACAGTGAGCAAAGCTGCAGACCAGGCTGGGGTTGCTTGTGTGGGGGTAACAGGAATTGCTGGGTGGCTGGTGGCAGCCAGACCGTGGAGCAAGGACAGAGGCAGAGACAGAGAGGAGGGGCGGTGGTGATGGAAGCATGGCCCTAGTTCTTCTGCAGGATACTCTGCAGACTCCTCTCCACGGCTTCGTCCAGCTCCTCCTCCAGCTCTTGCTTCTTGGACATGGCCAGTTTAGACTGGTAATCCCTTACCACCTGATCGATGTATGGGGCACTCTGGGTGCCATGTAACATCAGGGTCCATTCCTTCAGCAACCCCTTCTGTGGCGCACTGCCCACAAACCCCAGCTCCAGGGTCCAGGTCCCTCGGGCATCCTCCCCCCAGGTGTGGGTGGTCATGAAAGGCCACTTGTCAAAGCCCACCTTGGAGTCGTCGTCTCTTGGACGCCGGCTCAGCAAAATGGACTTGGTGCCCATCGGGGAGGTCATGTTGATGTTCAGGTCTCCTCTCCTGGTCGCGTTGACCGTGATAACCGCTTGGACATGCTCGAGGTAGCGGACGAAGTTTTCTTTCCCCTCACATGCATCTGTTTGGAGGGTCAGTACCAACTTGCCAGTGGGCGGTATTTTTCTGAGGGCAGAGAGAGGAGATTTGGTAAGAGAAAGTACGCATACCATGGGAAGAAGCTTCAAGACACCATCTGAAGCAGGAAGAGAAAGTGCTTTGGGGATTATTATTGAGACTGACTTGGGTTTTGGGCTTCCCATCAGCTGTGAGCTTGAGCATAGATGCTCCCCTGTAAAGGGAAGGCAGCCACTGCTGGTGTCCCCACAGCTAAGCCCCCTGTAGTCACCTGTAACTACAGCTCTCACGTAGCCTGACCACCTTCCATGTCAGACCTCCCAGCTTCTCCCCTAAGAACATCACGGGCATCTGCTCAGTCTGTGTGCAGGACACCTGACAATATCAGGGATTGAGTTCCTCGGGGAGAGTCCCCAAGCAATGACTGACAGGATGTGTTCCATAAATATTCTCTGGCATCCCTATCTCTTAGTGGGATGACTCAGTGTCCCAAACTGGCAAGGTCTCGTCTTAAGGTTAGCTTTAGGAGCAACTCAGATGGAGGCAAAATTTCACAATGAATTTCTTTTTCTTTTTTTAAAAAAAGAATATTTAAAATTTGTCCTTTGACAGTTTCCTACATGTATACAATGAATTTTGATCATATCTATTCTCCACTTCCCACCCCACTTCTCCTGACTCTTAATATGTCCCCCTTTTTATATGAGAGAAGAATTAGAAATAAAAGGAAAAAGAGAATCACAGATAGGAGAGCCACCTTCGCTCATTGTCATTGTTCCCTAAACAATACAGTTTAAGAACTATCTATTTAACATTTATTTAATTTTATATACACATCTGGAGATGAGGTAGGGCACACAGGGTCGTGTGTCACAGGTATGGTAGGACACTGTTTTACAGGAAGAGTATTCATTGATGTCCTGAACATCTGTGGTCCTGGAGCAAAGCCTCCACATATGCTGTGGGATAGCAATTTTTTCAGGGGTTTCTTATTTTTTCTTTCTTTTCCTCGCTTGTGTTTTGGTTTTTACCATAGTGACTGCATCTTGTTTTTATAAAAAGAAAATAGGAAAAAAAGTTAATTTTAAATGAAAAAAAAAAGAGACCTGTGCTTAGGAAGAGTTAGCTTAGAAGAAGTTAAAAGAGCAGGTGGCTGTGGAGCAGATCTTGTGAATCGTCCTAGAGCGCCCATTCAGTGCAGACACACTCCAGAACACTTCAGAGCAGCTGACCTTACAGAAGGAGATGCACGAAAGCCTGGTGCTCAGTCCTTTAAAGAAAACCCTGGGGGGTGTGTGGGTGGGCTCGTCTCTTTATCTTGTTACGTACATTGCTTTAAGTGAGCAATCAGTTGATTCCTGCCTAGAAGCAGCATTTCTTAGTGGGCCCCATAGAATGCCTGTGCCATGGATCCTCAACTGAGTAATTGTGATTCTTTCGTTAATCGTAGACAACAAACACTCCATTCAAAGGGCATAAAATGCCCACAGTGTTGCATTTGTGAGCACTCCCCAGTGGGATACCCGTTCCTGCACAGACCCTCTGGTCTGCTGCCTAGTGACCCCTACAGGAAGACACTGGGGGTCGGAAGTGCTGTGCAGAGCTCAGCAGCTTTTACAGGGCAAAGTACATTCTTTCTCCCTCTCCTCCACGCCTCTTCCGGCGTTCATATCAGGTTTTAACAGTTAGAGGAGCTGCAGCAACGGTGCCCTTGGAATGCACCGAGGGCGGGGTGTGAGTGTCCTGAACTCGGCGTCCCCCTCCGCCCGGGGGGTGGGGCAGTGGAGTTCATTTTGTTCTTTGCACATGGCTGGCACAGCTGGTCACAGCCGGCTTTCTTTTCCCTTTGATCCTCCTTGAGCACCCTTCACTGAGTCTCTTGATAAAGTTCTTTAGAAAATTGCTTTTCAAATTGCCTCCTTCTCTGGGAAGATAACTGCCGAGGAAACCCATATACCTGACAATCACCACTCTTAGCGGTACGAGCTGTTTTTGTGCAGCCTGAGTGTCCTGGGAAGTGGCGGTTGTGGAGACTGTTCATCCCTCTATCAAAGCTTCTTAGAAGTGTGATTCCAGGTCAGCAGGGTCTTCTCTGCCGAGTGAAATGGTCAGCCCTATGCTGCCCACTCAGCCCTCCTGTCTGGCCTTTGAGTTCTCTGAAACCAGGATGCTATGCTGTCTGTGTGTGAGGAATAGGTAGTGGCTTCCCAGCAACAGGAGCGTGAGTCCAAGACGGTAACGTGGGCTGACCAGGCATGCTCCTGACGTCACTAAATTGCCATTTCCTGTTCTGTTTGCCCTGTTCAGCACCTCTCCTGCCAAGGAGGAGCTGCAGATGAGCCTTAGTCCTGACAATAGTTACCAGCTATTGGTGGCCACCTCTGCAAAACTACCTGGAATCAGATGGAATGGGAACTGGAGCTACTCAGTTGTGCTTTTACCCGCTGCTCAACAGCTGTCCACTATTATTTTGGATGGTGTAGGTGTAAATCCCACCACTCACAAACCCTCCACATTTCTCCAGAAATTCTTTCAAATGCCACCCAGAGACCCAGTGTTCAAGGCTTCTATAACTGACTTCAGTTATAGTAGTCATGTTGAGTAGGGTGGAGCCCTCAGTGCCCCAGGCAGACATGTGTCCCAGTGCTCTCTGTTCAGTGACTTCCAAAGGATGAGCCACAGAGACAAAGTCTCAATAATAACAATTATGTTTGTTTTTTTGTCGGGGGGGGGGCAGGGAGGAACCACTCCATAGGTAGGAGTGTTTCAAAGTCTCCAGGAGACTTACTGAAAAATCCTCAAGGCATCACCTCCTTCAATGCAGACTCACAGAGACACATAAGGGCCTGTATGGCCTCCTCTCAAATATAATCTTGGCTACTCAGTAGCTAGGAGACTATCAACATGCCCTCAACCTTCTCCAACTTCATCTCCTGATCCATGAGGACCCCACTGAGCTCACAGCAGGACTGCCACAAGGCCTGATACAGGGCCCAAGAGCACAGGAGGTCATCTGATCAGTGAACTAAGGTCAGAGTCATAGTGGAAAGAGCCTGGGCCTTGTCTTTTCCTTTAGTTCTGGTTTGGTCTCTCTTGACCTTGAACATATTTCTCATGCCTTCTGTATCTCAGCCTCCTCATCTGTAAAAGATAACAGTGATAGAACACATCTCCCAGGCTCATACTGGCTATGTATACTACATGGAAAAGCTTCCAGGAACTCTCTGGAGTACCCATTTTTACCTCCTATTTCCTAAGAGACTAGAATTTGTTTTTACTGGATCTTACAGCCAAGTTATGAATAAATAACTTGAGGCCACTTAAGATTTAGCCTGATCTTCTGCCGTGTGCTCAGCCTGTTTGTTTAACAGTGCACAACTAATCTCACTTGCCTTGGATTTCCCATGTAATCTGCTTTTACCACTTAAGCTAACTGATAGCTTTAATCTTAAATTATCCATGCCTTGGGCCCAGAGGGCAATGCATGTGTGTTATGATAATCATTCGTTGAAAACAGCAAACAGGTCAAAAGCAACATTATATAACAAATACCTGCAATAAATGTTGGAAGCAGCATGCAGATATTGATAGAGGCATGCTTGCAGTATTGAATACTTCAGGGTCAGCTGATGCAAATGACTTAATTCCCTGCAAAACTGTTGAAGATTTCTATAAAGTGTCCCTCATCCCTTCCTCATATGATGCTGACTAATGGATACAGACCAAAGTCTTTTGCTAGGGATACTTAGACATCAGGCAGGCATAGGTACACACACAGCAATAGTAACAGTCACAGACACAGGACACAGACAAGCCAGGAACTATAACGGCAGACAGATGAAAGACACAGGGAGAGAAGTGGAAAATTCAAACTTGGGCTCGCTTCTGGTCAAATCAATCCCAGGGAGAAGTGCCGACCTTTCTTTCCTTAAACACCAATGTATTTTGGTGTCTTTGCTGTCTTTAATGCATTTACCTGATGCATGTATCCATAAAATTCCTTGGAGCTTGTGCTTTTAGATGGTCATAGGTCCTGGTCTGAATCTTTGCTTCTCTATTCAGCATGGACTGAAGTGATGCTTTATGAGATAATGGAGTGGTTTATGGGGAAAGTGTAGGGGTTCTGCAAGGAGGTGTTTTATGCCACATTCTTGGACCCAGTGAGTAAACAGGGAGGACGCTTACCCATGGGTGGATGTTCATCTATGGGAGGATGCTCATCCATGGAAGTATGTTCAATTATGGAGGATGCTCAACCAGGGAGGACGCTTACCCATGGGAAGATGTTCATCTATGGGGGGAGGCTCATCCATGGAAGGATGTTCAATTATGGAGGATGCTTATCCAGGGAGAATGCTCAGTTAGGGAAGATGTTCATCCATGGGGGATGCTCACTGATGACTGTTCAACTAGGGAGAATGCTTACGCAGAAGGGAATGCTCATTTAGGGAGAATTCTCATCAGTGGAAGGATGCTCACCTAGGAGAGGATGCCTGCTCACAGGTGGATTGTCCCCCATGAGAATAGGCTAGTTCACTGGAGGAGGAACATCCAAACCTTCACACCAGAGGATGCTTTAGACATAAAGTACAAATTGGAATCCACACAAGAACCAGACAGTTATTTCTTCCTGAGTCTTAAGAGATTATTATCCCACTTTTCCGAAAGTGTGAACTAGGACTGCTTGAAATCACGGATGAAAGGACGAGACAAAGCTGCACTGATTAGGTGCCCACCACGTGCCAGCTTTCTACCCTGTGCCACTAACACCTCCCAGAAGCCTGGGAAGGGAAGAGGCACCAGCGCCATTGTGCTGGTAAAGAACAAAAGAAGATGCCCTTCTGGAGCCCAAGGAACTCAAGAAGCTTGTTCATTCACACGGGGAAAAAAGCCTGCACCTTAGCTTTCACTAACGCATAAGGGAGACGTTGCTTCTGCTTTGCTCATGCATGTGGGCCTGAAACAGAACTTTCTCATACCCTGTTGTGAGAGCCTGCTCACATCCCACATTGCACATGTCTTGCGGTAACCTTTAAACAAGATGGGGCCTTGCTATGTAACCTAGGCAATGTAATTCTCTGGCCTCACTTTCTCCAGTGCGGAGATCACAGGTGTGTGGAACTAAGCCTGGATTTGCAGTAGCATTTCCTCAATCACTGCTCCGAATTTATTGTGTACATTAGACACATACAGTAAATTAGATGCACATTAGAGCTTCTTGTTTGTTTACAGGAAAGAACAGGCACTGCTTCATCACAAACTGACTTTTAAAAACACTGTTGTATTTTCAATATAATTGACTTTAATACTTTGTATTTTCTCCAATGAGTTCAAAACCATTATATTGAGATGGGGTTTATAGATTCCATACTACCAATGGGGTCAGATCACAAAGACTGGAAACTGGCAAAATAGGGGTGTGAGGAAGGCCAAAAGCTTAGTGGGGAGGTCTAAACTGGTAAAGTTCAGACTTGAATTCAGGTCTGGGTAACTGACTACCAAAGCTACAGAGCAGACAAGAAGAAAGGGAAACAGAAGAGAGGACACCTCTTAGTGTAATCAAGTCTCATTGAGCTCAGATGATCATCAGAAAAGGCAGAAGTAGGAGGTGCCTGGAAGGGACGGGGAGGTAGATTTTTTTTTACCACCTTTAAATGGCATACTTCACAGAGGAGAATTCTCACAACACAAAACTCGGCCGTGAGCATGAAAGAGAGATTACTACATGCAACACTGTAGCTGCAGCTCACAATTTAATGTTGAGCAAATTAAACCAGAAACGGGAGCACCCATGCTGATTCTAGCTAAGTTCAGGAACTGGTAGAAGGAAGTCACGGCGAGAGGATAAGAGCAGTGGCTGTAGCCATCAAAACTCAAATAATACTGCTGGACACGTCTGCAATCCCAGCACTCTGGAGGCTGAGGCAGGAGAATTGTGAGCTCAAGTCAGCCTAAACTACACTGTAATATCTTATTTTAATTCTGCTTTTGCAAACAAATATTTACATCCTGTGATTTTCATGATCTATATGCAATACAGAAGTTATTTATATCATCTTACAGATGGACCAATAAGGCTAGAAAGATATTAAACAAAGAGGTCTCTTTACTGAGGGAAATGGATGAAGGGTAGCTATACTTGACCCAATCAGTGGCTTCACTCAAACCCCTCTAAATCACAGCCTATCTCATGCAGAATAAAATCGAACCTTTCCCTTGTCCCACAGATAAGAGTTAACAACAGTGGTAGTACCAAAATGGATCACTCTTCAACAGCCAAGATAAACTACACACATTGAATGTGGTCAAATTCACAAATGAAAATTTCCACATAAGAATATATGTATATACACACACACACGCATATGTATGTGAAAGAGAACATAATGTAGGTTCCATTTATATCAAATATAGAATAGGCAAATCAAATGATGGAGTTAGAATAGTGATTGCTTGGCCTAGTGGTGGTGGCGCACACCTTTAATCTCAGCACTTGGGAGACAGAGACAGGCAGATCTCTGTGAGTTAGAGGCCAGCCTGATCTGTAACTTTGGAATCCTGTCTTGAAAAGCAAAAACAAAGACAAACAAACAAACAAACAAGACTAGTGATTTAGTGAATGCTCTTGGGGAGATGATGATGGAAGAGATTTGCAGGGTGCCTCTGGGACATTAGTCATGTTTTATTACTGATCTGCATGGTTGCTATATTGGCTGATTACCCTGTGTACTGAAAAATAATGCTATAAACTATGGGAATAGTTACAGCATAGGTTCTGAGTTGCACAACTGTCTTCTGGAGTTGTGTACCTTCATAGCTTTTCCCAGAAACTGGTTGTCTCAAATGAAGCCCAGCATGGTTCCTGTCATGGAGAGGGAACCTGGGGTTATCAGCAACGGGGACATCTTCCACATGTGGCAGAAGTACGGCCCCTACTTACTCAGGGCTCTGGACGGAGCCTCCCACACAGTGGAATCTCTCAGGGACAGTTTTCCAGTCTTTAGCCATTTTCACCATGGCACCTGCATCGAGGACACCATAGCCAAAGAGGTGATTAAATTCCAGGCCAACCCCATTCCGTCGCCATTGATGGACTTCATCATGGAGCTGGTTCCGCTTGGAGGTGAGCACAGTCAGATGCTGCATGTCTCTCCAGGTCAGATCCAGGCTGTGACAGAGTACAGAGCAAAGATCAGAGTGAGAAGGGAGCAGGATATGAGATTAACTCAGAAACTCAGTAGCCCTCTACACAGATGATAAATAGACTGAGAAAGAAATAAGAGAAACATCACCCTTCACAACAGCTACAAATAGCATAAAATATCTTGGCACAACTCTAACCAAACAAGTAGAAGACCTGTATGACAAGAACTTTAAATCTTTGAAGAAAGAAATTGAAGAAGACACCAGAAAATGGAAAGATCTCCCATTCCCTTGGGTAGGTAGAATTAACATAGTAAAAATGGCAATCTTACCTAAAGCAATGTACAGATTCAATGCAATGCCCATCAAAATCCCAGCAAAATTCCTCACAGACCTCAAAAGAACAGTACTCAATCCAGGATAGCCAAAACAATCCTGTGCTATAAAGGAACTTCTGGAGGCATCACAACCCCTGATTTCAAACTCTACTACAGAGCTACAGTTCTGAAAACGGCCTGGTATTGGCATAAAAACAGACAGGAGGACCAATGGAACTGAATCAAAAACCCAGATATTAATTCACACACCTATGTAAAAGCAATAGTTTATATTTAGGAATACATATGTACATATGCATGCAACGATAATGAAAAAAGAGGTCATGTATTTGGAGGAGAGAGGGGTGTATGAGAAGGTTTGGAGGGAGGAAAAGGAAGGGGAGAGATAGTATAATTATACTCTAACCTCAAAATTAAAAAAATAAAAGGAAAAAATAGACCTCGGTTTTATTCAGAATGGCTACATGCTCAGTGACAGCACATTTAATCAGCCTCCTTTGAAGCATGGGGTGGTCTTGTGACTAGGGCTGGCCAATGAGAAATAAGTAGCAGCTCTGGGAAGTTCATGCAGTAAGCATGCGTGCTCAAAGAATGGTGATTGCTCAGTGCAGAACCGTGCATTTCCTTAGGATTCCAGTAGGCTCATCCCTCCTCACTCCAGCTTACTGAGACTGCCCAATTTGTGTGTGTAGGGCCCAGGCAAGTGGCATTTTGCTCACCCAAATCCCAAGGAACAGAGTTAAGGCTTGTCCATAGAGGTTGAAAGGCTGAAGAGAGACACTTATTTGGGCTTGCAGCCGAGTGAGTAAAGGCAGATTAGACCCCACGATTGAGGTGCAATCATGAGATTACATATACACATCACATGAAATTACACACTACAATGCAGGTATTGGGAGACACTAAGCTTTCTTTAGCAAAAGCAGGCAACCGTTTCCAGAGTTGATGGTCCTGCAGACATGTCTGGACAGGATTAGCCTCCACCAGAGAATCACTCCTCAGGTAGGCTGACATCTGAACACTAGCTGTCACCTCCTGAAACTCTTATGGCCCTCAACAGGAACATACTTAGCCTCCAGCGCCAGGGCGAACACGCCAGCCGCCTCAGGAGCAGCTGCAGATGTCCCAGAATGTCTCAGAGTACAGTTGCCATACAAGTCTGTGGTGGCCTGGAATAGAGGATGTTGAGTAATGAATGAACAAGACACACTGTTTGAGCCCTAGACGCCGAGGATCACAGTAGTATCGATTTATCTTATTTAAGCTGTTCTGAAAAGTCAATGGTCAGTGGTGGGTTGAGTTGCGCTGAGCTTGGCTTTTGGACTCATCATCATGAGTTCATCCTAAGATACCATGACCTGCATCAACATTTCATTTCTCTTCCGGAAGGAGAAGGTGGGATTCCCAAAGTGGGAAGACTAAGTTTCTGGAGACAGGGCAAGTTATTTTACCTGGAAAGGGCAGGTATTCCTTTCTACCTAAAATTTACGAAGGTATTCTGAGACATGCCAAGAAACCCTGGTGTGTGCTGGTTTCCTCCTCAGCTTCAGTTAGGGGATACCATGTATCCCCTAAATAAAGTGTTAGGGGTTAATAGAGTGTTACAGGACTTTTCAATGAGAACACTTTCATTTTCAATATTTGTGAGAGCTGGGTTTTCATTGAGATCATGTATAAAACACAGAAATTCTTCTCCCTATACAGGGTTCTCAGGAGAGCTTATTATTTTAGGGAGGTTTAAAGGTGGTCTATTGGGAAAACTACAATATTCAAAAGAAGGGCCCTTCCCAAGCCAAGTACAGAGAGTGTCATAGATGAGGGCTGATGACAAAAATCCCATCACTTGGGGCCTCTGGATAGGGACTGGGCTCCCAGAGGGTGGAACAAGGTACCACAAACAGAACAGGATCGAAGTTGCCCTCCATTGTTCCTTTCTGCTAGGCTCTGGATGGATCATAGGGGCTGAAGTCCCATTCTGCTTAGGAGTTGGCATGTCTTCTTCTCTAACCTCAAAAAGCCACCCAGGAGGGCCACAGAGGGATGATGGGTAGTTGTTAAGGGCAGCATCTCTTGTAGCCAAAAGTCCTTTCCCTCTTTGCTCATTTGTAAGACCGACTGTATGGCCTAAAACTTAGGATGTAGCTTATCCATGGCTTTAAGTCATATGTCTGGCTTGAAGGACTAAAGAAACACTGGAATGTGAGCATAGTAACCAGAAAGGCAGAAGCCCTGAAAGGGCTACTGTGCTCTGCCGGTGAAGAAAAGTTTATTGTAATACCTGGTTGCCTAGGAAGGAAGAGGATTTCCTCAGGAAAGAGAGAGACAGAGAACCCATTTTATAATATGAGGGAATCAGACTTTTTTCCCTGAGTAAATACACAGCTGGACTCACCTTTAGGAGGGCTAAAGAGCCACAGAAGTCCACCCATGGACATTATTATTATTATTATTTTGCTGTATTGGTGATCCAACCCAGCGTCGGGTATATGCTAAGGCAAGAATTCTACCCCTTGCAGCCTCATTCCTAGCCTGGTGGTGTTTCTAACTGCTATAATGCAGGGGTGCTTTCTTAGTGCTTGTGGCTTGATGTGATGTCTCAATTCTCACAGTTATTCCTCTCCTTGTAAGTGACATGCCCGGAAACCTATTGGTAAACCAGAGCTCGTCATTACTTGCATGCCAAAGCAAGATGCCACACCAGGAAGTCTACAGAAAATGAACTGGAAAAGGTTCGCCGCAGGATCTTACTTCCCACCTGCAGAGGGTTGGTCTCCATCTTGGTTAAGCTCAACTAGACATGGAGAAATTGGATGTTCTCCTTAGAAGCTGTGCTAACTTATAAAGAGAAGGGAGTGCGGTTGAGAGATCAGTCTGTCACAGAGGGGCCCCTGGCGCTAATGAACCAGACCGGAAGTAGCTTGCACGTACCACGCCAGCCTCGGGATTCCTCTTCCTCCCATTGCTGAAGGTGGATGCCAAGGTGGAAGAACAGCTCTCGTCGTACAAGGCGGTCCTGCCGTCGTTGATGGCTGAGTTGATGGAGATCGTCCACATGCTTGATGCATAACCATCGCAATTGCAGTCGTCATAGCTGCCGCCATCCCCGGAAGCCCACACGTAGATGCTGCCTTTTCCCCCACGGCCCTGGTAGAGCAAGGAAGATGTGGCACCAAGTCCCAACATTGAGCAAACGGGAGCAGCGGGGTCCTGGCCTGGGGCTAGGGGTTAGGCTAGGGAGGGTCAGGATTTAAGCCAATGCTGGTGTGCAATCAAATACTGAAGCTTCATTTTATCTGGGCTGGAAACTCATCCGGTGGGAAATAGTAGAAATGATCTCCACCCGAAGAATGATAAATATAAGCTCATGAGAATTTGTAATTTTAGCTGAGACTAACAGGTTAACAAAGGTTAGAGGCATTGCTTTAAAAATTTACCCATAAACATATTTTTAAAAAGCCTTAAAATATGCCAGTGAACTGATTTTCAAAATGCCTCAAAGGTAGTACATGCTCATTATAAAAAGTATCAAAGTATATAGAAAAGAAAAGTTAAAATCCCCCAGGGGCAATCATTGTGATCTTATTCTTATATGCAAGTGTTCAGAGAAATTTAAGTGTACATGTCTATGCTTATATTAAACTACATAAGTTGTATATGTAGATATAAAAACGAAGTACATGTTTAACTAGTATGATATAAAATCTTACATATGTGTATATAGCTTTAAAAAACCCAGTTGGCTAATAAGAGAATCCTATAGGAAATGATACATGCCATTTGACCTGGGCAAGGGACCAACTCTAGGAATAAAGCCTAATGTAAGGAAGTAACACAATAGCCAATGAAATCTGAGCTCCAGAGGGTAGCACGGTAGTTATCCCACTTGGCCATCATCAGTTACAGAAGATAAACTGGTTATTAGTGACTCAAGTCAGTATTGCTCCTGTCCAGTCTCTGCCCTTAGTATTTTATTTTATTTTATTTATCTTTCCTTGCCTCTATGACTAGTCTCCTTCCTGTCTGCCTTAACCAGGATTAGGCATTTGTTGGTTGCTTTCTCCTCTGTTGTTGTGGAGGCAGTGGAACTGGGTGGGGAGTGGAGAGGAGGGTAGCCATGCAGTGTGGGAAGTGACGGGCAGGCGTACAAGTTCCTCTTTCTCCACAACTTGGTTCAGAGTGGCTGGGAAACCCTCTGAAGCAGTGGTTCTCAACCTTTGGGTCTTGACCTCATGGGAGGGGTGTCACATATTAGATATTCTGCATATCAGATATTTACATTGCAATTCATAACAGTAGCAAAATTACAGCTATGACATACCAATGAAAATAATTTTATGGTTAAGGTCACCACAACAGGAGGAACTGTATTAAAGGGTTGCAGCGTTAGGAAGGTTGATAACCACTGCTCTAAAGGGAGGGGTGGAAGAGAGGAGGAAAGGGGGAGGGAGAGGGAGGAAAGAAGAACGAAAGAAAAGGGGTGGGGGAAGACAGAGTAAACCCCTGTGTGGCCACCAGGGGTCTGTGGTTCTGATTCAGTGGTTTAAGGTGGAGATAATCATTAGAAAACGAGGGACTGGATCACCTCCAAGGTCTATGTGTCTCTTGACAAGGAGAAGTGGCATTCTGAATTCCTTCTAACAGGACCAGGAACTAATTAGCCCGTGACTGAGTCAATAAGTTCACTAATAATTGTTTGACCACAAACTGGGAATTGTCTTCAGATTCTTGGTAAATCTATACTGCTGAAAGCCTCTATCAAAATAAGCAACTGCTCTTGGAAATCACGGCGAAGAGGAAAAGATGGTTTCTGATGTTGACATATTCTCAGGTTCAGATTTGGGTGTGATACCTGGATAACCCTCCCTTGCAAGTCCCTGAGCAGGCTGCCAGTGAGTGAAGAGAGAAGCATCCTTGATATAAGGAAGCACCTTAGTGTAAAGGGTGTGTCACTGTGACCTCTGCTTGCATAATTCCATGTATCAATACCCTTTGTAATATGACTTTGCAGCTTTGTCTAAGAAGAGAAGGGGGCTCTCTTTCCTACTTGGATCCTGACTGACTTCATGTCTTGATCTGACCATCAAAATGTGAGAGATATCAAGCAGGAAAAGATTCTGAACACAAGACTTAAGGAACCTTCTACATCCCTGCTATGTCTTGGAACTTGGTTATACAGGGCAACGAATCTGACGTAGCCTGTCAAGAAGGCAGTCAAATTTATGGCCCCAGCTGATGGTCAATTCAAAAGCTTCCTCAGACCAGCCAGTCACTAGCTTGCCTTTCACAAATGCATGAATAAGGATGTAAGGGGGGCTGGGTTGCAGAGCAGCTGCTACTGAATGGAAGTGAAGGCCTTGTTTTGTAGCTCACCTTGTGCGTAGCCTTGAACTCACAGAATCCCTCCTGTCCCAGCCTCTCAAATGCTGGAGTCACACGTGTGCCCTACCACGTCTGGTTTTCACCTTGATGTCTTATGATGTTAGCATGCTTTAAAAAATTATTTAGCTTTTTATTGTGAAAATTACATGCAATGTAGAACAATTGAAATGCATAGACGGTGGAGCAGAAAATAGAAATTCTTTATAACCTGTGAATAAGTGATTCCTAGCGTGATTCTGTGGTTCCTGACAGCTTTATATAGAGAGGCAAAGCATTAGTCTAGTTTCCGCAATGGACCTGGGATAATAAAATAGATTCACTTTATTTGACCTGCTTAAAAATGCATTTTTTACTATTATATAATTAACATTTGTTCATGTGATTAAGGGTATTTTATATTATGCTTTATTAGTCTTATTAAATAGACATTTCACAATTTATTCTCTTCTTTTTAGATATACATGGAGGATTATTTATAGTTTTAAAATAATGCCTAATTTTAAAAATGAGCATAATTTTATCTATGTCTTTTTTTTAACAAATCTCTGTTTACTTAGGTGGAGCTACTAACAGAAGGAATTTTTGATGAGAAGGAATGCATTTTTGAAGATTCTTCATCCACATAGCTGTATTAATGCTCTTTATGATAACTCTAGTGTCAATGTCTATAAATAATAAATGCCAATATGAACTAGTTTTGTTTTTATGGTGCTGGGAATTGACCAGCGTCTTGTACATGCTAGGCAGACCTCTCCTTCCTGACTGGGGTTCACGTGGCCCAGGCAGGCTTTGAACTCCTTCTGTCGCTGAAAATGACCGTGAACCCCTTGATCCTATACCCTCTGCCTTCTTCCACTTCTTTTTTGTCCCTGATAAGAAGGGAAGAATTGTAATAGTGTGTGAACCGTTTCAGAGGCTGGATTGCAGGCTTTAGGCCAAGCATCCTTTGGGCTTCAGAGGCTAAATCAGGACTGGTGTCCCTGAGCGCTCTGGCCAGGAGGCATCCATCACCTGCCGAGGCCCTGGTACTGCCGCCGCTATATCTGACCCACACTCTGATTAGATTTCATCAAGCAGCTCCAGGGCTTTGCCTGACCCACACCTGATTAATCACTTTCTCCTCAGTCAGCCCTCTACTCCCTCATCCTGGGCAGTGGTGTTTGAGTCACTCTCTTGCAAGAGGCTCATCATCTTTATGCATTCTAGTGCAGAAACCTGACACTTGTGCCGTGCCCTCCGTCCTTCCATCCTCCGTCTGCCCCAAGGACAATCTATCAGCCCGCAGTCTCATCAGGACCACAGAGAATTCCTGCAGCTTGTCTTTAACTACTCATAACTTCTTGGCTCTCTTTAGCAGATGTCCTGAAAAGAGATTAATAAGGGACTGGAATATAGTCATTAGAGGCAGCCCAAATGTTCCAGGCTGTCCTGGGTGTCTCTGTTCCCTGTATGCAAGAGAAGAGCGTCATGAGTCCTCTGTCATCATCAAGGTTCTCTCATGCTGTCTGAATTCTTCTTCTGAGCAGCAGAGCAAAAGAAGGGGTGGGAAGATGAGATTCCGTGTTCTCTGGTGGCTTGTCTGTTGCCTCATCCTTCTCACAGGGGCCATATCTGTCCATTCATGCAGTGAATGTATGCTCTCCAGTGCTCTGTCTGTTTCTAACTAGATTGCTCCTGTGACTGTAACAGATGGCAGACGGTGTCATCCCAGATCCTTTGGTTGTCAGAACCTCTTGTGCTTGGGAATGTCCAAATGCCAACGTGGGCATCTCTTTGTCTTAGTGCTGTTTCCCAAGAGGCCGAAGGCTTCTCTGTGTGCCTGCCCTCCAACTTGGACTACTAGAGCTGTCACCCCCAGGAGCAAATCTCATCCATTGGTTTCTGTCTTAGCTCCCTTGCACCCCACCAGTACAGTTTTACTGTATCTACATGTATTTCTGGTAATCTACGATTTTCATAGCTCACGGGGTAGCTGGCTTGAGCACACAGCCTGAGCTGGTCCCTTCTGGTTCTCATCACACAGCCATACTCACTCCTGGTGCTACCTTTGCCTCCAAAATAGCATCAACTCAAATCTTGAACTTGAGCTGAACACAAGCTCAGCTCAGATCTCAAATTCAAGCCTTGTCTCGGGGTTTGTTTTCGGGAGATCTCAAAGTAAAGACTGTGTTCCAGTTCGGTTTCTATTGCTGTGATAAAACACCATGAACAAAAGCAATGAGGGGAGGAAAGAGTTTGTTCAGCTTACAGTTTATTATAGTCCAGTCTCCGGAGAAGCCAGGGCAGGAGCTCAAAGCAGGGACCTGGAGGCCATGGAGGAGGGCTGCTTCCTGGCTTGCTCTCCGTGAGTAGCTCAGGCTGCTTTTGTAGAGCACCTACAATGGGCTGGGCCCTCCCATCAGTCACTAATTAAGAAGATGCAGCACAGGCCTTCCTTCCAGTCTGGGGAGGGGGCGTGTTTTCTTGATTGAAGTTCTCTCTTCCTTAAAGACTCAAGCTCATGTCAAGGTGACATAAAACTCACCAGCACAGGTAGAGCTTAGTTACTGGCCACCTCATCATTCAGGATCTCTGTTATCAATTCCCTGGTGTACTGTGGAGAATGCCTTAACTCTAAACCGAACATAAATACTACCAAGTTAAAGAGGCAAGACTGCCATATGGCACGGGCAGGGGGAACAATTTATTCTTTTCCTTGAGCATGCAGCCTGAGCTGGTCCCTTCTGGTTCTCATCACACGGCCAGACTCACTCCTGGCGCTACCCTTGCCTCCCCTGTGGGGGATCAAACCCAGAGAACTATGCATGCCTGGAGGACATTTGAGCACCGACACAGGTTGTCAGTTCCCTTCTTTCCATCTTGCCTGTTCTTTGAGAAAACTTACAAGAGGCAAACTGACATTTCTAAAGATCCGGATAAATGAGGTTTATATGTGAAGCGGGTTAGGCACTTGGGAATGGTAAAATCTATGGCAAACAGGGTGCTGTTAAGGCTTTCTTACCCACTTCTTCATTTTCCTCCTCATTTTTATTGTTATTATATTGGACAAGCAAAACCTATCTGCAGGGTGTTAATATTAAAGGGCAAATGTGTAGTAATAGGGGGGCGGCGGGGCTGCGACCCCAAAAACCCCAGCCGCCTGCTCGGCTAGCTTATGCCCCGAAATAATTACACAGACACTGTATTCTTTTAATCACTGCTTGGCCCTTAGCTCTAGCCCTTACTGGCTAATTCTGATATCTCAATCAACCCATCTCTAACAATCTGTGAGCACCGGTCTTACCGGGAAGATTCTAGTTCAGAGCTTCATCGCGTGTGTCTGCCTAGGAGCCTGGAGCATGGCGTCTCTCCTGAGGCGTCTGCTCTGGAGAGGAGAACTGTGGAGTCTGACCTCACTTCCTCTTCCTCCCGGCCTTCTGTTCTGTTTACTCCACCCACCTAAGGGTGGGCCTATCCAATGGGCCTAGCAGTTTCTTTATTGCTTAGCCAATGAAATCAACAGATTGATATATGACACTCCCACATCACTTCCCCTTTTTCTGTTTAAACAAAAAAAGGAAGGCTTTAACCTTAACATAGCAAAATTACATATAACAAAACAGTTATCAAGTAAAAGTTACATCAGAAACATTTATACATATAACAAAATTGACCGTAAATCTCTATCAATAAAGCAAAATCTATACTAATTCAAATTATTCATATCTATATCATATCCCCCTTTAAATGTAAAAGAATTTATAAACTATATTTGGGAACATGGGCGCAGTTTTTTCTCTCCAAACTGCTTCCTGCTGAATGGGGGCGTCGTTAATTAGGTCTTTCTTGGTATAACCTGTGTGCTAGTTTCATCTCAGTTGGCAGTTGAGCGAAGCAATTTTCTGAAGATGTTCACAGCAAACCTTCAGGAGGACGTGGTCCATCATACCAAATCGGAATAGAAGAAATCCATACAGTCTCATCCTCTGTGAAAACAAAATAAGAAACTCCTTTCCAAAGCATCATGTCCTTAGATCCAAATTTCAAAGTCATACCCTCATGATATCCATTCTGGTTCCACTTGGCAGCCCATATAATGAAATTTCTCTCTGTACTTAGCTCCTTCACAGTCAAAAATTTTAAAGAAAACACAATGTACATAATCCAGACTTTCTGTGAATTTTCCATCTTTACGCGGCTTATTTTTATTTATATCTATAACTATCTGTACTCTGTCTCTTTAAAGACTTTACTTTTTTCTTTTTAAACCATTAACTTTATTCTCTATATTCTTTTTCTTCTCTCTCCCAAGCCAACGTACATTCATCCAACAGTGTGATTCATTTAGTGGTCTGAATCTGTCCTATTGTGAATCTGCAATTTTTTACTATCCAGGAGCACTTTTGATTTGTGCCTTTAAATCACCAGGCGCTTAAGAATCTAAACTGTGACATTCCTAGGTTAACTTTTTGCTTTTTGAGCGCATATCTTTGACCTGGAATAACCCTGTAGACCAGGCTGTCTTTGAACTCTCAGAGATCCGCCTGTCTCTGCCTCCCAGGCATTGGGATTAAAGGTGTTTGCTACTACTTGAACTCACAGACATCTGTTTGTCTCTGCCTTTTAGGCACTGGGATTAAAGGCGTGTGCTACCACACCTTGAAGTCACAGAGGTCTAACTCCCTCTGCCTCCCAAGTGTTGGGATTAAAGGTGTGTACACACAACAACTCTCTTCCTTTTTTTTGTTTTTTGCTTTAAGAACTTCAACTTTCAGCTTGCATATATTTTTAACACACTTTAAACCATTCAGAAATTTTCTCTGTCTTTGAATCTCTCTTTACTGTATATCTCTCTTTCTGACCACAAGAGCCTTTAATTTACCAAGCAATATCAGTAGGACTAAAGGCGTGGCTTTGCCAGCTAGATCCAGTCCATTCCTTAGCTTTCCAGCCTCATGGCTGAGGTATTGGCTGCAAGGTCCCTGCCAGCCAGCGAGCTACAACAGACAACACTCAAGTCCTCTCTCTGTAGCCGGCCCTCCTGCCTCAAACAGTCAGAGTTTGCCCTGGCAGGATGGCCCAGAAAGCCGGCATTTTAAAACAACACAGGTTTGTTCCTGCTGCTGAGTCAGGAAAATTTCAAAATGGAGGACATACCATTTTGTGCTAGCTCTGGGGCCACCAGGTAGGAGCGGCGCTCAGCACTTCAATTCTGAGACTGAGCATGCAGCACAGAAATTCTTTTCATCCAAGTTACATCCAAATCTGACACGCAGAGCACTGCGCAGTCTGAAAACACTTCTCTGTATGGCAGCAGGAATCTGCTATGCTCTTCCGCCAGCCTAAGCCTGATTCTGCCTTCGCCCAGGAGCAGGCGGGGAGCTCTGAGTCATCGTCAAGGTCTCAGAGCACTCTCCTTCCGATCCCAAGCGGGAACACAAACATAAAGCCAGAGTTTGCACTGGCGGCAAAGCCCCAGGAAGCCGTGCTTTAAAATAACGCAGCTTTTTTTTTCTGCTGCTCTTGCTGAATCAGGAAATCTCTCTACAGCACGCCACCAACAAACAGCAAAAATCTGTGTTAAACGCTCTCTCCCTTATTTTTAAGCCTTCTCAGGTTTTTTAAGTGGGTTTAGCCCCACGTTGGGCGCCATTTGTAGTAATAGGGGGCGGCGGGGCTGCGACCCCAAAAACCCCAGCCGCCTGCTCGGCTAGCTTATGCCCCGAAATAATTACACAGACACTGTATTCTTTTAATCACTGCTTGTCCCTTAGCTCTAGCCCTTACTGGCTAATTCTGATATCTCAATCAACCCATCTCTAACAATCTGTGAGCACCGGTCTTACCGGGAAGATTCTAGTTCAGAGTTTCATCGCGTGTGTCTGCCTAGGAGCCTGGAGCATGGCGTCTCTCCTGAGGCGTCTGCTCTGGAGAGGAGAACTGTGGAGTCTGACCTCACTTCCTCTTCCTCCCGGCCTTCTGTTCTGTTTACTCCACCCACCTAAGGGTGGGCCTATCCAATGGGCCTAGCAGTTTCTTTATTGCTTAGCCAATGAAATCAACAGATTGATATATGACACTCCCACATCACAAATGTAAGAGTCGCTACTGTGTGTAGGGGTCAGACTTCCGTGTGTGAATGGACATTGTCTCTCCCAGGCGGGTTTGTCTTTAGAGTCAACCTGAGAGCTGACCGGATGAGAAGCTCTTCGCAGCTGTATAGCATGCTGCCACTTAGAGAATTCTCCACACTGTCTAAAAAGTGTGATCTTGAAACAAAGCCTTGTTCCCACAGCTTGGGGAGAAGCCAGATGACAGGACATGTCTTCCCCACCTCACCGTGCGCTTTCCTCGGCAAAATATTTGCATGCTGTTGTCGGAAGATAAGTCATGAAGATTTTTCTATTGCTTTTTAGCAACCTTGGCATGTTTTGCAAAGCACTGCGCTTGAAAATGCCTTTCAGGTGGAGACAGGGAGGTTACAGATGGAGCAGAGAGAGTGATCCAGCTCTGAGATGTGACATTCGGAAGCACAGGAAATGACAGGAGCCACCCAGGGATGCCTTGTTTCAAATGCATCTGCATTGCAAATGTGGCCAGAGGGCACTTGTCACTTACTTGCCTGATCCTTCCAGCTTCAGGTGCCAAAATGTACCATGTCTGCTGGATAAATGGACACCTGTCAAATACCCCCTAGGTTCTTGCTGTCTGGCCCTGGGTTGGGTGTCTGCTTTTTTTTTTCAACCATGCGGTGAGTCACATGTTAAGAAAGCAAGCTGATGATGTGTCAAGATTCCCAGCCTTGAGTATGTGAAGCAGACAGCGACACCACCTTCTCCAACCAGGTCCCATCGGTAGGTCTTCGGCTTGTGCCGTTCTAATGCCAGGGTCTTCCACACAGATTCGGATTGGCTCAATGTCAACAGCAGATTGCCACAAACCTTGGAACAGGACATTTTGCTAGTTTCCCACCAGGCCCCACCCAAGTGTAGGATGTTTAGTTAAAGACACAAAGCTGTTCACTTTCAGGACTTTGTGTTTCTTAAAACTTGTGTTGAATGTAAGGGAGACAACTCTTCTATAGAGTGAGGTCACGGCTTACTTAGCCAAGCTGTCCTCCATGGCCACAGGATGGAAAACCTGTCATTTTGCAGAAACATGTGACTCAGGGTTTCAGGTGCTTTTATTCCAGTCCTATCCCCCTAAGGGAACTTTCAGCCTCACTAGGACAAGGCTGTTGCTATTTACAGGGCGGGCGTGGAGTATAAACTTCTAAGACAGAAGAAAACCAATGAGGTGTCGGTGAACAACACATTCTCTGGAAGGAAGTCAAAGCTCTATTTGTCAGTTTCCATCCCTGATTTCAAGCTCTCAGTGTGACGTCATCAGGAGCAGCTCCATCATGGCACTGACTATGCAGGGACACTTCTATCATTAAGATTACCCCCCTCCCCCCCGAAGTCACATATCCACTTTGACAATTCTATTGGTGTCATTCTTGGTCAGCTCATGTTTAGGCAGTCATGTTGGTGAGACTTTGCGGGTTCTAATGTTACTAGGTGACGTAATCTCACAGCAAACTACCTGATCCTCCAGCTCTCACAACCTTTCCTGCCCCTCTTCCACACTGATCTCTGAACTGTAGATGTGGGAGTGTTTTGTAGACATGTCCCTCAGGACTAGTCTCCTCAACTCTGAATTTGGATTGGTTGTGGTTTTCTGTGAATTTTTCTAGTGCTTGTCCTTGAACTATGGTACAGAATGAAGGAAGACGGTCTTTTGAATTTGCAAAAGAGAAGAAAAAAAATACTGTCACCGGACCAGTGATTGACCATCCTGCCTATGAAGGAGAGAGCCAGGGGATATCAAGGTGACCTGGAATAGTGACCAGGTCTTTCCACAGAGTCTGGCTAAGTCCCTTTCTGATGGCCTTTCTAAGATTGGAAGGGTGCATGAAATTTCTAGCACTACCATAACAAAGTACTACAAATCACGTGTTCTAAACAGCAGAAATTAATTGCCAAGCTGCCCTGGAATCCCTTGGAATTTCATTGTTTGAGACTGAAGTGTCGACTGAATTTTATCTCCCCCGCAGACCTTGGAAGAAGGCTCCCATGCATCCTCCTCAGTCTCTGGTGATTTCCTGACATCTTGGTATTCCTTGGCTTGCACATGGTCCTGGGACCTCTGTCTTTATTTTTGTGCAATAGTCTCCCTCTGAGCATGTCGGTGGGCAAACACTATCATTTTAATTAATAACTAAGGATTTTTATCCTTATTATACTGGCTTAGGGGCCTGACCCACTCAACACGCCTTCATCTTAACTAATTATTTCTTCAATGACCTGAATCTCAAATTAGGCTATATTCTGAAGTCAAGACTTCAAGAGGACAAATGGGACACACTATTCAACCCTGTTACAGAGTGACATATGGTCTTATAATTCTGTTCAGATCTTCAGCAGAATTCAACAGTACACGAGAGATTTCTCCATTAGAGGGTGGGGGAAGCCGAATATCCACCTTGTGAGATGTCCCAAGAAGAAGAGAAAAAGAAGGTGTTAGAAATGTCACCGTCCTGAGTCTTTCAGACAGAACCACATTAATTTCGAAACATAGGCTTGGGGAGGATGTGTCTCCTAATCTGGGGCCAAGGTTTCCCTGAGAACAGTGGGGATAAGTGGAACAGAGGCTGCCAGGCTGTGACAAGAGAGGATGGGAAGGGGTCTTTCCACTACCTGAACACATGTCCCAAAGAAGACCAAGGGGCTGAAGAGAAGGAGTTCCGAAGCCAGAGAAAACAGGGATGAGGTGGCCTAGCATCTCACAGCTGTCTGGGATCCAGGAGGCCGAACTCTCCCTCAGCTATGTGAGGACCTGCCTGAATCACCTCATTGTTGCTGTCACTCCTGCCTCCTCAAAAGATGTCCTTTGGCTCAGCTACCTGGATGTCTGTTCCCGTGGCATAGAGATTAAGCAGAACATAGAGCTTGGTCACCAGACATCTATAAGACACTGTCACTCCCAGAATGTAAGCTGTTGTCATGCCCTTTCTGTTTAGCGTGGGTGTTTAAGGTGCTATTTTAGGGTCTCAGTATCTCAGGGTTATGAGACATGGAGTCCCAAGTCATTGATAGCAGCACTCCTCTGCCCTTGAGAGAATCTTGTTAAAATGAAGTCTTGGCCACAGCAGGCAGGCTTGGCTGAGCCATGGCATTTCCCACTACTTTTCTCCCCAAGGCTTGCCAGTAGCCATGCTTGAAGTTCAGTGATGCAAAAACAGCTTGTGAAGATGGTCTGGGAACCGATGCTCAAATCACAGATATTGTGGTATTTCAGGCCCCAGCAATCCAAAGAAGAGTCAGGGTACCCCTAATGTGCCCTCTCTGAATTCTTGATCCATGGGACCTACAATATCTACAGAGACTGTGTTCATGCCGTAAAGTCTTAGGGTAGCTGACAAAGGGTCAGCGGTGCATGGGACTGTGGGCATTTCCCAGTGCCATGACCACATTGTACCAAATTTACATCTCATAATGATTCCAATCCCTTGAAGGATTCCACATATGACTGCTCTCTAGGCAACAAAACAGGACAGGCTGGGTGCAATCACTTGCTGATAGGTTCTCAGGTACAAGGGATTGGAATGGGGTCTTGGCCCAGGAGTGCTTTGCTCCGTGAACCTGACTTGTGTCCTGTCTAGGTGACCCCTGTCCTGTAATATGAGGCAGCATTGTTTCGTTAACTATGAAGCTGTGTCTCCCGGTTGCCCTCCCATTGGAGGCTCCAACTTGGTGCCTTCTCTTCGGCCCTGTCCATTGCTGAGCTAGTTCAGGAATCAATGGCCACAAAATTCATTGCTCAGACCTCCTACCATAGAAGCACTGGGGCTTTTCTTGGAAGCTTCTGCCCCTGGATCCGCCATCGAGTGTGGGCTGAGACACTCCCACCGGCAGTTTGTAGGCTGCTTCTGACTTTCCACTGAGCATGCCACAAAGAGGCCAGTGCTGGTCCATTTCTGGCATGCATGGGTGACTTCGCATGAAGACAACCTGTCAGCTCAGCAGAAACTCTTTCCGAGCAGGATGACAGTCTCAGAGTCTTGTACAAATTTCCTCCTCTGTCCCCATCACACAGGTCAGGCCTTGTTCCTGACTAACCTTTTCTGACGTCATTGCTTCTCACTCACATACGATTGCTTGGAATTCCCTCCCATGCACCTCTTGCACGGCTAAACCGTACTTTCCACAGGATCTAAATGGACCTGCAGAGTTAGAGACCCACTTCAACCACACCCTGCCACTTTGTCCACTGTATTGTCACCACTAGTTTACCCTCTGTGTCCTACCTCACATATGGCCTGGAGCCTTGTGGGGACAGGCATTTCTTTACCTTGTTCACACCGTCAGCCATGGCCTGGAGTGTGAGCTCCCGGGGTCCATCCACCGTCTTCCCATTGTCTGTGGGGCCCCAGCTGGCACTGTAGATATCTATCATTTGAGGCATGTGACTGATAGAGGAGGCCTCGATGATGTCTGTCATAAAAGGCTGGTCCAGCATCCGGATACCTGCGCACGGGGTGAACAGAGAAACAAGACGTTGATACCTCAGCTCTCAGAAGACGTGGGGGTAGAGAAAAGCTTGGGTCCCGGGAGGACATGGGGACCTTCATGGAGTCTGAGGGTCAGAATGGTACTCAGATCACCCTACCCACTTCTTTCCAGACCTTACTCATGTCTGTTTTATATTGATTTTATTGAGCTCTACATTTTTTTTCTGTTCCCCTACTTCTCTCCCCTCCCCTTCAACCCTCTCCCATGGTCCCTATGCTTCCAATTTACTCAGGAGATCTTGTCTTTTTCTACTTCCCATGTAGATTAGATCCATGTATGTCTCTCTTATGGTCCTCATTGTTGTCTAGGTTCTGTGGGATTGTGATTTATAGCTGGTTTTCTTTGCTTTATGTCTAAAAGCCACTTATGAGTGAGTACACATGATAACTGTCTTTCTGGAGGTGGGTTACCTCACTCAATATGATGTTTTCTAGACCCATTCATTTGCCTGCAAATTTCAAAATGTCATTATTTTTTCTGCTGTGTAGTACTCCATTGTGTAAATGTACCACATTTTTCTTATCCATTCTTCAGTCAAGGGGCATTTATGTTGTTTCCAGGCTCTCGTTATGACAAACAATGATGCTATGAACATAGTTGAGCACATGTCTTTGTGGTACAATTGAGCATCCTTTGAGTATTTACCCATAAGTGGTATTGCTGGTTCTTGAGGAAGGTTGTTTCCTAATATTCTGAGAAATTACCACACTGACATCCAAAAGGGTTGTACCAGCTTACATTCCCACCAGCAATGCAGGAGTGTTCCCTTTACCCCACAACCTCTCCAGCATAAGTTGTTACCAGTGTTTTTGATCTTGGCCATTCTTACAGGTGTAAGATGAAATCTCAGAGTTGTTTTGATTTGCATTTCTCTGATAGCTAAGGATGCTGAGCATTTCCTTAAGTGTCTTTCAGCCATTTTAGATTCCTCTGTTGAGAGTTCTCTGTTTAGGTCTGTACTCCATTTTTTAAATTGGATTATTTGTTCTTTTGATGATCAATTTCTCGAGTTCCTTGTATATTTTGGAGATCAGACCTCTGTCTGATGTGGGATTGGTGAAGATCTTTTCCCATTCTGTAGGCTGTTGTTTTGTCTTGTTGACCATGTCCTTTGCTTTACAGAAGCTTTTCAGTTTCAGGTGGTCCTATTTATTAATTGTTTCTTTCAGTGTCTGTGCTACTGGGGTTATATTTAGGAAGTGGTCTCCTGTGCCAATGTGTTCAAGTGTACTTCCCACTTTCTCTTCTATGAGGTTGAATGCTTCACTCATGTCTTACTTGAGTAATTATTTGAAGAAAAGAATTATTCTCCAAACAAAATTTATTTGAATTCTTACTGGGGGGACAAGGTGTGAAAGGGCATCCTTACTAAGCCTCTAAGTGGGAACCCAGCCTCCTACGGTGCAGAATTGACCTTTGTTGATGGGGCCAGGTTTCTAGATGCAGCTGCGACTGGAAGGAAGCGATGGACACTTAGAAAGAAGCTCCAGGGTGCAGAGAGCAGGGGATGGGGTGGTACAAGAGGTGAGGAACCATCAGCTCATCACAGCTTGGAAGGAATGTGATGGAGACAGAGATGGAGCAGGTTAGTATAAATGGTCAGCAATGGGGTGCGTGATACACTGGGATATCTTTGTGAATCTGTTATTCTTTGATGTCTTTTGGGTAACATCCTGCCAGGAGGGAGTAGAGCTTGATGTTCAGGATTGAACTGGGCAAATCAGAGCTGCACACGGGACACAAGGAGAAAGGACAAAGAGGACAAACTCACTCATCAGACCGCCTGGCTGACCCTAGGGCTGCTTCTAAGTTAACTCACCAGCAGCCAGTGAGATGAGCCAGCTGAATCTGGTCTAAACTGCTCTCTGCAAGGCTTTGCCATGTGGGGTATGCCAGCTGCACCCTAGAGTGTTGGGAAGCTGAGCTGGCTTTACCCATGGGAACCACTGTGATCTGAGTGTGCTTCCTAAAGATTTGTGCTGGCTCCTGGATACTCAGTAGCAGTATGAGAGCTGACGGAATTACGTCATTGTGGGAACACTGTTCTCAGAAGGGATTAACGCAGTTCACTTGGGACCTTGTGAATGAGTTGTTAAAACATGAGTAACACCGAGGCTCCTGTTCTCTGGCTTTTTTTTTTTTTATTTTTCAAGACAGAGTTTCTCTGTGTAGCTTTGGTGCCTGTCCTGAAACTAGCTAGCTTTTGTAGACCAGGCTGGCGGTGAACTCACAGAGATCCATCTGCCTCTGCCTCCTGAGTGCTGGGATTAAAGACATGCATCACCACTGCGTGGCAAGACTGATGAGTTCTTCAGAATGAATGTCTGCATCTGATGTCATTGCTTTCTTTAGGGTATTTTCTAACAGAAACAACAGGTTCAGAAGAATAAGCAGTAAAGGCCAAAGACGGTCATTAATCCCTCTGCCTTTGCCCTAACCCTTAAGTCAGGGCACCCATTTATGACAACTAACGTTCAATTTTGAATTGGAATCTTTTTGTTGGAACGAAGCTCATTTGGATTAAGAACTGTTCCGAACTTTTTAGAGGTTGCGTTGTAAGAAAGCTTAAAAATACATTTCGCTGTGGACCTATGTCTATTCTGTTTACTTATGAAATGTAGCCTGTGCACAGTGGTGATGCCGGTAATTTGCTTTAAGGAGAATGCTCTTGTGCTTTCGGATTCGCTCAGTGCTAGACACCCAGGCCTGGGTTCAATCAGCAAGCCAGTAACAATTTGACACGGAGACCACTGGGCTACAGGATAAACTGAACAGAAAGTATTTCAAGTGAAATCATTCCTGCATTGTAGGTGGCAAAGAAACAGAGGGACAAACATTTTCTTGTTTTAAGGAGAAAGCTCATATGCTTTTGGATTTACCTGGTACTAATGACCCAGGCTTGAGCAGCCAACCTCACAAAGAAGAAAGGAGAGGTAAACAGTGTTAACAGTGGTCAAAGTAGCCCTTGCTGTCCCACCAGCTGCCTGATGGCAGCCCTGCACCTTGGACCCTTTTTCTCTTTACGACTGTGGTTCTGGAGGGCCCCTCCTTCTTCATCCTGTCATGCATGCTCTCTGTGCTGAAAGGAAATGCAATTGCTGATATGTATTCATTTGACTGCTTCAGCATTGGGAGAGGCAGGGGTGGCCGCAGACTGAGAGCTGAGTTCGTTCATTTTCTTGGGGCCAGACTCCTGGCATTTCTTTTAATTATGTTAACCTCAGAAGGACTGAGGTACACATTTATTGAATGAGATGCAGTATTAATTCTGCAAATGACAGTACTATTAGCGACCAAGACACAGGCTCAGGGTGACCTTATGGCTTTTTAGGGGGGCAGCATCTCCCCAAAGGCTAGACATGGCCTTGAGTTTTCAGCAGCATTAGGCTGACAAACCAGCAAGTCATGTTGCTGGGAAGGTTTTTTTTTTATTTTTGTACATTTACATATTTATGACTGATAGGTTTTAAATTTCAGTTTTTTTCCAATCTCCCCCTTTTAGTGTGTGCACGTGAGTGTGCCTGTGTGTATGCATGATATCTGCCTGTATAACAACAAGCCTGGGACACCAGTCTTCATGTTTGACAATTACTCTTAGAGCTAACCTGATTGGAACTCTTCCTCCCTCCTTCCTTGGCTATGTGGAGAAACAGTAGTAACAACTGTGTTCTTAAAAATAGATGCCTGAAACCAGAGAGTGCCCAGTTTTTTAGGTGTCCTTTAAGATGATTTCTGAGGGTTATACAAGTCCCTGAGTGGAAAAAATGAAGACGGAGTTGGTTCCCAGTCATACAGGCTTGCAACTCCATCCCGATTTGGCTTCATCAGTAGAGATAGTTTCCTAAGCAGGGCCACCAAGTGCAAAAGAATCTCACAGTTTAATAAGACATGGTCACTGAGTTTATGTGTCATATAGAGATGCAATAATGCGATATAATTGCAGAGTGCATTGAAGAGCAAAGAGTTTTGCATTGGGCCTGACAGGTAATATGTTGGTTGTTATTATTAGTTTTATAGTTGTCATTATTCAAGTACCCATGGATATTTGGACTGTTAGAGCCTTTCTGAGTACCGATATTTTGAGACCCTGGAAATGAGAACCCAGGAAAAGTCACACACTGTATTTTCAACACCTGAACAGCAGGAGATATTGGCAGATGGTCTTGTAGTCTGTTCTGCCTGGAGGTTCCCAGAGCACTGTGCATTGGGTCACTAGACGGGCATCTTTGCTACACTCTGGGAAGTTCCCACTGATGTCTGGTACCCAGACATTCCTACAGTATATTTGAGAAGCTAGGAGTGTCTGGAGAAGGCTTCTGATTGCTGGGAACTGATCTGATGTAGGCAAAGTCACAAAGGTTGATGAATCTGGTATGAGGGCCTCTTTCACCTCCTGGGGTGACACTCCACTGGCTTTGTGCCTTTATGTCCCCAGTCTCTCAATTCTACTGACCTCCCCATTCTTTCATGAAGTGATCTTGATATCTTAGTGTGTTTATTCATTGACTCCCTCCCTCCACTTCCTTTTCATTCTTTTCTCATATTCGGAAAATAGGATTTGCACGTAGACTGTGAGCCAGAATCTGATCTGGATTCTGCAGTGCTGATATAAGACCAAGTAGACAGACACTGCCTTTGTGGAGACTGTGGTCAGCAAGGGAAAAGCAGCAGTCACATGCTCATGTGTGACACAGATGGCTTTAGGTGTCAACTTGCCTGATGAAGGAATCCCTTGGGAATTGTCAAAGCATCATTTTGGATGTGCCTTTTAGACTGATTCCAGAAGTGACTGATTGAGCCCGAGTGGCATAAAGGAGCAAGATCTGTCCTCAATGGTAGCAGCCAATTCTAGCCATCCCTTCTAATTCATGCTTCATGAGGTTTTATCTAAGTTGCATTTACCCAGAGATTGACTCGTATGTGTTTGGGAAGCTAGCATACAACACACAATATTCACGGGACTGTTAGTGGGTGTTGGCTATTGCACAGACAGTGTTGGGAGTACTGGTCAACTGTAGAAAAATGGAACTGCTGGTCATCTTAGCTCCACATCTACAGAAGTAGAGTCTGGATGGACTGGTGGCTTTGTGTCCAAGTTTGCACCGAATGAAACAAACGTATGACCAGTTATTTATGACATACTAAGAGTGCTTGACCACCAACAGGAAACATGAGCAAAGTCTATGCACTGAAGAAATGGACAGGCAGGAAGCAAATGAAGAAGCGCTTAATGGTCTCTTTTATCCCTGTCAGAAAATCAATTTTCTATTTCGTAATTTCATTAAGTAGCGGAAGTTGGCTTCCTAGTCAAGATGCTTCTGATTCAGTCTCTCATGTTCTAGGATATCAGGCCTGTGCCACTAAACTGTGGCAAGTCTTTTTTTTCTCTTCTGTTCAAGACAGCTTGAATCAAAACCCACTAAGTGTTCCCACCAGCGCGCCTCCCTAACCTGTCACTGAACATCTCCAGAATGCCACAGACTAGCAATTATCTTAGTTGACCACCAGATGGCGCTTTAGCTCTCCATTGCATAGGAATTCCTGAAGGAAAATTCTCGGGAAGAGTTAGGTTCATTTTTAGCGAAACACACACACACACACACACACACACACACACACACACACACACACACACACACACACACACACGACAGCGTTTAGAACTGTCATCCTGATTGAGTAAAATATTTTCCCCTCTCAAACTTGTCCTCTTAGGATTATCATGCCATGCTGGTTGTTGTAGTTCATAATAATATTTTTGACGTTATGTAGGTTCTGAGAATCAAGTTCAGGTCCTTGTAGTTAAAAGGCAAGCACTTTGCCAGTGAAAGTCGCCAGCCCTCCGGATATATTCTTTTGTGAAATTCTGCACCCAATTTCAGGCAGGTGTTTCTGCAAGCACTCTGGAGATAGCTAAGGGTGGGTTCGTAGCGTTCCATTTGCTTTATTTAGGCCCCTAGATATGCAGGTGTCAGCACAAAGTAGGCTTAGGGTTCAATAGGGTGCTAGGAAAGAAATTATCAAGAAAATTGTTAAAAGGAAAGGGAAACAAGAGTAGGCGACTCAGCTTGGACTGAATTAAGAACCAGTTTGACCCAAAACTTAGAACAATCAGAAAACATTCTGTTCTCAGGCATCTTGTTGAAAACTTCTGAGTCTGTCTGGTTGCTTTTCTCTCTAAATCTCCATCGACTTTCTGCTCCCATTCCCAAAACCCTTGTAAAGAGAAACGTATAAAGCATTGGATCCAGCCTTCAAAAAGGTTCCTTAGCATGGATCATGTCTCCTTAAAGAAGTCATGGATCATGTAAGCCAGTTTCCAGGCCACCCGGCATCTTTATAAACAGCCCTCCCACACCTCCGTATGCTCTGCGGTCTGTATGTGATTCTTATTAAAGTGCTAGTAACATTGGCACAATACTTTAGAGTAGCGACTTTGCATTCATATCAAGTTGAATACCAGAAACGATCATTTTTGCTGTCAGGAAACAAGACTGTGATTACTGTTGGGTAGGTATGGGCAACCCCTGGGGACAGGGTCTTGAGGAGGAGGGCTTTGGGGTCTGGTTGGATTTTGTTGGTTTCATAGAAGACACATTTATGAAAATCCGTTCACATTTGAGTTATGTGCTTGTGACCTGCCTATTTTTTTGGCGTCTTATGCTTAGGGATATTGAAAGCACTCTGTGTACAGGTGAAGGTGAAATGTCTTCCCTATGCTCGCTCCACCTGTGGGTCTCAGAGATCCTGACCAGGGGGATAATTTTGTTGGCCCCTGCAAGAATGGGGATCAGAATGCAGCAGCTCCCAGGGCAGGCTGCCCAGCACAGTGCCTGTCTCTGGCAGGGCTGGCTCACCTGCCACCTTGGAGTTGTATGCCACACCGACTCCACAGATATTGTTGCTGGCGGCTGCGGAAACTTCTCCTGCACACCTGGTTCCATGGCTGTGGGGAAAACAGACACAAGTCGGACAAACGGTCACACATTTGTAGGGAATTTCTTTAGCTTAGTCTTTGAGGTTGAGCCCACCAGTGGCCCATCCAGTTTTCTAGTGTTCCACTCTGAAGGTCCCTTTTATTCTCCCCCACTTTCTCCAGTGACCTTCCTGACCCTAGGTTGTTTCTATTACAAAGAGAACGTTATATTATTAATGTGACAATTCTTCTTTATTTTAAAATTCGAAGTATTTTCCAGTGGAAAGCTCACAGGTTTCCTTAAAAAATGAAGCACAATATAAAATAGTTGTGCGCTGACTGGTGGTTGGTCAGCTTGGGTTCCTTGGAAGGACTAGGATCCATGTGTGGGTAGTTACTTTCAAGGGTGTCTCAGCATACAGAACTGAGATACGGCCTCTCAGTGATGGAGTGATGGTCACTCACTGTCATTGAACTAGCTTTCCGCTTTGACACAGCAAAAAAAAAAAAAAAAGCACATTCTGGTAGAGTTTTGGATAAGAAGTTAAATGACCCCCGTTTTCAGGTTAGATATGATCCTAGACATAAAAGACTCTAACGAAGACACCAGAAAACTCTAAGTCAATAAATAAAAATCCAGCCAAGTAGTAGGATGCACAATTAGAATATAAAATCCACTAGCTTTTCTTAGACATCAATGACAAACACACCAAGAGAGGAAATAGGGAAACAATCCCAACAACCAAAACAACAACAGCAACAACAACAACTCTAACAGCAGCAACAGCAACAACAACAACAGCAACAACAAACCAAGCTCTAAGTTAATTTAACCAAGAAGATAGAATTCTGTATTGAAAACTTTAAAAGCCTGAAGAAACAGGGTCTTACTCTTAGGTTCTGGAAGGTAGTCAATAGGACTGGTAATAACCTGTAATTTTTGGGGGGTGGTGGTTATGTAACCCCATTGGTCAACAGGTCAAAAAGAGGTAGCCCATTCCTGGTACTGGGATTTTATTTGGTAGCATATGGAATCTAGTTGAGGTATTATCCCCCCCCATTATAAGTCAACCCCATTTAAACTTTTTTTTCATATACATGTGAGCTGCACATATTGTTCCATAGACACTTGCTTGTTTGTGTTTGCAAGTGCTTAATTCATAATAGTCAAGAAATGAAATCAGTTTATACGTTCATCAACTGACAGATGGAGAATGAAAATGTGGTACACACACATTATGGGATTCTATTAGGGTGGGAGGAAAAATAAAATTATGAAAATTTCAGGTAAATGGATGGCTCTGGAAACAATTATATTGAGTGAGTTAACTCAGACACAGAAAGACAAACACTGCATGTTCTCCTTCATATGTGGTCCCTAGTTTCTAACTTGTAATTTCATGTGCTTAGTTGGAGTACCTTTAGGAACCAGGGCATTAGAAAGAGGGTACTGAGAGGAGCTGCCTGGAGAGAGGGTTAGTAGAAAATAGGTAATATAAAAGTAGAGAAGGGGATTCTTGGAGTAGAAAGGTTTAAAGGGTTGGACAATAGGGAGACAAAAGGATGGGAGTTAACCAAAATGAAGGGGATACATCACATGTCTCCATTGCCCAAGGCAAACCGTCAAGGCAAGAACATTAATTTATTCTATACCAGGGACACTGACTTAGGCATCCCCAACCACACCCCAAACATTTTGTAGAATATTGTATTTGTGCATCATAGCTGGGTATATTTCTTCTCTCTTGAGAAAAGGGTTATTGTCACATGAGGACCATAAGATGCCTGTGTGAACATGCACAAAATTAGCTTTCAAAGTGGAGATGATTATATCAATGTACAGATATTTTACAATCTTTATAATCTTCTCACTAACTCTCAAATTTGTCTTATGTCTCTTTCTTTAGCTGAAGAGGAAACATTTATGAAGATGAAACATTGTAAAGATGAAGCGGAAACCTTATGAAGTCTAGGTAGAGCACTAGAGACTGTGATGTCATAGCACAAGGACTGTAAATGACTAAGAAAATGGCACTCTGCTGGGCGCGACAAAGTTCTGGCAAAGATATAGAGCAAACGCTAAGCTAATATCCACCTACGAGGTTGCCTCGGTGCTCACATGAACACAAGAGTTTGATTAGGTCTTTGAAAATGGTTTGAATGCTATTATCCAGGAGGTGACTTAAAAATGAGTCCATAAAGACATAAGAAAAAGATGTTCATCTCTTCCTAAGATGCTAAGCATCACCGGGGTAAAGTATAAGTTTACATCAGTGTGGCAGGAGCAAACCAGGGAGGGACATGTCCCTCGCGTGTTCTTCCATGACCTGTTGCATAGGGCTCTTTAAAATGAAATATGACATCCAAGAAGGAAAAGAAACCCAACCCACTGTCTTTCATATTTGAAGTTTTAACCATGTTATCAATCAAATTGGCTCCCACAGATATGAATGCTTCTCAGCCGACATCTGTCCTCCCTTTCTCTTGACTTGGGCTGTTTGAGTAATAAATGTCTTCTCTCTTCTTGAATTTATAGTAAACTTGCCAGGAACTGTGTCCCATCCAGAATCTCTTCCTCTCTAGGTCTTAATAGAATGCGCAGCACCCTCCCTGCCCCATAAATATTGCCGTTGACAGGGATGACATTTCTGTGACCAGCGCCTGTCAAAGACATGCTATGCAAGAAGGGTTTTTATGGACAACAGCACAGTAATGGAATATAGATCCACAGCGCATCACCAGACACTCTCTTAAAGCTGAGTGAGGTATAATGGTACCGACCAACTGTGCGCTGCAAACCTTGCGAATAGCAGGCAGCTCTAAAAATGGACAGATGTCAAGGCCACTCAACAGGGTGCCTGAAAAGGTAGGCTACCCATCCATCAACCAGCTAATCGGTGTTGACTGAATGCCAGCCAGGAAAAGAACTGCTGTTAGGTCTGGAGGCCTCCCAGCAAATAAATTCTATCTGTTCTGCACATTATTGATGCCCATTAAATGTGTAATATTTTCTACCTTTTTTTTTGGGAATTTGGGTTATTATTATTTTGTTGGTCCAAATGTCATTCTCTGATTGCAAGTTAGAAGAAAAGAATACTTTGCAAAACTTTCCACCGTGTTTCATGTATATCCCTGGAGCTCAATACTGCATAGAGTTATTGAATGGTCCACGACGGGATGAATATACTACAAAAAGCAGTCGAGCATAGGGCAGGATGCTCTCACATATTGAAAGTGGTGCTGCATATGTATGAAGCTTGTTTGCATAAACAGTCCTTAAATATATTCTATCAGGAATGTGCGCTAGGAGGAAAACGGATTGATCAGTAAGAACAGGCTGTGATAGCGTGCTTTAACATGGCTGGGAAAACCCAGGAGGCATGTGCTGCTATTGGATGTAGTTTCCCATCCAAGGAGGACATTTTAGCTGCTTGCTTGAGGGTCCTTTGTTGTATTTTCTTCTTTCCCCAGTAATGTGTTCTTGGAATAGATGGCTCCTGCCACTGCTGATTCCTGTGCAGCAATTGCTCCTGGGATCTAACTAGCCTCTGCGGCAGGCAGCATGATGGAATCAATAGCAGTGTGCTCCTTCTGGGCTCGCAGCGGGCAGCTGTGTTGGAGATGTGGAGCATGCTGCGGTGAGAATTGCTTAAGGGACCAAAGAGCCTGAATGGCGGTGGCACATCAGAGTTGATGCCCATGTCCAGAAAAAGTCACCCAGAGAGGTGATGGCATGTCCCTGCGATGGTACAGCTGGCATGAGGCTTTGGTGGAACAATGGCAGATCTTGGCTGAGCTCAAGGCTCCCGCCTCTCTGGGTGACAGCAGTTTAGTTTTTGAGTTCAATGGGATAGGGACTCTCATAAGTGACCCTGGCTCAGTGTCTCACCCAGTCACAGAGTCTGTCTTCTTCTTTCTCTTAGCAGCCCGTCTCTCCTCCTCCATGAACCCTTTTTAGAATACTGCTCCCTGCACTACCTCTTCCATCTAGACCAGATGTCCAGGGAATTCCTTGAATGCATCCTGTATATGTATGTCTTCCTTTCATCGTCTTTACTCCTATGTCCAACTCTACCTTTGATTTTCATTTAAGTCTTAGACCAATGAGCCCCTCTCTGGCACAAATTTGCCCCGACCATTGTGTGATCTTGTATAAATGATGTTAGCTGTATGTTTAAGGATCATGCTGGTCATTCAGAGACTTAATGGTAATTAAGTTAAGTTAACACATGCAAAGCATTAAGACTGCCTTAGAGACGGTAACGTTAGTTTAATGTATGTTAGTTTGTTGTGTAAAGTTAGCCTTGAATCCAGCCAGCGTTGTGGTAATTCAAGCATGTGCTTCCTCCTCATGTAATGTGGTAAGCTCCTCAGAAGTTTGCAGAGCAAAATTAAAGCTTTTACAAACTCAACTCCCAGGTCTGTTCTGCTGTAGGAAGTCTTACAGCTAGTGGTTACCTGCCCACTGGGGTGTGGCCTCTTATACTAAATATGTATGCCGATGTAGAGCATGCATCCAGCCTCTCTTCCAGCCTCTCTGTTCTGGTTGCGGGATTTGTTTTCTGATCTCCGTTCAAACAGATGATTCTGATTTGTGAGTCTACCCCTAAGTAAATAACCATCTATTTCTCAATTCTGAGCTAGTGTGGGATTTCTTTTAAGCGTCCATCCACACTGTTCATTGCCTGTTTCTATGCCTACTGCATTTTAAGTTTATTTCTCAGATCACGCTATGGTTGGGACAGGAAATGTGTGTTGAAGGCTTGTTTGCCAGCTGACAGCAATTGTTTTCCGGGCTGGGGTGGGATTAAAGAAACTGGGAGGTGAGGTCTAGTTGGAGGAGGTAGTGCTTACACATGGGGGTTAGGTTTGCCCTGGCTTTTTCTCATCTCGGCTTCCCGACAGCCATAAGGAAAGCTGCTTCTGCCCCGCTAAACTCCTGCCCCCATGATATTCTGCCGCTCCTGGGGTTTGTGGACTGAAGTCTCCACACCTGTGAGCCCAAATAAAACTTTCCAACTTTTAAATGGTCTCACTTGGCTATTGGATCTAAAGACAAAAGTCGGACACATACTGGACTAGAAAAGGTGTAAACAAACCGAGCAAACGCAATTTCCAGCTCTCAGCTGTGACAGCAATTAATTCATGACCAGTCTCATTTCCTCAACACCCCAACCTGTCCACCTCCTGCCCCAGGTTATAGTAAGCAGTACTGAAGACAGTACCGGACACATTGCTCTTTCATTCTGCAGGGAACTTTTAGTAACATAGCCTACACATGGAGGAAAGGCACCCTTTTGACATTCTCTTCATGTCAAGCAGGTGCCAACATTTTGGGCCAAGGCTCTCCTGATGTGGCGGACTTGAATCTTATCTTTCCACCCGCATCCAATCAATTGCAATCCCTGCTACGTTTGCGAGACTCCAAGTGGAGTCGGGAAGAACCCAATCTTTGCAGCATAAGTTGTAGTGGTGGAAAGTTTTTGAAATGACTTGGCAGTTGGGAAAAAAGTTATTTATTGATCGGAATGGATGGACACTTTGTCTTGAGTCATTGACTTCCTAGGACACAGGCAGTTTGCTTGCCTGACTCACTAGGATTGTGTCTCTGGTAAACTTGTCACTTGGGAATTCTTACTGCTGACAGTGATGGATTTTTGTTACACTAAACACTAATTAGTTTTAATTAGAGGCTCTTAGTCTGTTTAAAATGGAACTTTCAAGAACAAGCTTGCATATGAAAATATTTAAGAGATAAGGCACTTCTATAGAGTTTTTTTTTGTTACTATTCCTACAAGTATCACACAAGAAGGGTTAGCTTGGAGGAGACTGAGTTTATATTCAGGAAAACCTTCTCTATCTGCTTGGGTCAGTTTACCAACACCTAATACCTCTTAGCTACAGAGAGATAGCATGTGGTCTGCTCTTAGCTACAGAGAGATAGCATGTGGTCTGCTCTTAGCTACAGAGAGATAGCATGTGGTCTGCTCTTAGCTACAGAGAGATAGCATGTGGTCTGCTCTTAGCTACAGAGAGCTTCAAGTCATGCCACAGCTCTTTATCATGCTCACGAGAGGACCAGGAGTTGATCAATGCTGGTCAGACCCAGCTCACCCCAGCCTTCCAGATTCCCTGCTAGTTATGTATGAACTCATGCTTACGGACATTGTCTGGTAACTTTATATCCTTGGGTCTAAAACGGTTCTCTGATAAGGTGCTAAGATGCAGGGTTATATGTCATGGTAATAAGAAAGACTTCATGACCAGAATTCTCAGAATGTATTAGATACATTCTCACCTTACAAAGATGCCCTTCCAAGCACTGCATGGTCATATTCCGGCTGCAAGGACTTGGCAGAGAGTGAATTATGCTACCGCACACCAGTAACCATCTCTTAAAACTGTTATAGAATTGAATTGAATTCTTGTCTTTATTCTCTCTGCATTTCTGAAGTTGTTTAGCCTCTACACCCATGCTCCCTGGCTTGGTAGGAAGCTGACCTAAGACACCTGCTTCACTGTCGATATGCCCTGGCCATTCTGGATGTCACTCTTCTTGTATAAAAAAATGATGCTTATAAAAATGGTGCACATTTGGTCTGGGCATGGTGGTGCATATCCGGAATCCCAGCACTCAGGAGACTGAGGTGTGAGGCCTGTTGAAAATTCAAGGTCAGCCTGGAATGCACAGTAAATTTGAGGACAACCTGGATCACAAATCACGATCCTACTTCAAACCAAAACAAAAAGGGAAATAAAGCATGACCTGTTATCAGTTTTGACTGAATCCAGTTTTTTTTTTTTTTTTTTTTTTTGGAGACAGGGTTTCTCAGTAGCTATGGAGCCAGTCCTGGAACTCGCTCTGTAGACCAGGCTGGCCTCAAACTCAAAGAGATCTGCTTGCCTCTGCCTCCAGAGTGCTGGGATTAAAGGTATGTGCCACCACTGCCTGGATGAACCCGAAGTTTTTGATTAGGGAAGTCATTCAGTCTTTTTCGACCTTTACCCTGTCACTAAACTGAAGGAGACAACTTCTGTTTTATCTATAGCTTAGGTTGCCACAAGAAGCAAGAGCAACAAGAAAGTGATCTGCGCATGGTGCACTTTCATGCTGTGACTTGAAATTCATATACTTTATGATCCTCACCCAAAGGCAGGGATAATATGTAAGCAGAAGCTCTATTTATGATTTAATTTACTTTAAAATTTAAAATAGTTTATTTTTAACTGATACATAAGATGTAAATATTAATGTTATCATGCGACATTCCCATATATCATATTTAGATTGGGTTTATCATCTCTGTCTCCTCAAAGATTTAACCATTTCACTTTGATGAGGATACTTAAGTTCAAGCTCTAGCTTTCTGAAATACGTAGACACCGCCGTCATCTATAGTCACCCTTCTCCGGTAACCCTTACTCATCTCTAACTGTGACTAAGTTCAACCTTTCCTCACGCACCAGGTTTGAAACTTAAAGCATTTTTGGAATAATCCAGACACCCAAATTTCTAAATATTTCTCATATGCAGGCAAGCATATAAGCAAGATGTTTACTTGAAGAAAGGAGAAGCCACATTTATACGGTCAGTAGCAAAATATGATGGAGAAAAATGGTACCCTCAGATGGATCATATGGTCCTTATTTCAAACCTCTGTCAATTACACTTTTGTGGAAAGGACTACCTGAGCTGTTATGAGGTTATAGCAGGAATATTTTTAAAAAAATATATAAACACCAAACCACCGACAAAATTTTTATTGGAATGGTATCAGGTATGAGGGTGCATGCCTTTAATCTCAGCAGTAAAGAGGCAGAGGCAGGTAGATTTCAGTGAGTTTGAGGCCAGCCTGGTCTACATAGTGAGTTATAGGCTAGCCAGAGTTATACAGTGAGTCCCTTGTCTCAAAACAAAACAAAACAAAACAAAACAAAACAAAACAAAAGTTTTTCTGGAATAGCTTTAATAGGACAAGTGAACTCTTTTAAATTACTGTAGTAAGTTGAGAAAAGTTTTCTTCTTGCTGTTTTTTCTTATCCATAATAGGTTAGATTGGTAAACCATTTCTAGTTACAATGGAACAAGATGATAATCAAATGATAATTCTTGAGGGCCACCTTAATACTAGAAATCCAAGGATCAAGAAATGGAGCCACTATGAAGAACATACATAACTTCGTACAGTGTTGGTATGATTTGTCTGGTGACACTCAAGCCGTAAACAAAACAGAGCAAAATCAACCCCAACGGCTAACAGTAAAGATGTTCCAAGGCTCAGCTTACCTGTTGAACCAGTCATCTGTGTATCGGGGGTAGGGATAGGGGTCGTTGCTGCTGAAGTCATAACTTGCGTCAGAGTTCTGAAAAACACAAGGGATCTCAGGTCAGTAAAGCTGTAAACACAGAAAGGGGGCTGGTGCCGTAAACACACCATCCTGGATTTGTGTCTCCTCCTTGGAGGGTTGTGCCAATGCTCTCTCTGCATTTTTGCCTTTTGCACATATTTTTATTTATTGTATATATTTTACTTTCATATATTGCAATCTGTGAGGGCCAGTCCTTCCAAAATTGTGACAGACTTATGTGTGTCCTTAGAGTCTGTGACTCCTATTTTAAGCCTTCAAGGACTCAGCAAAAAGGAGTCCAGGGTTCTCCAGGACAACTTCATTTTAAGCTGGGGCGCACAGATCAACATCCTTCATCTCCCTCTGCTTCCTGACTGTGGCTGCAGTGTGACCAGCTGCCTCATGATCCTACTGTCACGGTGAACCACCATCACCAGCAGAAATTCCCCCACCACAAGGATTGTCTTCAGACTGTAAGCCCAAACAACCCTAACTAACATCTCATGAAACTCCAGTCTTCGGAGGCAGGTCTCCTGTCTGCCTTGGCCACAGCGGTGGGTAAGCTCCCAGATCTAGGCCCTACTCCCAACCACACACAGGCTTAAATCCCAGGGAAACTTTATGATTTGCGAAGTTTCAGTCTTTGTCTGATCTATAGTCTTTGTCTCTGGGGCAACCTGCCCTCTCAGAGCTGACATTTCTCCCCCTTGACTTTCTTTGAGATGTTTGTATTTCAGTTCTTTTTAAGAAAATATTTTGAAAGCACTTATTTGTCTTCCTAAAGTATGTTGTTACTCTTAAACTTCACTGAAATTTTTAGAAATTGAGCATTCTTATGTGGAGTGAGTAGGGCAGGAATACTGAAAGAAGCATAAGAATATATGTATAAATATATACTTATAAATACATATAATAATATTTATAAACTTATACATATATTTATAAAAATATAAAAATAATAAAGCTGTAAGTATAAATATAAATACATATTTTTTCTTTTCTTTTAGGCTTCAGAGTTGATATTAAGACTTAAGCAACAGATCTTGAAACACATTTGCTAAGACTCTGGTTGGTTTCTCCATAGAAGTGATCCAAATTCTCTGGTCTAGACTGAGCTGGCAATGGCTCTCGCATTATTAGCATTTGTGAGGTCCTTAGAGTGAGACCCCCAAGTGCTGCCTTTTTCTTCTGATCTGTGTTCTTGGAGTGGGGTGGGTACAGGCTGCAGTGGCAACTTGACGTAGGTCTCGGTTCATTCTATGACAGGGTCAAGGGTTAAAGACTATAAAAGTTCTGTGAGGTACCTCCTCTTACAGTACCAGGTCAGTCTTGCCCTTTACATCACTGACTCCCCCCACCCCCCAATTTAAGAGAAAGAAAGAGCAGAATATTCTTGAGATTAGTGAGACCCAACTAGCCAGGAAGTTTTGGTGGTCAGGACAATGAGGACCCAGGGTTTGGGCAGGAGTTTATGAACTGACAGCTGATGTCTGGGGAAAGACAATGCTGAGGAGGACTTGGGGATGATGATGAGAGCTAGTACCATGATTCGTATCTCCCCCTCCTTCTTCACACTGAGCTTGTGTCTGAAGCTAGGGACAGGAAGGGCTGGGGCACAGCTGAGGTGACCAAGTTCTATTAGAGGAAAACAGATTCTCTTCACTTAAAAAAGATTGACCTTTTGCTTTTGTTTGTTTGTTTACGCCGGAGTGAATTTATGTGCACAGTTTATGTGCAGGTGCCTACCGAGACTAGAGGGCATCAGATCTAGTGGACCTGGAATTACAGGCAATTGTGAGCCTGGTGTGGGTACTGGGAACCAAACCCATTTTCTGCAAGAGTCATAATCACTTGTAACCAAGAAGACCCCCCCTCCCGCACCTTCTGTGCTCTCTGCCTAAAGGACCGTGCATTCTCCACTCTGTCCTTTCCGGCACACACACTCCATCTAGCTTTGGGGTTGAGGTCTTTTGACTCCCATTCCTGACTCTTGGATGCTGCCCTAGGAAGGGTAAGAATTAGAAGGAAGGCCTGAGAAATTCTGAAAACCTTGAAACTAAAATGCCTTGAGTCCCGTGGGCACTTTTATAAAAAGAAGAAAGACCTTGCATTGTCAGATTTTCCTCAAAACAGATGGTGGTTCAGACATCTGTTAGACCTAGTAGTTTTGGGTTTTTTTAAAAAAATATTTAATTTGATGACTAAGCCTTAGGTCCTTGGGTAAGAGTCTATGCTGAACATTAAAGAAGGCCAACAGTGGGTCTTTTGGGGCTGTGTGTTTTCTGTCCCCAAATCTAATGGTTTATAGCAAGAAAAGAAAACAGCAATACCGTCAAAGGTTCCATTTATGCTTTAACAGGCAAACCGAATCACTGATTGACTTGACGACACGTGCCTGCTGTAAAATTATCTGTGTACAAGAAGTTAAACTGGCCTTGAATTATATTGAACTTTTCTATGGCAGCCATAGAAAACACTTGAGAGGACGTGACACTGTGGTCAATCAAACACTCTGATTACTTCAGGTCTAGCTAGACGCTCGCTTAGATTTTTGTGACTTCTTCATAAAATACCTCACTATCTTTTTTTTTTTGCTTTAGAAAATATGAGTTGTTTGGCAAATATAACTTAATCTTCCATGATTCAGGATCGTGGTGACTCAACTGTCATGAAGAACTTGAATTATCATTGTGGGGAAAGATTGGGCCGAATCCAGGGTGACCTCAGGGCTTCCCTAGAAGTCATGTCTGGGAGAAACTTCAGAATACAGTTCCTTTTCTCTTCTCAAAGTTCATTGCAGGGAGTGGGGGACAGTCCGCCTCTGGTGTTTCCGGTAATTTAATAACTGAAGACTGAGTTTCTGCATATTTGAATACATAGAAAGCGAGACTTACTCTTAGCAATATGGTTCAGTAATTTGAGTTCCAGCCAGTGTTAGCCTCATGGACGTGCCACACAGAGGGTCAACACACGCCCAGAGCTATGGAAGGACAAGGGAGGCACTGGAGGCACTCAATCTCACAGCCTCCTGTTTGTCAGACCTGGAGCTATGTTTGTGTGACCAAAGGCACACTTCAGACGCTCTAGGCAGAAGGCATACTGAAGCCACTGCTCAGGGGAGATGGACACATGGAACATATAGTCTGCATACCGGTCTCAGCCGTCTTATAACAAACACTCTTTTTGAGCATGACACACACACACACATATATAATAAAATATGATAATATTTAAGTCTATATCTCCCTACATCTCTCCCAAGCTCCCCTAAAAAGTTGTAACACTCTAGCACTTTGACTATAATAGGCGAGGGTATCAGCTGACATGTTTAATCTGGGCACCTGCTGAAGTGATGGCATAGATCAGGTTTTTTTTTCCCACCAAGGAACAAATCTGTGGTTTAACCCTAAACTGAGAAGGTGGTTATTTAGATTAGGGCTGTAATACACAGTTGGGCAAGACATACCTGGCCCAAGGGGTACAATTGGGGCTGCAGCTGGGTTGGTGGCACTTCAGGAAGGGGGCCTGCCACCTTCTCATCCACCGCCCAGATGAGCACCTTTTCAGATTTGTTTGCTGTTTCGCAGTTCTCCAGCTGTTAGAGAGTTCGTGCTTCAGTCCCACACAAGGGCATTAGGTATGCGCTGGGGTATCAGTCACAAGAAATAGGTCTACGTTGCTGTAGTTACACCAGTCTGGCCCTCAGAGAAGTCAGATGAGGGAGATAAGATGTCCCCAGTGAAATACAGTTCAAGACTTACGGAATGTCTCAAGCAATAGGTGTTTATGACTTGGGGATAGGGTGGCATGTGATTAATTGCCGACACAATGCCAAGCTGCAGGAACTCCGAATAAGAAACATCACTTTTGTCCCTTCGTTCTGGATTGCTACTTTCTCTGAAGGCATTTAACCGAATCGCCCAGCTAGGAGCTGTGTAACCGTATTAGCTGAAATTGCGCTGTGCTCACGGGCTAATGGAAGAGAAATGAGCTTCCCCAGATAGGCTTTAAACTGCAACCATATTGCCCCAGCACACAGCTCATCTATATGGAAACAGAGCAACCAAATAGCCCAGTCCATTAGTGCCTCAAGAATTTTGCTACTACGCCTACTTGCATCTAATATGGTCATGGCTGAACGTTCCCAACTGTGCCTATTTGGATTTTCCTCAAATAATTCTCCCCCATGCACTGGTTTAATGATAATGTTCAGCTCACTTTTGACTGAAACCAACATTAAAGGGATTTATGTCTATATTAAGCCTGGTTATAAAACTTAATGAAATTTAACATTCCTCTAGCACTCCAAAAATTAAAAAAAAAAAAACTAAAAGAAAACGGGGATGTGCTGTCAAAAGTCTGTCTGTAATCTTCCATCTATGTGCTTCAGGTTTCCAAGGGCATTTGCTTCCTCTCTCTCACAACGCCCTCTGGTGGCAGATTTGACATCTCCTCTCACTAGGTCTTGTTCTTGGAAATTCTAGCTACTTCTCTAGCTACTGACCTAGAATCTAGGAAAGATGCAGCCCAACAGCGAGGACACCCGAGTGTCGGCATGCCTCAAGCCACAGAACTCTGCCTGGACTGCTTGAGTTCCCCAAAGCTGCTGAGGAGATCCTCGCTGTGATACTGGACGCCGCCCTTATCAGCAGGGTTGGGAGAGGCATCAGGTTCTAAATCTAAGAGGAGACAGTGATAATAATAACAGCAATGATGAAAATTTCTAAAGGTCAACACACAGTGCCCTAAACTAACAGCGTCTTAATTGTTTTTAGAGGAGTAGAACATTTTTCCCCTTAGATATTTCTCCAAAGCCCATGGAGTACATGTAGATGGAAGGGTGGTCAGTTGCTCACAGAAATAGCCAAGGTAGCATTGGAGTCCCCTTTAGGATGACCACTGCCTGTCTGTGTCTCCTGGGCTTGTCTTCAGATCTTAGATGGCCTGGGATGCATTTATTAGGTTAGACTGAAGCGGATACCCTCACACACACTGTGTGTATATGCATGCATGTGCGTATGTGTGTATGTGCATGCATGCACGTATGTGCGTATGTGTGTATGTGCATGCATGTGCGTATGTGTGTATGTGCATGCATGTGCGTATGTGTGTATGTGCATGCATGTGCGTATGTGTGTATGTGCATGCATGCGTTTGTGTGTATGTGCATGCATGTGCGTATGTGTGTATGTGCATGCATGCGTATGTGTGTATGTGCATGCATGTGCATGTGTGTGTATGTGCATGCATGTGTGTATGTGCATGCATGTGCGTATGTGTGTATGTGCATGCATGTGTGTATGTGTGTATGTGCATGCATGCGTATGTGTGTATGTGCATGCATGTGCGTATGTGTGCATGTACATGCATGCGTGTGTGTATGTGCATGCATGTCCACATGTGTGTATGTGCATGCGTGCGCGTATGTGCATGCATGTGCGTATGTGTGTATGTGCATATGTGTGTTTGTGTATGTGTGTGTGTGTTTTCTATGTACGCATGTGGGAAAGCCAGAGAACAATCTTGGATTGTGTTCCTTGGGTGTTGCCTGTCTCTTTTGGGGTGGTGGTGTATGGAGGATGGTGAGGCAGGGTCCCTTTCTCCCTGGCCTGGAACTTAGGTAGGCAAGAAGTCCCAGAGTTCTGTTTGTGTCCACCGCCCCAGCACTGGGACTGCAGGCATACCCCACTGCGCTGCCTTTCTTCACACAGCTTCTGGGGATTGAACTCAGGTTTTCTGCTTGCTTGGCAGGACTCTGCCACCTGAGCTCTCCTGGTTCTGCCACACAGGTGAGTGCTCCTGGGGCTAACCTTTGGAGGCTGCTACTCATTGGAATTCGACTTCTAGAGTCCACTCTAAGCCAGGCTTTAAGACTCTGTGGGAGTTCTTTATATATTTTGGAGATCAGACCTTTGTCTGTTGCAGGTTTGATGAAGATCTTTTCCCAGTCAGTGGGTTGCCTTTTTGTCTTAGTGACAGTGTCCTTTGCTTTACAGAAGCTTCTCAGTCTCAGGAGGTCCCATTTATTCAATGTTGCCCTTAATGTCTGTGCTGCTGGGGTTATACCTAGGAAGCAATCACCTGTGCCCATATGTTGTAGAGTACTTCCCACTTTCTCTTCTATCAGGTTCAGTGTGTTCAGATTGATATTGAGGTCTTTGATCCATTTGGACTTGAGTTTTGTGCATGGTGATAGATATGAATCTATTTTCATTCTTCTACAGGTTGACATCCAGTTGTGCCAGCACCATTTGTTGAAGATGCTTTCTTTCTTCCATTGTATACTTTTAGCTCCTTTATCGAAAATGAGGTGTTCATAGGTTTGTGGGTTAAAATCCGGGTCTTCTATATGATTCCATTGGTCGACTTCTCTGTTTTTATGCCAATATCACACTGTTTTCGTTACTGGGATAAAACCGGACTCTCTGAATATGGCGGACAATGAGGGCTGCTGAGAAGCCAAGGACAATGGCACTGGGTTTTGATCCTACTTCATGCTCTGGCTTTGTGGGAGCCTAGCCAGTTTGGATGTTCACCTTCCTAGACCAGGATGGAGGGGGGAGGACTTTGGACTTTCCACAGGGCAGGGAACCCTGACTGCTCTTCAGACTGGAGAGGGAGGGGGAGAGGAGTGGGGGAAGGGGGAGAGGAGTGGGAGGAGGGGGAGGGAAATGGGAGGCTGGGAGGAGGCAGAAATTTTTTTTCAATAAAAAAATAAAAAAGAAAAAAAAAAAGAAAAAGACTCTGTGGGAAAAAGCATGCAATTTTATTTTAACTAGTCACCACTTCAAATGGAGCATGTCCTTATTCGTACGTCTATATCAAGGCTGGCTGTAAAACTTAATGAGATTTAGCTTTTCTCCGGCACTCCACACAAATATTACGGTCAGAAATTTGTTTGAAATCTTTCTTGTATATGTGGAGTGAAAGTTATGGCGAGATGAGCAGTTTCATGACATTGCCATTCATGTAATTTCAATATTTGACAATTATGAGCTATTTACTGGCCTTTCTTGGTGTTCCTGTAAGCAATCATATGTTGAAATGAAATCTCCAATGTGTTGGTAAGAATTTTTTTTTTGGAGTGACTGGGGTCATGAGGGTGAGGCCCTTGCAAGTGGGATAAGTGCCCTTTTAGAAGCACCCCCAGAGAGCTTATTTGTGCCCCACCACAAGAGGATGGTACAAGAAGGCGCCATTCATGAGGACTAGATCCTCACAGACGCTGGATATTCTGGTTCCATGATCTTGGACTTGCAGCTTTCTGATCTGTGAATAACTTCTGTTGCCTAGAAATTACCCACTCTGAGATATTTTGTTATAGCAGGCAAAATAAACAAAGAAACTTGGTCGTTCTATGTGTTTTAAGTATTTAAAAAAGACCTTGAAAATGAAGGTTGTGAGCATTTTGTTGGTTGTACAACTTGGTGCAGTTCCTTCGAAGAGAAAATTGGCAATATCCATCAAAATAAAAAATGAACTATTGGGCCTAATAATCCATCCCTAAGACCCTAAAAATATATTTGCATATTTAAATGTATTTATGTAAGTTACATATTTAATTAAATACTATATATTTAAATGTATTCAAGACATTTATGAGTATAATGTTAAAAGACTAAAAGTATCCCAAATAATCAAGACTGTGGATGAGTTAAATAAATTATAGTTCACTAAGATGCAAAACTCTGTACCTCTGGCAAAGGATGAAGTACAAGGCTTGCAACGAACTCATTCCCAAGAAATGCCGTTCAGTAAAGATGGCAACGCGCAGAGCGGAATGCATAATGAGCTTTCATTTAGATGGGAGGGAGGCATATATGCTAAATTCATAGACTACTCAGAATACATAGGATGTAAAGACGCACAGAGGCCTTTTTATAGTGCTTCGCCTCTGCGGAGAGGCATGTGTCTGGGATGGAAGACATGGCTTTCACTGTATAGCCTTCCGAGTGTACACGTTTGTCTTCATAGTAACGGGTAATGCCCAGTGCTACTCTATCGTCTCATGCAAGAGGCTCTTTCAAGCGTTCTGTGTGGACTGGTTTTTCTCACGATGATCTGACTTGAGCAACACTCATTGTCGCTCCCGTGCTGAGAGCACAGACACCGAGCCCTGGAGAAGCTGAAGGTCACACAGAGGATAAAGGGGAAAGCAAGGGTTGGGAGGGTGCAGTCTGGCTCCCAGGCCTCTTCTTCTTCCTTCACAGTCCTTGTTTCTTCATATTGGAGTCATAACCATTACATTCTACTGCAGTGTTTGAAAGAGAAGGGCAGATCTCCACCTCATGAGAAAGAAGGACTTGGAGTCTTTACTCTCTGCATCAGTGACGGATCATTCTATTTCAACCCAAGTGTACAGACTGAGCAGACAGTTAACTTCCCCACTTGCATGCAGGCAAGTGGGTACCGACCACACTTGCAGGGGTCTTACCCTCATGACCCCAGTTATTCAAATCACACCAAGACAGGCTTTAAAGAGCTGGGGACACGAGTCTCTTCCTTGGCAAGACCCATCCATCATTCTTTAACAGCATAGTCTTATTTAGTGAACTCTTTCATCCAAGGTTGGTAGAATACATTTTAGGCCTGACAAGACAGGCAGGCTCCCAGCGAGGAAGCTCCCTTGCTTTCCAAACTCTTTTCTTTTTTTTTTTCTGTTGGTTATAGCATCTTATATGGAAGTAGGATTCTTTTATTCTTTTAAATTACAATTTTGGAGTGGAGAGATGGTGCAGCGTTTAAGAGCAGGTAGTTTCCTTGCAGAGGACCTGAGGACGATTCCCAGCACTCATGTTGGTCAGCTCACAGCCGACCGTGACTCCAGTTATCGGGGCGTCTGATAAGCTCTTCTGGCCTCTATGGGCTATCACACTCGTCTGCAGAAAGTCTCACACAATCCTGCATGCATACACACAATTAAAAAAGACAAATATCACTGGTGACTGGACGTCTCAGAAGGTGAAATTTTGGGCTCCCTCACCGCTTTTTCTTTCCCAGAGGTTCTTCAACATCACAGACAGCTCCCCGTTCTTAAGTAGAGTTTGAAACTCATTGGCCGGGGATCGAATTTCTTCAGTTGCTACTGTGGTATCTCTAGAATGTCCACAAGGGGCTCACGTGGCAAAATCTTGGTTCTTGTTTTGTGGTGCTCTCAGAAGGTAGTGGGAGTCTTTAAGAGGTGAAGCCTCGCGGAGATCTGGGGCATGCCCCCAGGTGCACTGTAGGACCCTGCTCCCCTCTTCTTCTTTCACTTCCGGTCCTCAAGGGCAGCAGGTTAGATATGCCTCCTCAACACAGGCTCCAAAGCAATAGTCAGAATCCTCCAAAACCATGTGCCAATGTGGACTTTTCCTTCCTTCAAGTTATGTCAGGTATCATCTACAGTAACAGGAAGCTGACTAACTCAGACGCGTAACTGTGGGCTCACTCCCACTTCAGATAATCTGGCGCTCTAGGGAAGGACTATAGCTCCTTTCAAAACGGCCTTTCATCCTTATTGTGGTGACCAAGTCTCTGTTAAGAGCTTCCTTACTCGGAAGCCCTTAAAGCTCTCCAAACTTGGTAATTCTTCTCATCTCACAGAGGCAAGCATTGATGGAAGAAACATCCTGCTTCGGTTCTCTGGTGGAGTGTACCCTGACAGTTAACTCCGCTGTGCCAGGGTTGCTTTTCTATTTGAAATAGTGATTTGTAGTTTCCCTTTAAATCACACCTGTCTAATGTTAAGAAGCGAGTCAACGAGAGGAAGCATACCAGGTAAATGTTATCACCGGTCACGAAAATCGCAGCAAGGGTTGCTAGGTGGCTGGGAAGCCCTGGAAGAAAGTCATGGGGAAATGCATAGCTCTGGCTCCCCCTGTTATCAGCAGGGTCAGCTTTAAATGTGGCCCTGGAATTACCCATCTACACAAGAGATTTGGGAAGAAACGGAAAAGATATGTTGTCCTTAGCTGTCCACACTGGGGCTGGCTATGTTGAGACAATGACGTCAGTCTTTTCCATCCTGAAAGGCTGTTGGTCTTCAGGGGTCCCCTTCCCATTAACACATACATTCAGCGACTTGCTTATGTGACTGTGACAGACATTCATGAACTAACTACCTGATACTTTTCAGACATTGTGCAATGGCAAGTCACTATTAACCAATAACGAGCCCTCGGCTAGGCTGTTTGCTAGACCTCAGGATGTCAAAACCAGCTGCGAACGTTTTAATTGAGTCTGTGGTTGTCAGTTGGCTGTAATTCCTAGCTCAGGCTACATGAGTAAAGTCACCCAGAGCTGGAGAGATGGTTCAGCCATTAAAGGCTAGCAAGACATCAACAAAATCACCTGGCGGACTTTTAGAAACATGAGTGCTGGGGGATGGGAAGATAGGTCAGTGGTTAAGTTCTTACAGCAGCCCTCGCTAATGTGAGGTTGATGGCAAAGAAGAGATATGGGACTTTGAAAAGCCGAGTCTGGCTGTGGTAACTTCATGGGAGAGTTAGAAGAGGGTCACCTAGGGTGACTTCAGGGGTGCCTTGGGGCTTTGGGACAGAGGAGAGGTAGGAGCTGAGCAGAGCATCCCTGCTGCTACAGAACTGGCAGGCTACAAGGAGCAGGGGCAGCGAGGAGCTGGCTCACCAGGCTGTTCTTGGCTGGTTCTCAGAGTCCCGCAAAGTCTTACGTCAGCAACCACATAAATTAACACCAAGACCGTGGAGACTCAGCTCAGAGAGGAGAACTGCAGGGTGACGTGGCAGCCATGGCCTCAATTTGTCTTGTCAAGGTGGTGAGATATGAGTCAATTTGTGTTCCCTTCTCTCTAACTGGGCTTTCATCCATGCCGTAGGTATCTCTAGCATGGCCCCTTGGCGGGGGTTCTGCCTGCTTTGAGTGGCAGGTGAGGTCAAGGACACTACTTTGGAATCCAGATGTCCCAGGAGAGATGGAGTGACTAGTTTATACTTTCCCCACCTCAATGATTATACAACCTCAATGTCGCCTGCCTCCTTCTTTGCGGCCCTAAAAATAGCAAAGTTGAATTCACTGATAGCTGAGTCACCTCTTCCAGGGGGCTGTCCTGGGCATGTATCATTTATTAGGGATCTCATTTTAAACACATTTTATAGAATGTTTTCATTCACCTGTCAAAACCACAGCTATGTGGATATAAACACATCAGTCAGGGATCTGTACACATCTGTGTGTCAGATATGGATATCTGTGTGGAGACTTCTGACCAGATCCATCTCACTTGAGCCTCAGAACAGGTTTGGGACTTGAACATTGTGATCTCCATCGCACAGGTCAGAAAACAGAAGTTCAGTGAGGCTGTGGGGTTTGCTCCAGGTTTTTCAGCTAGAAGTGGCTAGAGAATGCTAGACCTGAGAGGTCCTCTGATTCAGACACAGACACTCTTCAGCATGCCGAGTGACCTTGGCAGTGCCTTTTGATGATAAAGGGAGAGAAAAAAAATTGAGCCTACAAGACCTCGCTACGCCCTGCCACCTCTGTGTGGAGCAGCAACGTCAAGACCTAAAATGTGTAAATGTCGGCAGGACGAGGACTAACCACGGGGAGCCTCAGAGCTTTGAGTTCTGCCGACTTTCATATCCATAATAAATTGGGCTCAAAGATGGGCCCGCAGTCTTCTCTCCTCTGTCTTTGTAGTTTTCACAGTTAATCTATGCTCTTATGAGTCTTTAGGAAGGATGGCTTTCCGAAGAGAACAGAGGGGGCCATGACCTTGGGGAATGAGTAGAAAGGAAGCACAAGGCAGCCCATAAACACGGCGGTGTTTACAGCTGAGGGAAAGATAAGGGGATCGGGTCCCTTTCCTGAAGAAGTTGAGATTTACCTTTGAGTGAGACCAATTTTAGGTTCCCCGCGAATGTGAAGTGTGGCCAGAAAAGAGAGAAGTGATCCCCAACTGTCCTGGAGAAAGATTAAATGTGTTCCCATTTCCCTTCACAGCGATTCATCATTTTAATTGGTTTTGATGCCAAAAACTTTGACAGCATTTGCTGATGGGAATCCAACTTCATAATTCATAAACTATGGAAAAGTGATTACAGCCTTCGTTTGGGGGCTGTGCACATACCTTATTAAGTTGCTACAAGATGGGACGTTAGATCCACATTAATCACACCATCTCCTCGTGCTCTGGGTTCTAGCAGGTGAATTATGTATCGCAATCTCCCCGGGAGGGAAGTGTTCAGGCCTAGTCTCTTGAAAGATGACAGGCTCCTGACTTCTGGTATTTGCTCCCATCCCCACAGCCATCAGTGTTCTCAGCACTTTGAAGAACCAGGAGAGAACCTCTGCCCTCCAGGTGCTCAACAACTCCCATTCAGGATCATCTCAGCATCTTCTCAAGTGTTCCAGAACCCAAGACCCTGTGCAAACCACGGAGGCCATAGATGCATTCGCTGCCCTGTTTTCTTCATTCTCTAGCACCAGCGCCTTTCCCTGGGGCCTGCAAAAGCCTCTGTCCAGCCTGTGCTTGTGTATGTTCAGTTCCGTTTTACATTTATCCTCAGTGTTGAGCTCCATTCCCCAGATTTTTCTTCATTCCCAGGGCTCTCAGGGTCAAGTACAATCACTGGCTTCTAAATTTCATCAAGGCGGTTGATAGTCTGTTTCCAACCAGTTTCTCTCTAGCTTGGTGGTTGCCTTGTTCTAAGGGCCATATGGAAAATGTTTTAGACTTCAGGGACATGAATGTCCTGGTTCATATTGGCCTTTATTTTGGGAAAAGAGTCACCAATGATACATAAGTGGATGTGGTTCTATTACTATCAAATTTCCTTCCTTCCTTCCTTCCTTCCTTCCTTCCTTCCTTCCTTCCTTCCTTCCTTCTTTCCTTCCTTCCTTCCTTCCTTTTCTTTCTCCCTCCCTCCTTCTCTCTTTCTTTCTTTCTTTCTTTCTTTCTTTCTTTCTTTCTTTCTTTCTTTCTTTCTTTCTTTCTTTTCCCTTCTTTCTTAAAAGGAAGGACTGTAGGAACCAGAGGGGTCAAGGACACCACAAGAAAACCCACAGTATCAACTAACCTAGGCTCATAAGGGCTCACAGAGACTGATCCAACACCCAGGGAGCCTGCATGGGACTGACCTAGGTCCTCTACATATATGTGACAGTTTCGTAGCTTGGTGTTCTTGTGGAACTTCTAAGAGTGGGAGCAGGGGCTGTCTCTGACTCTTTTGCCGGCTTTGGGACCCTTTCCTCCTATTAGGTTGCTTCATTCAGCCTTAATATAAAAGGAGGTGCCTAGTCTTAATGCAACTTGATATGCATTATTTTGTTTATCTATGAGAGGTCTGCTCCTTTCTGAATACCAATGGAGGAGGAGTGGATGGGGGATGGCAAAGGGAAGGTGGGGGGAATATTGGGAGGAGAGGAGGGAGGGGAAATTGTGGTCAGGTATAAAATAAATAAGCAAACAAACAAACAAAGGAAAAAAAAGGAAGAGAGTGGTTAAGTTGCTGTTTACAGAACTTGGCCTGTAGGGGCTGAGTCTCCTCCATGGGAAGACTTAGGCTGTAATTCTGAAATAGAAGCCCTGGTCTGTTCCACCATTAATGAAAACAATACCAGAGATAGTGTCCACCAGCTCATGTTGGTTTATCAGGAACCGTAATTCCAATGGCTGCTATTCTCCGAAGGCCATATAAAGAGACAGACACAGAGACATCAGAAGGGAATGTACGGATGGGGTCTGTGACAGGGAGGAACAACGTTACAGGTCAGGTGATGCCAAAGGTGACCAGTAGCTCCAGAAGCCAGGAAAAACATGGCTCAGGCTTGTTGTCTAGAGTGACCACACTGACCACAGCTTGGGGTTGGGTATATTGTCCTCAGGACGGAGATAATACATTTATGCTACTTTAAGCCAGCCAGGCTGTGGTCACAGCAGCCTCAGAAAACAGACTTGTGCCCTAGTGCTTTTCCACTATGCTGCGGCCATCTCCACTGGTACCCGGCCCTCCCGTATTTTTATTCATCTGGAACTCTCTTCCTCCTCAGTGTGCTGAGCAGAAGTGAGCTCCCATGTCTCTGTTTAGAAGGGAACCCCCCACCTCCAGCAGGCTGCTGCTGTGTTGGTCCATATCATGTTTGCTTTGCTGGTCACTGTGGCTGGTACATGGGTGTGGACTGGGGCTTTGACTTGAGACCACTGGCTACACAGGAGATTCTCAAAACAAAACAAAAGCTACCACTGCCACTACCACCACCATCACCACCATGACAACAACGACGACAACCATCACCACCACCACCACCAACAAACATGTTAATGAATGAAGGGACAAATTATAGGAATTATCCGTTTAGTTGATTTCAATATATTCATCATTTTGAGAGCTATCAAAAGGAGCTCGCTCCCATTCTATACATTAAGGACTTTATTAAAATATAATGATTTGCTTTTGCAGTTAAACAGAACAATATAAGCGTGCTTCCCAGAGATTTAAAATGGTTGATATGCTTGATATTTAACTTTTCATTACTTGTACTTTTATACAATTAAAATGTTGATACCAAAATGGCAAAACCACTTTGCTAGACAGTGTAATTCCTTATTCTAATTCCTAAATCTCAGCCTTATAGGACATAATAGTGTAGTTACCACCCCTCATTAAAGAAGCCTTTTATAGCAAGCGGAGACCATTACAGAAAAACACAACTAGACACAATGCAGAGATCAGAGACTGTGTGTGTGTGTGGGGGGTAAGGGGGCACGTCCCCACGGGATACATCGACATCACAGTTCCTGCATCCATGGCTCAGGGAATATTGCAGAAGAGGGGGCAGGAAGATTGTAAGAGCCAGAACATTGGGAAATCTCCCGTGAAAGTCTCTTCCAGAAACAACTGCATAAACAAGACTGGAATAACAGCAACATCAGTGGAATGTGAAAGCGGAAGGAGAAAATTTCACGGTGTGTCACCCATAGACAAGGAACTGCAGGCAATTAAGGTCTGCTGGGTGGAGAATTAGCTTGTCTCAGGAATGAGTTGTCCAACACAGAGTGGTCAGCCTTGAAATCACACACACACACACACACACACACACACACACACACACACACACTCAACAGAATGTGAGTCTGTTTATATCTCTTTGCACACACACATAATGCATACACTTATATATGTATATAACAGTAATAATCAAAGGAAAAGAGGCTATCAACTTGAGAATGGGAGCACGGGAGGGGATTGAGTAAGGGTAGTAAGGAAAGGCTGGAGGGAGGAAAGATAGAAGAGGGAAAGTGGTCCAATTCTATTTCAACAAAAACATATTAAAATGATGATATCTCTAAACCTCCTTTAGTCTATTTCCTTAATTTGGACGCAGGGTCCTTCTATGTAGCTCAGGCTGGTCTAGCATTAGCTAGGTGTCCCAGGCTGTTCTCCAGCTATCTGCCTCTCCTCCTGAGGGCTGGCATTGTACAGTTGACTCAGTGGACTCTGCTCCGGTTTCCTTTGCTCAGATGTTGACATTATACCACTGTCATTTATACCATGTGCATATTTTAATTATATTTTGCTATTGTTATTTTAGAAAAATAAGTGGTTTCCAGGTTCTGGATATTACGAATAATGCTGCTATGAATATAGTTGAACACAAGTCCTTGTGGTAGGACTAAGCATCCATTGGGTATATACCCAAAAGTGGTATTATTGAGTTTTGAGGTAGATTGTTAACTAATTTTCCAAGAAATTGCCATACTGATTTCCAAAGCAGCTGTACCAGCTTGCACTCCCACCAGCAATGCAGAAGTGCTCCCCTTACCCCACAACCTCCCCAGCATAAGTTGTCATCAGTGTTTTTGATCTTGGCCATTCTGACAGGTATAAGATGGAATCTCAGAGTTAATTTGATGTGCATTTCTCTGATGGTTAAGGACGTTGAGCATTTTCTTAGGTGTCTTTCAGCCACTTGAGACTTGCCTGTCAAGAGTTCTCTGTTTAGGTCTGTACCCCATATTTTGTTTGGTTAGTTGTTCTTTTGATGACCAATTTCTTGAGTTCTTTGTGTATTTTGGAGCTCAGCCCTCTGTCTGATGTGAGGTTGGTGAAGATGAAAGAGGTACAATTTTAAAATCTTCTTTTGAAGAGAAATTGTCATGAGTTCAAGTGTATCAGGGATTGTATGGTTATGATAATTTAAGCTTTTCAAAATTTATAATAATAATTACTATTTTTTAGCTTTTTGGTTATAGATGCTCTAGCAGCCTCTCTCTCAGAAATCAGTCCAGACCTCACATCCTGCAGCTCTTTCTCTGGGGCAGAGTTGACAGTAAAGCTTACTGTGCTGTAGACGTGTGCTGTGGTCTGCAAGATAAGTTTATGGCCTACTTAGTACTTGCCTCCATGTGACTTGACACATAGCCCAGGCTAGACCATGTGATCTGAAGCCTTCTTAGCCCCTCCCCCCCCAAATCAGTAAGAGTCAGAAATCTGCTTTGTTCTCCGGATCTGAAGGGTCTTTTCTCCCTGCAGCCTCCCTTCATGCTCCTGGTGCCGGCAGCTCTCCCACTGAAGTTCATGTTCAGACCTGAAGGCCTGCCCACTCCTTCAGGACCCATCTTCTAATGTATGTTTTTTTGAAAAGTGGTCTCACACCAGCTCCTTTACCTGAACCCACATTTAACTCACAAAATCTGGGAATGTAATCTTACATTCTAAATGCACACTTAACACCCAAATGTGTAAACTGTATATAATTTCAAAAGATCAAGTGGAAAAATTGCTATAATTTCATTTAAGCTTATTTCTGTTTTTAAAGAAAAATCTCAAGAATTATTTGCTTAAGAAATATTTATGAAGCTTTTAAAGATAGAGTTGACAAGGGGACAGAAAAGAAAATAAAGTATCTTGACTTAGATTGATAAGACACGGGGGTGGGGAGAATAAGTTCAAGCACCCATTGACTGAAAGCGTCGGAGGACACAGCCCAAGTTCCTTGTCCGATACTGGAGACACAGCTGGATGGGTGCCAATGCGGCACAAAGGAGATTTTTTTTTTTTAATTTTTGGAATGAGCTTTCTTGACCTCTAGATAATCAGACTCTTTTGGTCTCCATACACTCTAGGGATGGTGACATTTTCTAAAGATTGAGTAGCAGTTGGGTTACCATAAGAAATCTTAGTTTCCTATAAAAGCAAAGAGGTCTTATTTCTAATTGTGCAAGCTGGATATTGTCCAAATGTCCCAGAGTGGAGACTGGTGTAGCAAATCATGGCACAGCACAAAATGGAATATCAAACAGCAACCAAAAAATTAAGTGACTGATATCATCAACCACACAAATTAATCACACATACACCAAAAGGACAGTTGTCCCTATGACTTTCTAGAAAAGAAGACACTGTAGAGGATGCAAATGGATCTGTGGTTGTTAGTGATGGGGGAAAGGGTTGATGAGAAGGGGAGCATCAGAGCCTCTTGGGGGACAACCTGAAAGGAACGTTTGTTTTGTTTTGTTTTTTTAAATTGTGGTGGTATTTATATAATTTTGTGTTGTCAAAAGTCACAGAATGGTGCACCCAAACTAAATTTTATCTTTTGTAAATAAAATTAAAAAGTGAATTGAAACATAGTGATTGGTTACCAGACTAGTTTTATATAATTTAAACTAAAATGCCCATTCATAAGTTTGGAGACTCTCTTAGAATTACTTCCAAAAAAATTGGTTTGGAAGAATTTGGTTCTGCATAGAACCAAACTAAGCCCTCTGAATGGGCGTGGCAGTTCTGTGGCTTGGGCAGTATGTGGGGCCACTGGCAGCTGGACCAGAATTTATCCCCAGTGTATGAACTGGCTCTTTGGAGCCCATTCCCTATGAAGGGATACCTTCCTCAGTTGCGATACAGGTGGGAGGGGCGTAGTCCTGCCTCAACTTGATGTGCCAGACTTTGTAGATTCCCCATGGGGAGAGTTACCCTTTCTGAGGAGTGGATGATGAGTTGGATGGGGGGAAGGTGGGAGTGAATGGGAGGAGGGGAGGGAGGGGGCACTGTGGTTGGTATGTAAAATGAAAAAAACCTTTTCAATAAAACATTTAACAATATTGTTCTGATTGCTGACAGTGGAGTGGGTGAGGAATGCCTGATGAGGTGGTAGTCCTCAAGATGCTAAAGAACTCAAGTCCAAATGGATTAAAGACCTCAATATCAGTCCGAACACACTGAACCTGATAGAAGAGAAAGTGGGAAGTACTCTACAACACATGGGCACAGGAGACCACTTCCTACGTATAACCCCAGCAGCACAGACATTAAGGACCTCATTGAATAAATGGGACCTCCTGAGGCTGAGAAGCTTCTGTAAAGCAAAGGACACTGTCGCTAAGATACAAAGGCAACCCACTGACTGGAAGAAGATCTCCACCAACCCCGCAACTGACAAAGGTCTGATCTCCAAAATATATAAAGATCTCAAGAAACTAGACCGTAAAAGGCTAATCAACCCAATTATAAAATGGGGCATTGAGCTGAACAGAGAATTCTCAACAGAAGAACTTCAAATGGCCAAAAGACACTTAAGGTCATGCTCAACTTCCTTAGCGATCAGGGAAATGCAAATCAAGACAACTTTAAGATACCATCTTACACCTGTCAGAATGGCTAAAATAAAAAACACCAATGATAGCCTTTGTTGGAGAGGTTGTGGAGAAAGGGGTACACTCATCCATTGCTGGTGGGAATGCAAACTTGTGCAACCACTTTGGAAAGCAGTGTGGCGGTTTCTCAGGAAATTCGGGATCAACTTACCCCTGGACCCAGCAATACCACTCTTGGGAATATACCCAAGAGAGGCCTTATCATACAACAAAAGTATATGCTCTATGATGTTCATAGCAGCATTGTTTGTGATAGCCAGAACCTGGAAACAACCTAGATGCCCTTCAATGGAAGAATGGATGAAGAAAGTATGGAATATATACATATTAGAGTACTACTCAGCAGTAAAAAACAAGGGCTTCTTGAATTTTGCATGCAAATGGATGGAAATAGAAAACACTATCCTGAGTGAGGTAAGCCAGACCCAAAAGAGGAACATGGGATGTACTCACTCATATTTGGTTTCTAGCCATAAACCAAGGACATTGAGCCTATAATTAGTGATCCTAGAGAAGCTAAATAAGGAGAACCCAAAGAAAAACATATAGGCATGCTCCTGAATATTAACCTTCATCAGGCGATGAAAGGAGACAGAGACAGAGACCCACATTGGAGCACCGGACATAAATCTCAAGGTCCAAATCAGGAGCAGAAGGAGAGAGAGCACGAGCAAGGAACTCAGGACCGCAAGGGGTGCACCCACAGACTGAGACAATGGGGATGTTCTACTGGGAACTCATCAAGGCCAGCTGGCTTGGGTCTGGAAAAGCCTGGGACAAAACCGGACTCTCTGAACATAGCGGACAATGAGGACTACTGAGAACTCAAGAACAATGGCAATGGGTTTCTGATCCTACTGCACGCACTGGCTTTGTGGGAGCCTAGGCAGTTTGGATGCTCAACTGACTAGACCTGGATGGAGGTGGGGGTTCCTTGGACTTCCCACAGGACAGGGAACCCTGATTGCTTTTCGGGCTGAGGAGGGGGGGGACTTAATTGGGGGAGGGGGAGGGAAATGGGAGGCGGTGGTGGGGAAGAGACAGAAATCTTTAATAAATAAATAAATTTTTAAAAAAAGAAAAACTTTTAATCTTACAGCAAAACTAAGAAGGACAGAGATTTTTTAACACTTTCTGTGCCAACACCTGTGTGATTTATTATTTACATCCTCCACTAGAGTGATCTATTTATTACAATCAATGATGGAAAGCATCATCACTTAGAATCCAATGCTTACATTTGAGTTCACTAAGAGCATTGTGTGTTTTGTGGATTTGGACAAAAGCATAAAGCAACCACCATTGTAATATATGTATTGTCTTTGTTGCTGCCTTAAAAATTCTTGTGCTTATAAAAATGTCTAAATAAAACTTAATGGTAAACAAAAAAAAAGAAATGGGGAAAAGGACAATCATATGGAGGAAGTCCAGGGGTAGTTGGAGGAGGAAATAGGAGTTGGTCATTATTATATTTAATTGTGTATATGTATGAAATTCTCAAAGAAAAATTAAAATATGAATATAATTATATAAAAAAAGAACTTCCTAGGTCTTCAGGCCGCTTCATCATGGAAACAGATGCGCTCACTTTGTTCCAGGGTCAGGCTATCTCAGGTTGAGAAAGAGCTTAACTCCCTTTAAGGCCAATGAAGCCCTGAAGTTCTAGCCCAACTTTAGTTGGGAGGTGTCCTGTTTCCTGGAGGGTCAGTTATGTGAGGTGGGCACTCTGTGGGGTGGAGCCTCTTGTTCTCAGACCCAGCATGCATTCTAGACTCTCAGAACTGCATGAGTCTCCCAGCTCAGCTCTTGCCTCTGTTGTTCCTCATCAGCCAGCGTTAAAGCTGAGGCTTGGCTGGCAAAGGAGCACCCCTTCAATTCATCTTCATTTCCAGCTAATGATAGCGACTGACAGGAAACTGTGTCTATCCTTAAATCTATTAACTAGCACATGTTCGAGTCAGATCCTCTCAACCCTCGTCAGTGGTACTGTTTCAGAGGTTTTAAAAAAAATCCCATGTTTTATTTTTCATTATGGATATTTCAGGGTGGCATCCAGAAAATAAGACCCCACTGGACTCAGATCCACTGCTTTTTCAAGGATGTTGGACAGTTTCTCATCATCGCTGCTACTCTGGACTGACCTCATTTCCTGTCTCTTTGAGAGCAAAATGGGAGAGGACTCTCTTGAGATGACTACAAAATATCCAAAGAATAGCTTGAGGAGGGGATTAAAATAAAAATTTTGTAACTTCACAATTAAAATTGCACATGCTCTTTGACCCAGCCAGTTCACATGCACGAATCTTGTTCTAATGGGGCAGTCATACACGCTTGTGAACATCCTCATTTATAAGGATGAAAGTCATTCTCATTTATACAGCAAAGCTTTAGAGGAAAACCAAGACGTCAATCATTATGGGCTGCTTAAATAAACTATGGTGTATCCATACTGCAGGAGAGAATATGCTGTTATATAGAAGAGGAGGCGGCATGATGATGTGAGGGACCGTAGGACTCTGGTTTTAGAAAGAGAAAAATCTAGGTTTCACACAGAGCTGCCTCGGTATCCAAACTGGAAAGTGGGTGTGGTTTATAGGGGAGGAAGAAGTGAAGAAGAGATGAGGGAAACTGTAGGTCTTTGTTGATTATTCTTCTGTGAGTATTAATCACGATGAACAAGCGTTAGATTCTACATCAAAAGGCAAATATGGATAAACTTGGCAAAAGGACACTTTCCTAAGAATTCATTAATGATGCTCAGACCTTGGCAGTGTGCACAGGGACAGAGGCTCTATGAGCTCTCATTTCTATGCTTATAGAGATCTGGGGAAAGGGATGGATGAGCTGGCATCTCACTGGTGGTCAGTGAAAAGGCTGAGAAGTGAGGTTCCTGGGGCTGGAACAGGTTCTTCTTAGCACATTCACAGGGCATTTTCAATAGTTACCGGTTTCTGAATTGGCTCTATTACTAACAATTACTTTGAAAGTCTCTTTTTTGTAGGTGTAGTTTATGCATAGTAAACTGTATGATTATAAAGGCGGCTGGATGCATACGAAGTGGATGCATTTATGCGCAATCACACACAGTCAAGCAAGATTTTCGTCACCTTGGAAAATTCGCTCACCATGTAATACACGTTTGGTACATCTCCAGGTGTCTCTGCCAACCACCATCCTTACAGTGTCTAGACCTGCTGGTTTAGAATACCTTGTGGACAGCAGCAAGTGTGTGTGTGTTCCTTTGGGGTTTGCCTCTTTAGCTAACATAACACTTTGTCATTTGCCTATTTGTTGTTTCCATTATTTTTATTTTGTTGTGAGATAGTATTCTGGGGCATGAATATCACCCACCAGTCTTATTCACTTCCTGATGGAATTTCCAAGTCTTCCCTTTTTGCTAATATGAGTGGATGCCTTCCTATGTGTTTCTGTTGTTGGTGGGTTCATGTTTGGGAGTTGTGTGTGTGAGTTGGAGTTGGTAGGAAGCTGTTAAACCCTTTCCTTGGGGGACATTTGTTCCATCGAGGTTTGGGGTAGCAGACAGGTTTGGCTGTCTTTAATATCTGCTCCTAGATGAGCCTGCAGAGCTTTGACGTTAGAGGAAGGATCACAGAAGGGTTCATCAGCAGTAAGGCCTAACTGAGCCCTTACTTACTCCGGTCCCCATGCCACCTTAAACTGTAGATAACTCCCTGGAGCTGCAGAGTGTAAGAAGTCCCCTGTCTTACTTTTCTATGACAAAACACCATGACCAAGGCAAACTTATCAAAGAAAGCATTCGATCTGAGGGCTCATGGCTCCAGAGAGCTAGAGCCCATGACCATCATGGCGGGGAAATGGCAGCAGACCGAAAGACACGGTGCTGGAGCGATAGCTGAGAGATTACATGTTAACACAACAACCATGAAGGAGAGAGAGCCAGCTGGGGATGGCAAGGGCTTTTGAAACTTCAGAGCCCTCCCACAGTGACACACCTCCCCTGACAAAACTACTAATTTGCCCCAAGTAGTTCCACCAACTGGGGACCAAGCATTCAAATAAATGATCCAGTGGGGTCCATTCTTATTCAAACTATATTCCAAATCCTGAGAATACGTTGTTATGGCTTCCATGTGCCCAGAAGCACTTGTTTTTTTGTTTTTTTTTTTTTTTCAGATTCAGCCTGTTGGCAGCTCACTTGAGTGGTATCCCTCAGCGTCTCTACCAGTCTTCCCAATATCAACCACTGGGTATGAACCCATGACCCTGACCCATGCTATTCCTTCCAAAATCTCTTTTGGTTCTTGGCATTCCCAACTAAGCATTTTCCAGAATGGGGTGTGCTATACCCACCACAGGCTGCACACCGAGGACCTCAGGCATAGGGCGTATTTACTTTTATTAGCATCCTCTTCACATGGCAAGTAAGGCCGTCAACTATGGAGGCAACATGCAGCTTTCCAATGACCCGCTAAGGCGAAACAGCGTGTCAAGTGAAAATGGCTACATAAATAAAAGCACAGTGGGTTACAAAACCCAGGTTTGCTCTCATGTTTAGAAAAACCTCATCTCTGGTATAATTCCTCACTAGCCGCTAAAGACGCTCCAAGTGACTTGGTTGATGATGATAATCACGAGAGATTTACTAAGCTCCTGCTGTCACTCTGAGTATAATGAGCCTCCAAGTAGATATGGGTCCCTGCTTGGGATACAACATCAATGTCATGGTTGCTAAATACACACCCACCAAAATCTTTGTAATACCCAACGCTCTGTGATGTGTGGAGGATGTGAGCATCCAATTAGTGCAGGAGCAGTGCTGCGTGCTTTCTGGTTAAGGTCATAAATGCTACTCAGAGCTCTCTGTGGACCAGCTCAGGTCCTATTGATGTTGAGAGAGGCATTCAGTGTGCTGCTCATCCCGAGTCTGTTTTCCATTGAGGAGACCCCTTCAGGATGCAGTGCCTGGCTGACCAGCTTCCTAATGAGACCGGTACTATTGGACAACATCTTCATCTGCTCTATTTAGAGATATTGGTCCTGCTTCTAGCACATCATTTTAAGTGCTGAGTGTTCCTGAGGACTTTTTTTTTTGTTTAAGAGGAAGAGGTTTATGATTGATTACATCATTTTTCCCCATGTTTATTTAGGTCAGAATAGCTCTCCGGAAAGGAAATTTTCTCCTTATTGGACGCATGAGAACAGGGCCACACAGTGCTCTGTTAGTGCAAGGTATGACCCTCAGCTTGAGGGGAAAATGCTAAAACCTATTTCGAGTTTGCTTAAGATTTTTAGGTATTTTATTTAAATCACTGTAAAACCATGGCATATAATTTACTTTCTTAACTGTGCTCAGTGCTGAATTCAGTAGTGTTTAAATATATCAGTGTGGGGCTGGAGACCTGGGTCCATGGATGAGAGCGCTGATTGCTCTTCCAGAGGACCTGGGTTCGGTTTCCAGCACCCACATGGAAGTTAACAACTGTTTGTAACTAAAACTCCAGGGGATCTTATGTCCTCTTCTGAACTCCAAAGGTGCTGTGTACACTAGATGCGCAGACATACAAGCAGTCAAAGCACCCACACAAATTAAAAAGGAGAAAAACATAAGCTACATTAGTGTGTAAGCAATCTCTAGAACATTTGATCTTGCAAACTTAAACTGTGAATCTGTTATACAAGCTTCTTCAACTCCACTTCCTGATTCGAAGAATTTGGCTACTCCAGATAAGTCATGTAAATGGGGGGGAGTGCCTTTTGTGATTGGCTTATCTCATTGAGCATAATGTCTCCAAGTTTATGCATGCTGTAGCTCTCAGTGTTCCTTCCCCCTTAAAGCTCTGAGGTGTTCCGCTGTAATGTTGCCTTTCGCTCCTCTGTTTCCATGTTGATCAACCCTTTGGTTGCTTCTTGGTCTTGGTTCTGGTGAAGAAGGCTCTTACAGACACAGGCATACATTGTAACCTTTTAAATATTTATGGTACATCATCTTTTAGGATTGACTTTCTTTAATAATATGTACAGGAAGTGATTATGGTAGCAATACATATCCTGTGTAAAAACATAGCCACGCAGTTACTGGAAGAGCTCACAGATAGGTGTGTGGGTGATGCATTTAGAACCCATGGACTTTGTAGTTTGGCAGGCACTGTTGGACAACCATTCAGAACCTCTTGCTTTTAGCATTTCAGTGCACACTGACTCAACTTGCGTGAGACTACATTTTCTCTGGGCCTCTGGAGCCATGTCTGCTTGTGACTGTAGCAGCCCAGAGGACAGGCCGTCACTCCTCTTCCATGCTGTTACTTGGCTGTTACTTGACGGCTGGTGGGAGTGGGTATATCAATGCCCACAATTTTGCCTCATCCATTCTCACCTGTGTCCTAGGAACGTCGGTTACCAGTGAGCTACAGCTGCCCACAGTGAGACTCTTGCATGGCCTAGTACAGCCCCACCTTCCCTATTCATTCCTATGTTTCTCTACCCTGGACTAAGTCTAAATACTACGCTGCCGTGTGACTCTGCCCCTCGGGACCAGCTTCTGGGAACTTGAAATGACAATGGCATGTGGACACAAAACCTTCTGAAGCCACTTAGCTACTGTGGTGACTGCAAAGACGAGTTTGCTTTATCAAGAGATTGAAACAGATTCGAAGTACTTGGTGATCATATCCTTACAAAAGCAATCCAGCTTTCGCTTCTTAATCTGGGATTTTATTGGAGAGGATGAGCATTTTGTACCAACAAGCGAGTTCTGTCTGTGATACATGTATAGCTTCATATCAGTTGCCATCCAGCTAGAGACTGGTCCAACGAGGACTGGACTCACCCTGCGCTCTCTGGACTTAAGTCTAAAGTAAAACCTGTTTCTGTGTTTTGATCCATGACTGTTCAGATCAGCAGGTTTCAGCAGATCCATCCTTCCTTCCTTCCTTCCTTCCTTCCTTCCTTCCTTCCTTCCTTCCTTCCTTCCTTTCTTCCTTCTTTCCTTCCTTCCTTTCTCTCTTTTATTTTGTTTTTTGAGACAGGGTTTCTCTTTAGCTTTGGTGCCTGTCCTGGAACTAGCTCTTGTAGACCAGGCTGACCTCAAACTCACAGAGATCCACCTGCATCTGCCTCCTGAGTGCTGGGATTAAAAGCGTGCACCACCACCACCCAGCTAAGCAGACCTTTTCTTAAAGGATCAAGTAGCAAAAGTCTCAGCCTTTGCAGACTGCATGGTCTCTGTCTCAATTGGCCTTTAAGACATGAAAGTAGGCATCACCAATAAGTAAACAGGCTGGCTGGTCATATAGCTCAGTGGTAGAATGCTTGTTTAGTGTGTGCAAGGCTCTGGGCTTGATGTTGAGCTCTAAAAATACAAAGAAAATGAGGGTTGCTGTTTTAAATACAATTTTAGTTTTTATAAAGCCAGTGGACAGTGTTTGTCAACCCCCCAGGCTAGATTACAGAGCACAAAAAGGCCTCCTTTTCTCTGTTTAATGGTACTACTTCATGCTGTGTAAATAGGAAATCATTTATTTTTAAATGTCATTTTGATACTTAAATACAGTTTTTGCTTTTTTTTTTTAGATTGAAAGGACAGCTTGCTGGCCCTGGGATATCCCGCTAACATTTGTCTTCCTCTTAATCAACACACTAGGATGCCACGCATAGAGGAGACTGATCATGACACGTAGTGACACACGCAGACAAGACTTCCCCCCAATTCAAAAATGAAACCATGCATTTTTCATTGTGTCAATATCAATTATTTGCGATTTAGCATTCACTATTATTTTCTATATTAATTTCAACACAATGGAGTGAGTCTAATTTGGAATGATAAAATCCATTTGCATTTAGATTGATATTTTAAGCACTCCCTCTGAGGAACTGATAGCATCTATGATTGTAATTATAAACATTGTTTCTAAGGCAGGTTTGTTTTCCCTTGGCAAGATCTGTAAATATCGGCATGGATTTTCACATTGATTGTGAGGACACTAAAATGCCCAGTTTCTGCAGAGTCCTGTGAGTTGAGTTCCTCACAGGAATTCTCCTTTTCTTTTCTTTTTTTTTTTGGGGGGGGATTCCCTTCTGCTGGAAATAGAAAATAAAGGAAGCCTATTAGCTAAGAACAAGCCCACGTGTATCTTTTCTTTTTAGTTTTCAAAATCATTTGAATGCTGATCCTACTATAGAAGCAACCCTGGTTATTTTTCAGCCTGAGAAGGCAAGCCTTGGAAATCAAGCTGCAATTGCACTAACAAGTAGAAAGCAATGGGAAATGCACTCCTACTCCTTTCTCTAGTTCTTCTGGTTTGTTTGGGGCTGAACAAGGCAGTCCTGCTGAGAGGGGTGGGGGAATCATTTATTTCTCACCTGCAAGCCATAAAGAAATACAGCAGTTCTGTCCCACCAGGAAACATGAAAACACAATCGTTTCTGGATTGGAGGATTCTGGGTGGGACAGACAACAGGTTTTCTTTTGTAGTGAGATGCTGGCGGTGATTCAGGTGTGAATAAATAATTCCCGCTATCAGCACAGCAAAAGGAGAAACTGTGAGAGAGAAAGCATGGTGTCTTTGTTATGATGGTCCCTTGTTGTGATGAGATGACCAAGGCAACTATAGGAGTTGTTTATTCTGGACTTACACTTCCAGAGGGATAAGACAACATGATGGTGGAGGGGAGGTAGCAGGTGTCGGGTGGCTGGAGCAGCTGAGGGCTCACATCTTGAACCACAAGCTTGAGGTTACTGAAGGCTCCAAACCTGTCCCCAGTGATCCACCTCCTTCAACAAGGCCACACCTCCTAATCCCTCCTCAACAGTTCTACCAATTGAGGACCAAGTATTCAAATCTATGAACCTATGGGGCCTATTATTATTCAAACTACCACATGTGGCCAGGAGAAAGGGGGACAGGCAAAAGAAAGAGTTTTTAATACCTGTGGTGAGTCCTTATCAATTGCTTCCTCTGCCCTGGCCACCTGCTATGTGGAAGATAACAAAGTGACTCTGACAGCTAAGATGGCTGATGCTCCGATGGGTAGGCACCCCCAGCTTCATCCTTCCTCCCACAAAGAAAGCACCCACATAACTATGACTGTGTGAAGGTCTGGGAAGTGATTAAACAGCCTATGTGCTTAAATTGAGATGGACCTAACAGTGGAGGAAACTGAGGGGGAGTTGCGCATGTCTCAGATGATGCAGCAGGAAAATGATTAAAAGGCCATGGAAGCCAGGCCCTCCTTTGTCTCACAGGGAAGGAGAAAGATGTTAGTTTAAGGGCACGGGAGCCATTAGGCAGGTTTAAGTAGGGGAGCGATAAGGCTTTTTTTTAAGTTTCTGGTTGTTTGGGGACAGAATGCGTTCAAAGAGTGGAAGCAAGATGCCTTTTTGGTTGTGAGTGATGTTGGCTCGGTCCAGGGTGCTTAGGACAGACTGGAGAAGTGACTATGGAGGAGAGAGTGGGTGGACTGGCTGGAGAAAGGGAGGAGGAAGAGACTCGGGTGTTTGGGAGGCTCTTCACTGTGTTGTTGGCAGTGGCATTTGCAGAAGTGGGGTGACTGGAGAAGGGTCAGGGTGAATGAAGGCGGAGACAGATGGTGAGCTGTGTTAAGGGCAGGTCTCTGGCCTCTCTGATCTTTATATTTCTGTTTGTGACAAATGAACAAGAAAGTGCCCACGTCAGAGGGACAGCTCAGTGGCAGGACCTTCGACTGCACAAACCACAAATTTATTTGGTATAAGCTGCGGAGTAAATGTGATAATGCATGTACCATACAAGGCCAGCACACTGGAAACAGCCACATTGCATATCTTTGTTGCTCAGGAGGAAGCAAGAACAGTAAAAGGGATGACTCTACAGGGGCTAAAGTATCAGCAGCTGAAGGCAGGGAGCAGAGATGCAAACACAGTGTGGACCTTGGATTTTGTTGATTCACCCTCAGCTCTACAAGAAGGGAGATGGATTTGTGAATTAAAGAACTCTCCAACCAAACTGTCCCGTAGTACTGGATAATCTTGCCTGCCTGTCTGTGATTAGCTGGTGTGGTCTTGAGCCATGCTGTATCCACAGAGAATGTGTAAGGTGCCTGGTAAGGATCCCATCAAGGCTCTTCCTGGATTTAATGGCTCAGTATCAATCTGGTCAACATCGCAGACACTTATGCAGGGCCTGTGGCCTCTGCACTGTGCCTCTAAAGGAGGAAAGAAAAGATGGAGGAAAGGAGGTAGGGAGAGAGAGAGAGAGACAGGGAGAAGAAGATGAAGATGAGGAGGTGGTGGAGGAGGAGATGATGCAAGGCAGGTCTAACATTTTGTACCAGAACAGTTTCATATCTTTAATCCTCTGGGGAATTCAACTGATTTATTATTCTTCACTCCCTACATCCAGAAGTGAAAGAAGCCATGTCCTTTCCTTAAACCCACCTAGTGGTTCTCCTTCCCTGTGAGGCCAAGGATGACCTACCTTTAGTGGCCTTTTCAACCTTTTTCTAATAACCTAAGATCTGTCAGACTCTTCCACTGGTTTCCCCATTGCTTTCTTGAGCTAGGCTTTTACTATGTAGCTCAGGCTAGCCTGGAACTCATGACAATTCTGTTGGTGCTGAGATTACAGGTGTAAACCACGATGCTTAGCTTCAACTGATATATATTTTTGATAGATCAACAAAACCTGGTATTTATACATGAAATATGCATAATTATCCTCCCCCTTTGACCCTGAAGGTAGTTCTAGTCTTGGGAAAGGCAACCTTCACTGTTTTCGAGACGGGGCAACTGAGGACCATTAAACAGTGATTATTTTTTCCTTGCAGCAATTCTAGGGGAGACTTCAAACATTCAGAATGTCTTAGACGTAAGCCAAACAGCTTATTTAAAAACCTGGAAATGTTAGCTCTATAAAACACAAGCCCTCTCTTTCCATAGCTTAATGAAAACATCTCCCACACACTGTAACAATCTCATTCTTCCACCCAGCAGGTCCTGTATTGTGCAGAGGGTATGCACAGGCTCCACGGGACACACAGACCTCACACGATACCCAGGTCTATGTTAAAGAACACCGCTAAGAGCCCAGATCTGGCCTCCTGTGCTTGGCTTCAGGTTTTAATTATTGGTGGGTAGTTAAGGGTTCTTTTCTGTTGGTTAGGAGCTAGCAAGGTTACCATGGCGGAAAAGCTAATCTTTTATTTATTTATTTTTTGCGTCAGAGATTTTTTCTTTTTGCCTTGGCCACATATGATGAAAATTTTTGCTTAGCCCAAATCTCTAGACTGCTCAACTGTAAAGTCAGCATCCTCCAGTTTCTCAGGAGCTGCCCCTGAGACTTTGATTAAGAAGTTAGGGCAGCTAAGTGGCACCCCTCCCCAAACAGCCCCCGAAAGCCAAAGAGTAAAATCAGCAGCAGCAACAACAGTGTCCATTGCTGTCTTGCTCCCTGTGTCTTCCGAGGACTGAGATCTATTAGGTTTCCATGTGGAACAGTTTGGTGCTCAGGCAGGTCACTGTTGGCTTCAGAACTGGCTGACCTGTGGCCCCATGAACTTCAGGGGTAGAACTAAATAGTAATATTCCACTCTCTACCACTGGTGAGATTTGAGTGTTCAGCTCTCCTCCAGTGGAGGGAAGACAATGTTTCCAGTTAAGAAGGCCTACATCCATTTCCTCATGTGTGTGTGTGTGCCACAACATGGGTATGAAGGTCAGAAAGCAGCCTGTGTGTTGGTCCTTCTGCCTTGTTTGAGAAAGGGTCTCTTGTTGCTTCCTGCTGTGTATGTCAGGACAGCTGGCCCGGAAGCTTCTGTGAGTCTCTTCTTGGGAAAGAGGCCGCAATACAGATGCTTGGGCTACTGCATCCAGGTTTTATGTGGGTTCTGGGGATCAGAACTGAGGTTGACAAGCTTCTGTGGAAAGCATGTTACCCCCTGAGCCATCTCCTCAGCCCCTGTATTCACTTTCTATTGTTGCTGTAACAACAAGCTTAAATAGAGGCAAATAAGTGGGAACAGGGTCTGGATCTTTTAAGCCAAAATCAAGTTGCTGGCCGGGCTGTGCCTCTTTGATGGGATCCTAGGGTAAAACCTGATTCCTTGCTAGTTCAGATTGTTAGTAGAATTAGGTCCTTGTGAGGATGAGGTCCCTGTTCCTTTGCAGCTGCCAGTAGGACCATTTTCAGTTTCCAGAGGTCACCCATACCTTGACTTATGTCCCTTCTTTCTACATTTAGGGCAAGAAAAATGGGTTGAGTCTTCGTATCCAGAATCTCCTCTGCCTCTCCACTGACCTTCATGCTTCTTTTGAATCTGGTGTCTGCGCTCGTCCCTTGTTTTTAAAGTATCTGTGGTTTCATTTGGCTCAGTTGGTGCCATGGTTAACAGCAGATGTAGCACCCGGCACAGGTTCATGAGTTGAATGTGTGGATCTCAGATAATGGCACTGTGGGAGACTGTGGAAGCTTTAGGAGAAAAGACCTGACTAGAGGAAGTGGGTCCCTGGGAGCAGGCTCTTGGGGTTTCTCAGCTTCCTCCTGCTCAGGTCATACCGTCTGTTTCTTGCTCACCCACGAAGTGAGTTCTTCTCTGCTTAATGTTCCCATTGTTGGGATGTTTCTCTGTTCAAGCTCTTGGGACCAAGTGAGGATGCAGTGAACTCTCCGAACTTGTGAGTGGAAGAAGTTTTTCTTCTATTGATTGTGTCGGTCAAGTATTTAGGTCACGTCATCAGCAACGAAGTCCATTGGCAAAGCGCCTTTCGTGTGCCACATGATCTCCCAGTCTCAGGTGGCAGGAATCAGGACATGGACATTCTTGAGACCATTGTTCTGTGGACAGCACAGCCATCCTGTCCCATGTCTTCCTTTATTTCCTTGCTTTAGGTGAACCCTTTCTCCGTAGTCAAGTCTTTTGATCCCACTTAGCCAGGTAGAAGGCAAACTGTCATTGTGTATCTGCTAAGTTTCAAGTCATGTGCAGAGCTTTGAGGATGTGGAGACAGACATGGTGCCTGCTCTCACCCAAGATGATCACAGAGATGAACACAGATCACTATGTACTATATGAAATTGTCAAAGAACTAACTTTTCAAAGATAAATAAATAAAAATAGTTTAAAAAGGACACATATTTTTGAGATAAATATGAACATATTAAAATGTTAAAAACACTAACTTGAAAAACAATTAAGTCAGTTCAGGCTCAGAGATGTCCCAGAGACTTCTGGAAGACTACAGGCTGTTGACATTACTTTTGGTTGCCCACCAGAACTAGATGGTAAGAGCTGATAGCCAAGGATAGCCCACATTTAGGTTACAGACACTGAGAAATCAAGGAGGAACTGAACTGGGAATTGGCTTCCTGATGACTACCACTCGCTTGCTCTGGAGACTCATGGGTCCTGGGGATGTGGGATGGGGAGGTTTAGCACTATCCTCCAAGCACAGCATCTACGGTCATCACAAGAGCAACTGGGGCTGCTTGCCAAAGAGCATCACATAGGGCTGTTGACTGTTGGCATCCCCTCCTACAAGGAGGGGCAGGGAGGGTCACTGGATCCTTCCCTGAGTATCCAGCCATTGCTCCCAGCCAGTTGTATGAATTCTGCCCTAGCTGTGTGGGTCTCAGGAAGGGGCGGTGTATATGGTCGTCTTGGAAGACTATGGGGGAGAGGCTCCATCTATGTAGTTAAGGGAAGCCTTCCCCATGCTGGGTGCCAACCTTCTAGCGTAGCTTCTTTGGGGTCAGCCACGTTCCTACTTGCAAACCCTTGTCCACCTGTGCTTTGTAAGTGAGCTTGATGAGCCCATTGGTGGCCCAGGAGGAAGTAAACTTTGTTTTCCTGTTGGGATCAGATCCTTAGCATGAGAGGTTGAGGCTGGGTGAGAGGAGTGAATCATGACTTCTGAGCTGGGACATGAGAAGTGGCCAGGCAGTGACAATCAGATGAATGTGGGAATCACATGGTGTTTCTGTTGCATCCTGGCTTTGTGTCTGCATCACTGATGACCTCTCACAGCCCACATCAGTTCCGTAAGTGATTGCGACCTTGTATTTATCAGAATGCTCAGGATCCAAATGAAAACCACAACTCCAATATTCATCACCACACGTGAGGAGAATCCAGGGTGGATGAAGCGTCAGGGTTGCTTGATTATGCACCCAAAGGACCTTAGAAGAATTTAGAAAGGGTCCCAGGCAGGTGTCAGCAAGAACCGAGGGAAGGAAAGAGAGAAGAGGCTACAACATTGTTCCTACTGAATACTCAAGGTGGCGCGATCTCGGGAAAATCTTTCAGTTTCTATGAGCCTCAGTTTCCTTGATCGCACAACTGGGGGCTCGGGAAGATGGTCATGGAGTCCTTGTACCTGGCTGGCAGCCAAGTATGAACCGGTCTGACTTGTCTGAACTGATCTGAACTGGTATGAAAAGGTCTGAACTGGTCTGAACCGGTCTGAACCGGTTCCGGTTCAAATGACACACATGACAAAAACAACACGCAGGAAAAAACGATGCACATGACAGGAACGACACATGCGACAGAGACGGTATGCGTGGCGAAAACGACGCGCCCGACGAAAGCCGAAAGCACGCATGCCATTTTCAACACACGTGCCATTTACGGCACGGGTGCTGTTTTTGGCACAGTGCAACCTTCAGCACACGCGTCGGCCCCCACCACGCGTGTCGTTTCCGTCACGCATGTCGTTTCGCCACACGTGTGGTCTCTGTCACGCGTGCCGTTTCTATCACGCTTGTCATCTTCATCGCGCGTGTCATTCCTGTCATGTGTCTCGTTTCTTCCTGCGTGTTGTTTTTGCCATGTGTGTCTGGTTACATTTGAACTGGAACCGGTTTAGACAGTTTCTTTGACTGGTTCAGGCTGGTGCAAACTGGTTTAGGCTGGATCAGACTGGTTCAAACCAGTTCAGACCAGTTCATACTTGGCTGCCAGCCAGGTACAAGGACTCCATGACCATCTTCCCGAGCCCCCAGTTGTGCAATCAAGGAAACTGAGGCTCATAGAAACTGAAAGATTTTCCCGAGATCGCGCCACCTCGAGTATTCAGTAGGATCGATGTTGTAGCCTCTTCTCTCTTTCCTTCCCTCGGCTCTTGCTGACACCTGCCTGGGACCCTTTCTAAATTCTTCTAAGGTGATAAAGAAAGAAGAATAGACTGGCTGGTTCCAGATAACACCCTGACAGGAAGCCACAAGTCCCCATGCTGGTGATCTATCAGTCACATTGATGGCCTCATTCAGAAGCCCCTGCACTAACCACATCTCCCCCGTCACTCAACACAGCATTCTTCTGATTTTTGTCAAGATTACAGTGCTTCTCTGTCCCCCCTGCATGGGGAGGTGCGTCCCATCCCATGGAGTCACTGAATAGTGCTGTGTGGTGCCGACTAGAAGAGAAATGCCCCAGGTGAACAAGCTGGTTTCCGACTTCCGGGGATTCCTCACATTCCAAAGTCAGCATGGTCACTGGGGTCGTGCCAGGAAAACAGAAAGCTTACCTGCCAATCACTTCGTCGCTTACAGCCTCCCTTTCACTGCGCTCAAGTCAGGCATAGCCCTGAGCAACGTAGGCAGCAGGCCCTCAGAAAACGGCCACTGCAGTTACCCAACCCAGTGTTGAGTTCCACCTGAACCTTTTTCTGTTCTCCACCTGACTGCCTCTCCTCCCGGCCAGCCTCTGTGCCTGGCACAGGGTGGATGTTTGAGGGTGCGCTCGTTTGAGAAACACTCTCCCTGCTGGGCTCAGGTTGTGCTGTCTCAAACACCACCCTACTCCACAGCCAACCCCTCCCCTGCACAGAGTGCAGAAGTCACATTCCGACCTCTGAGTCTCAGTCTGACTCCTCCGCATCCTGCAGAGGGCGCTGCTGTGCTGCTGGCTTCCACCTAGGCCTCTACCCATGACTTAGACCCCTCCCGTCTGACTCCCCTGATCTGACAGCCTTGTCTATTCGTCTGGATATGCCAGACTAACTGGGCACGGGGCTCCAACCAGCACACATCTGGACTTTACCCGGGGCTCTAACTGCAGTTGGTCCTCTCAGCTGCCTCCACCTTACCTCTATGCCCCAGGTTCTTTCCTCTCAAGAGAAGGCAAAGGAGGAAGAGAGACAGGCTCGGTGCTCGCCAGTGCTTGAGCCTCCTGACTCCCTAGGTTTTCTGGTCTGCTTCTACAGCACTAACGCTTGTAGCACGTTTGTCCTGTCTCTTGAGAACGCTACTCTTGTGCCTGTATCTTTCTTTGGCCGATTTTTTAAAATTCCTGTCATTGCCAATATCCTTGACTGCCCATGATGAATAAATTCTGATGAATAAATAAGTTTGGTCAAAGACTCTGGGTAGAGGTTCTCACTCTGCCATACACTGTCTGGCCTCAGACTTTTTTTTACACACACTTGGTGTAAGTCTCCATTGTCGTAGAACTACGGCATTCTTCACGACCTTAAAAACAGCACCATGTAGATGATTCTGTGTCCCCTCAATCTGGGGGTGAGAGCGTGGTAGAAAGGAGGAGATAGGAGTGAGACCATGGAGAAATGGGATAGTTAAGGGAGGAGAGGGATGAAGTGGGAGGGCAGTGAGAGAGAGATCTTGATAGAGCCAGCTAGAAAGAAACCTGGTGCTAGGGAAATTCCCCCAAATCCACAACAATGACCCCAAATAAGAGTCCTATCAATAGTGGGGTGGGTGCCTGAACTGAACTTCCCCTCTAATCAGATGGGTGAATATCACAACTAACATCATAGAGCCTTCATCCAGCAACTAACAGAACAAGATGCAGAGATCCACAACCAACCACCACGCCAAGCTCCAGAAATCCCATTGAAGAGAGGGAAGAGGTAATACACGAGCAAGGGAGGGAAAGATCATGAGGGAGTGTTGGGAGCTGTGAACCCCCAGATCCTGAAACAACTTGTTTTCCCCTGATCTGAGTGCCTACAGCTGCTCTCAGCAGGAGACCTCAGGAGTTCCTGATGGCAGGAGAGTGGTTTCTGGTGGGTTTGGCTGGGGCGTGGCTATCACTATATAAGCTGCCCCTAAACACCATAAAGGAGGCATTCCTGGGGCATTCTAGCATCAAGGATGACCTGTCTCTCTCTGTCTGTGCGTCTCTGTGTGTTTCAATCTCCAGCCCCTTGCCCTCTTTACGAACTGTGCGGTGGTGCCTAGAGCATAGACAGGTGTGGTACGCCGCAAGGGAGAAATCTACAGAGACAGCTGAACCAAGCTCACTCTCACCCATCTCTAGACCATGTCTGCCACAATACTGATCCACAGGGCAAGATGTGCCCGCTGCTACAATAGGGGCATGACTATTTTGGTGCTAGCCAACTGCTTTGTTATTGGATTTAAGGTTTGGTCTGTGGGAGGGAACCACACCCTGAGACTGGCAAGCAGGTCAAAAGCTTGTGTGTGGGGAAAGCATGAAGCCAAGGGAAGAACCCAATACTATTATGTTCCCATGTGAACATGTTGTCAAGCCGACTTCCAAATTTTTACAATATTTAACCATAGACACATGTGGCTTCCCACCTGGGGTAGTGAAGCTCCTTTTTGTAAAGGGTGGTGTTTAATGAGGTGACTCATAACTGATCCAAGAGTGGAGAATAAATGGCCAATGAGCCCTGGGCCTTAAGTGGGGCATCTATGTACACAACCTCCAAAGCTAGAGAGCATCATGGAAGACAGGGCCGAAGTGAATGAAGAGAAGGAGCATTGGGAAGACTGTCTTGAAATGCTGCCACCTAGGTATGACACAGCCATTGCGACAATGAGCACACAGTAGCTGTGGACACCTTCAACTTTCCACCAAGAATGGAGGTGTGTCTAATAAGGCCCCACCCCTTCCTGAGGAGCTAATGGCGGCTAATACCTGCTGGAGGATAGGATGTCATTTTTTAAAAAATGGCTTAGTCACTGTGGAGATAGTAAGGAAAAAGAGGGGACAGCAGGAAAAAAAAAGGGGGGGATGTCCGAGGGCAATGGGAAGTGTGAATATAAGCATGACACAGCTTAGGCTCTGATCGCCCCTAAAAGGAAGGGTATATTAACTTTTATTCCTATATAGAAAATTACCACAAATATGTTAAATAATATAAAGTATTATATTATGGGTCACCTGGGCTATTTTCTCTGCCTGAAATCAAGCGAAAGCTGAGATCTTGTCTAAGACTTGGGGGTAATCTTCAAATTTACTGACTATTGGCAGAATTTGGTGGTTCACGATTATAAGATGGATGCCCTCAGTTCCTAGACAGGCTGTTATTTCTCCCCCAAGTGGCCTGTTGGCAAAGTAATAACTCTGGGGCATAAGGAACATTGCAGGTAATTGTCTTTGTGTGATTGTGGGTGGCTCTTCGAAGCCCGCAGGCGAACCATAAGGCTTAAATTCCTTTTTACCTATTCCTTATCTGGCCTTCAGATCTTTCAGAGGGCTCACCTGTTTAGTTCTGGTCCATATGAAAACCTCTTCTGTTTGATTATCTAAAACTCACCTGATTAGGAATCTTAATGGATTTTGAAATGCAAGCTAATTATGGGAAAGATACCAGATCACATTTCTTAGCTACTGTCCAGATTCCAGGGAAACAGAGAGTGAACCACCAGGAAGGGAAGCATGAGAATAATTCTAGAATTCTGTATAACCCAGGCCCTTGTCTTCAAGGGAAAATGATTGAGAGATTTTTAAGGGAAAGAACAGACATTGGGTTACAATGGAAACTGTGGTTCTTATGGTTTATTCATTTCTATGTGTCCATGCATGCATGCATCCATCCACCCACCCACCCACCACCCACGCACCCATCCAACCATCCATCCATCCATCCATCCATCCATCCATCCTCTATCCACCCTCTATCCATCCTTCTATCCTCCTATAATTTAGTATTTGTTAATAGAAAAACACTCTGTACATGTGCTTGGTCTCTCTCTCTCTCTCTCTCTCTCTCTCTCTCTCTCTCTCTCTCTCTCTCTCTCTCTCTCTCTCTGCTAATGATCTCCCTCGGGAATGATACCTCCAGGTGAGTTTTTCATGAGTGAAAGACAGAATCCTGGTTTGTAAGTCACTTAAAGTCAGTGTATGAAATAAAATTGTGTCAAAGGTTCTAAGGGACTTTTTGGAGCAAAAAAGTGATTTTTGTGGGTCACTTTCAGTCTAGACTTCTGGGTGCAATCAGATCTTTTGATGAACTTCAAAACAACCATGTGTCAGGAATCATACCAAAAAGATTTCTAGGCAAGTTGCAATATACCTTCCCTAGAAAGTAAGTCTGTCTTTAGCGTGCAAATTGCTACTATTTAAATGCATCTCTCACTCTAGCTTTTTGGATTGTGTGTCTTGTTGATTCCTCTGCTTTCTCAAGTGTTTGGTGTTTTGTTTTCCAGGAGAGTATTAAGTACATTGCATCATAATTCTACACCTAGGTGGAAACCACCCAAGGGAAGGGTAAGGAATTTTACCCCACAGTTTTGCAATCCCGGCCTTTAGAATAGTACCTCAGAGTACCACACAGCTCTCTTGAAAATTGAGTAGGTTCAATGGAGCAAAGTCTAGTCCAGTGAGCAATTTGTAGAAGTTCATTAACTAGATCTTTTTCTACTGCTTTTAGTTGCAATTCTGCTACAAATAAGGAGTCCAAAGAAGGAGCTCCACTTAACCAAACTAGGTTTATTTTTTCCCACTTTCATACCAAATAGGCCCTTATAAATATGGACTATTTCCTCTAATCCATTGATTGAATAAGATTATAATCATTTGTCCCAAAAATCTCTCCAAGGGATCATTCAGATAGTTCTATTTATTCAGTCTGGCTTTCTGGTGATGAAGTTCACTGTGAACTGATCAACACACACACACACACACACACACACACACACACACACAGTGCTGAAAATAGCCTGACTCCCTTTCAATAAGACACAAAGGGTATTTAAGCCTCAATTTCACATGCATTATTAATGTGCTTATTAAATATTAATAGGCCTAAAAGCCTGGAGCAATGTATATGATCAATACTGCATGACATATGAGTCACCCAGGGCTGAGGACAGTGTCTGTCAGCAGCTGTCACTCTTTCAGCATGGCAGCCCTGTGCCACCTGGAGCCCTGGTGTGCACACTGTTGCCAAGCCCAAGGCACTTCCTGTTGGCTCACACTGGCAGTACTTCAGAGTTCTCTACAGGTTCCTTCTCAGAAACGGTGATCTGTCAAGACTCATTAGAGAAAAAAGGAAGAGCCGGTCCTCAGGGATGGCTTTGTTTTCTCTTTTAAGCACTTCTGTCCCTTGAATCATAACACTGCAGAATCCATAATAATCTGACATTTGAACTGAAACAAAGTCTAATTCATCATCCTCAAACCTGGGGATTGAACTGCATCATCATGTAATATTTCCACCAACCCAGGGCCAGGGGAGGGGTGTTATAGCTACCATAGAGAATAAATGACTTGAGGCTACCTGAGTGTGGATAACCTACCTTAAGAATCTTTTCTTCTCTTAATTGACTTTGTAATATGAGAATTATTAGTGCAGATCTTCACATAGGATCTTGGGTCTACCCAAAGGCTGAGTTCCGTTTGCAGTCTAAATGATGGAGGCCTGCATGCAAGAAGCAGCCCACATTCATGTGTGGTTTCTGTGATCACTTAAGAATAGGAGGCATGGTTTCTCTGCTTAGAGGAAACCTCTTTTGGAGAAATTTCTCCTTTATAATCCCTTTGCCTGCCTGGTACCTGGCCAACTCTCCAATGACACATACATGTCCTCTTAGTTCAAAGATCTGTGGCAGAGAAGTGATCAGGAATTCTTGCTCAGGGCACCTTTCTTCATTTCATCCTTGACCATAAACAATGGCGCTTCCCTTTCTCCTTCCTTTCACTTTGTTTCAATGGGACTTCTAAGACTATGTGAGATTATTTTTGGTCTCCTCCACTCTTGGCTTTTGCCATCCCTAGCCTCACAATCCACTAAACCGGGGTCAGCTGACCTTCTCTTTTCTTTGGGTAGCTCTGAGCTCATTAGGAATCAGGTGGGCAATTGCCCTGGTTTCCAGAGTTGCCCCCGCATCGCTTCTCCATCAGCAGAGCCTGGCTTGTGTGGAGCTATTGCCTTAGTTCTTTAGAGAAGAAATGAAAGGTTATTTATTGAGTGTCTACTCTGTGTCAGTCCTGACACATGCATTATCTCAATAACACCTGACAGTGTCAACAAACTCGGCTGGATTCCCACTGTGCCCCTTTCACCAATGAAGAAATGAAAGTTCAAGGTCTGAGGTTACACAGTTAGGAAGTAGGGAGTCAGAATGGTGCTCAGGTTTGACTCAGTTCCTACAGTCACCACACTGTTAGAACCCTACCTTTGCATGCTGGTTGAAACACAATCATCTGAATATTCGGGTTTTGGAAAACCCTTATTTGTTGGACCCCATTCTGCTCAGCTGGAGGGCAGGCCTGAAGATTCAAAACAAAGCCCCTTCCTCTCCACTCCAGCGCTGCTCTTGGGTAGTAGCTATAGCCAGTGATGGAGAGGTATTGCTGGGCAAAGGCTAAGGCAGGCTCTGCCTGCCCTGCTTCTCAGAACTCCATACTGAAATTAAGGGTCCTTGTCCTCTGGCAATTATTTACATAAAAGCCTTTTTTGGCTGCCCTTTCTTTTGTTATCTCTTCTCTTCACTCTTTTAGGATTCCTTGGGTTGTCCTGCCAGATGAAGTACAGCCTGGTATTTCTAGGGGGCAGAGACCCACTCCAAGATACGGAAGCAATCCGCTGATGTGCCAGCCCCTTACATAAGGATGTAGTATTTACATACAACCTATATCTATCCTCCTTCCTGGTGGATCCAACTTTTTAACCTTTAGATATGATATTGTCCTTTACTAAGTTCAAGCTTGAGAATTTACAATTGAGTTGCAAAAGAAGAAATAAAAATATCTCTTAATATTGTAATTAAGTTTACTATTGTGTGCTGAGTCACATTCATAACTGTCCCAGGCCATATACAGATGATAGACCATAGCTGGGACACACCTGAATCCATTTATACATGACTTATAATAATAAATACAATATGAATATTATAGCTGTTGTCTAACAGTTTTTTGTTTAGGGAATAATGAAAAGGAAAAAAAAAACATGTCTGTGCTTCCTCAATTGGAATTCACAGATAGAGTGCTGTGAGATAATGCTCTAGTACATTGTAAAGATTTGTTATTCATTAGTTTAATAAAGTGCTGACTGGCCAGTAGCCAAGCAGGAAGTATAGGCAGGGCAACCAGACTAGGAGAATTCTGGGAAGAGGAAAGGCAGAGACACAATCACCAGCCAGATGCAGAGCAAGCAAGATGAGAATGCCTTACTTAGAAAAGATACTGAGCCACATGACTAAACATAGATAAGAATTATGGGTTAATTTAAGTTGTAAGAGCTAGTTAATAATAAGCCTGAACTAATAGGCCAAACTGTTTATGATTAATGCAAGACTCTGTGTTTCTTTGGGGCTGAACACCAGAGGATCCAGGTGGGATAGAAACTTCTGTCTACAATAGAGCGTTTCAAATCTTTATTTCAACACATGTCCCTGAGAAAACTCCAACACAGCTGGAATTTCCTCTTGAATTTTACAGACCCCCCCCCCCCCAGCCTTGCGTGACTCATGACTTCAACAAAGCAGGGCTAGGAAGCAAAGATGAAATTCTGCCCAACCCTCCCAGGCTCTGAAAACTGCCACCTCTTCCACACGGCACACACTCCTAAAGAAGTTCTCCATCAGTCACAGACTTAGCCCAGCTTCATACAAGTCTGGAAATATCATGGGCTGAGAGCCACCCAACAGAGTCTCTTCCTCGTTTTCTTCCTCCTAAGTTGGGCTGTGAGATACACCCCATCTGCACCCTTCCTCAGTGGCTGCCTGCACCCCTCCTCGGCGGGTGCCTGCACCTCTCCTCAGTGGTGCCTGCACCCCTCCTCAGCGGGTGCATGAACCTCTCCTCAGTGGTGCCTGCACCCCTCCTCAGTGGTGCCTGCACCCCTCCTCAGTGGGTGCCTGCACCTTCCTGGCATCTCTTCCCCCATTCTGAGCTGGAGGAACTGTTCAGACTGTGGCATAGGGAAGGCAGGGAAATGAAGCATTGACTCAGTTCAGAGTAGTCTCTTGGCCAGTATTCATTTCATGGTTATTGCAATTGGGATGGAAAAAAAGAATTTTAATTATTTGGAATAGTGAGTACTTACAAATGGGAACAGACCCTGAGATTCAATTCAACCTTTGAACAATAGAATAATCACAGAAGTGGCTGTTATTATCCTTTGCTCTCCACCCAATAGACCCAGTGTAGATTTGTTGAATTAAATTAACACTAAAGACTTACATTTATATATTGATTTGCAGTTTTCAAAGTATTTTAATTCTTAGTTTAGTGGAAAGAACCTTGAACTACCAACACACACACACACACACACACACACACACACTCTCTCTCTCTCTCTCTCTTCTTACTACTCAGAATAACCAAGCCAGGAGAAGAACTTTGGTTTGGGAAACATTTTGCCTGGTTTGAGTATGAAGAAATTTTGCTGAATGGCTTTGGGTAGAATTCACACCTCTTATTGAAAGCAAATTAATAAAGAGGGGGAGTCTGTTCCCACAATGCAGAACATTTCTGTTGACCCTTGAAGCCATTTCCAAGGTACACACTGGCAGCAGGTGCTGTCACTTGTCTCTATGGCCCGACACCAACATGTCCCTGGTGAGAGACTGTCTAGATACAGACGAGGGCTGTCCTCCAGCCTGGGGAGGCAGCTAAGTATCTGCTGGGACCAGCTCTAATCCAATGACTTGGAGCTGGGTTCAATCCCTCTAGGCCCCAGGCACCCAATGCGAGAAGCCTCTGGCACTCTGTCTCATTTATTCATTATCTCCCAGACAGTCCTATCCTAGTGGAGTTAAGTTCCAGCTGCTCATAATGGCCACTGTTTGATATTGTACCCATCATAGCTGCTTTCTCCTCTTCATCTTTTTTCCCCCCTGCAACTCTTGTTTTAGGGGTCTGTTTCTGGGAAGACCCAAACAACCTTCCCAAAGTACCTTTTCCTAGAAGGGTTTGGGTGAGCTCAGCACATCTAAGCCATCAAATCACTTAGTAACGTGGAGATGTGGGCTGGCACATTCTTTCCTCACATGGTTTTTGAGCCTATTGTTCATTGTCCGCTGGCTTCATTGCTCTCCTCAGTAGGTTGACTCCACTTACACTTAACAACCATGTAAAAATTTTAGTCAAAATATGACAAATTTTATCGCTAGGTTCTGGTTCAACTCTACATAGATTGAGAGAGACACTGAGATTTAAGAGAACTGGTCTTAGCCTTGTGGCGGTGGCGGCACTTACAGGACAGCCAGGATTACACACACACACACACACACACACACACACACACACACACACACACACACACAGAGAGAGAGAGAGAGAGAGAGAGAGAGAGAGAGAGAGAGAGAGAGAAAGAGAGAGAGAGAGAGGAGTTCCTGTTAGTTAGATGCTTAGCTTTCACACCATCCCAGAGGCAGGAAGATTCATCGCCAAGAGGAGGTTATTATCAGTCACATTTTCTACTCATTATTAGAGAGCATCTAGATTAAGGTTAATACACACATCATCTCTTCAGCATCCTTTTCCAATGGCTATATGATCCATATGTTCAGATATGGAGAACTCATCACTCCTATGTACTTACTAGCTTTAATCCAAGGACAGTTCGCCCTTGAAATGAACTGAAAATATACCTTTTGAGGCTGCCACCCTTTGGTGGCAATTAGCCCTAGAGACATTATGGGATGTAGTGATATGAGCAGCGGGCTGCATCCCTGGCTGCCCGCATGGCTAGCTTATGCCCAAAAATAATTACACGGAAACTGTATTCTTTTAAACACTGTTTGGCCCATTAGCTCTAGCCTCTTATTGGCTAGCTCTTACATATTGATCTAACCCATTTCTAATAATCTGTGTAGCCCACGAGGTGGCTTACCAGGGAAATCTCAACCTGTGTCTGTGTCTGAGAGGGGAATCATGGCGACTGCCTGACTCGGCTTCTTTCTCCCAGCATTCTGTTCTGTTTACTCCACCCACCTAAGGGTTGGCCTATCAAATGGGCCAAGGCAGTTTCTTTATTAATTAACCAATCAATGAAAACAACAGATTAGAAAGAAATCGCTCCCACATCAATGGGAGATGTAGAATGTCTCATTCCACAGTGCACATTGAAATAATTTGAAACACAGTCGATAGGCCTCTTCCATTTTCTTTTTTCCCAGCGTTCTTTCAACTCTTGGAAGAAGCTGAATAGTGGGTCCATGCAGCCCCTCTATGAAGCAAGCATCCCACTGCCTATCATGATCTCTTTTAGATTAATGTAACCATGGGAAACACAGCCAGTTGTCCAACAATAGGGGATCATGGTGTTTAAATTACAGTGTGAGGCAATGCCACATAGCCTTTGAAATAATGAAGATACTTAAAATATAAAATGTTCATAGCATATGAAGATGTGGGAATACAGTATGCAGTCAGAATTCGATTTTATGAAAAAAATACACACAGAATTGAAAGCCCCAGATATTAAGGCTGATAGAGTTATGTCTGGGTTTTGGATCTGTTTCTGCTTTTCCAGTTTCCTACAGAGGACGTGCATTTATCCACATCCATGGCAACGAAACCAAGGGGGAGAGAGATTAGTGCTCACAAGCCGTGGGGTCTCCCCATGCTTCTGATATTGCTGGTCTAAGCACAGCCAGCACTCCCCAGATTCAGAGGGGTTCAGGCAGACGGACAGCCATGCCCACTAGTATTGTCTCTGCAGCTTTTCATGGTTTCTCCACGGGATTAGAATCTTGGTTTCTCCACGGAATCAGAATGGCCTTTTAATGTGTCATCAGCCTGGGGGCGGCCAAGTGAAAGGCATGGAAGCTGTGCTTCTGTGGAACTAGAACCTGTGCATAGCAGGGGGCGAGGCACCGTTAGCTTTTCAGTCAACAGACAGCCACCCCACCTTGAGGTCCTCCAAGAGACAAGGCAGTGATTATGTAGGAAACTGAACAGAGCCCCAAGTGGCTACTGATGATGTCCTGGGCCCTGGAGCTGAAGAGAATTTTGGGAAATACTATTGCCTCTGTGAGGGTAGGCAGTTCTAGGATGCAGGATAGTAACATCTCAGGGCTCTGTATTTATGGGGGACACAGAGAAGGATGTACAGAGGAGTCACCAGGAATTCAGACCATTTTAAGAGTAAATGAACAGCTAGACACATGAGCTGGAAGCAGGGCAGGTGGCCACAGGGACAGGGCTAGAGAAGGGCTCCCTAGACATGACCCACAGGCTCACTGGTGTGGACTGCCATGCATGGGTAGCCCATGACTATCTTTCTCATGGGTTATTATCACCTGCAATAAAGTTCTGGATTAACTTCCTGTCATTTTCTTTGGAGGCCACAGTGACTGGATGATCCATGGTTCATATATATATATATATATATATATATCATATATATGATTATGCATATGTAGATATACATACACATATATAGTTGTACATATTATAAATATGTGTGTATTTGTATTAGAGAAGATTTTTAGCTCTATCTTTATGTTTCTAGATTGCTAAGACCTGTGCAGAAAATAACAAAAACTTTATTGTCCCATTTCCTGATACCCAGTGCACAAAACACGGGGAGCTCCCTTGACTTCCATACAGTATAGAGAGGCCCTTCTAGGGCACAGACCCACAATGCTGACTCGGGAACAGCCTTGCTTATGAACTGTCCCTTTTTCTTAAGCCCTCGTTTTCAATGAACGTCTCCAGTCAGTAAGTTTATGTCTTTTAAACTTTGACCTTGAGTTTGTGGGGAAAGTGTCACCCAGCTGGGGCAGCTTTAAGTGAACACATGGAATGCCTGCATATTGTACTTCCTGGGCTTGGAATGAAGACATCGGTTATTTTTAAAGAGCTTGTCGGTTTATGGGGAAAAGCTTATGACTCTAGCCCAGCATTGTGCTGTGAGTCTCTGCCGATGGTCCTTGCTTGCAGAGGGGTCTTAAAGGCGAGGCTCAGTGAAATGTGTAGAAGGGTGAAAATGGTCAAAACGATGCTGTTCCTTCTTCCTCTCACAGAGAGATGGTTGCAAAGTGAGTTACTGTAGGTTTTGACTCTAGGGCTTCAGTTTTGGCCAATGAGCACCAAGATAGTTTGATTACCCTTTCCCTTGAGCTTTGGAACTGGCATTGATTCAAGCCTTGCCACGCCACTCTCCTCTCTACCTCTCCCTGTATGTACTTTCTTGGCAGTCTGCTCCTCCAAATGCCAGCATGCTAGCCTTTCTTCTCGAAAAGACACTCGTTTGACATCCGGCCAGCTCCCATATCTGAGCAACGGCTCTAACAAGATGGGTTGATTTGGTGTATACAAACACATGAGTGTGCACATTTGAGTATGCGGGTGGTGATTCTGTGTTCACATGAATATCTGAGTTACATGTGTGTGTGGTGTGTGTGTGAGTGTGTGTGTGTGTGTGACTGTTTCTGCCTTGGGCATGTATGGGCTCCCGTGTGTGGGTATTGATCCTCTGAATGCATGCATAGTGCATATACTTGAGTGTGTTTCTGATAACCACATGTAGCAGATTGCTTAAAAGCACACGTTCCCCACACCTTAAAATCAGCTTGTACTTACATAGTTGTAGGCCAGGTCTGGGTGGAGATAATCGATTCCTGCGAAAAGATAACACAGGAATGGAAGGTTAAAACTGGCCGCTGTGTTCTCAAGAAAGCTGCCCAGAAATGGATGCTCCTTGTAGGGATGATGGCTCAGGAGACTTGTGGGAGTTGGGGGTGGGAAGAGGATGCTTATCCTAAACCCTTTGCTTTGCCTTCTGTTTCTGTGCGGGGGAGGGCTGCATCACTTCCTTGGTGGAGAGACAGCTGCCCCAAGACACACCGCAGAGCAGTGAAACCAATTAGAGCTCTGGGCCCACGGATAACGCTTCCGGATAAATGTCAGCAGTCAGGGGCTTAGTGACTGCGAGATGGATGGTTCATCACGGCGGCGATGTAAAAGAGATTTGTAGAAATCCTGACATTTCTAAAGCATCAACTAGTTTCTCCTCTGAAATGAAGCTGGCCCCGGGGAGGAAAAGTGATGATTATTTAACAGGGCACGGAGAACCGTGGATTAGCGGGGCGCACTCCAGCACGGAAATAAGAGACACACGGCCGGGTGAGAAAAGCCATTAGGAGAGAGCTAGCGGTTTCTAGGGAGGTGTTGTCAGCTGGGAGCTGACACTACTCTCTCCAGAACGTGCCTTTCTGGAAAACCAGAGGCTTCAATTCCCTCAGCTGGAGTTCTGTGCTTGCTCTTGAGCCGGAGCCTACTCTGGGCCCAGGAATCATTCCTAGGGTAGAATTATGGCCTATTTGTGCTGTTGAGTTTCATCAGACGCTTTGATCCAGGGGTAACTGGAAAGTTCTCACTCAGGTCTGCAGGGCTACAGAGTCTCAGCATAGGCTGTACTTGCACATATGGGCGGTGGGGAAACAGCAACAGAGCAGGGCCCTGCAACCGCACACGGTCATGGTTATACACGGAGGTGTTTGGAGTCAAAGAGCAGAGTTTGCCTGCTCACCGCCATGTAACCAGGAGAACGACTTCAGGGAGGTTGTTGGGTTTCTCTGTGACTGCTTCCTTCCTGAACAACTGGAGGAAAGGCTAGGGTGGGGCTCAAACTCATGCCGATGGCAGCTTTAGCCTAGCAGCAGGTGCATTTAATAGCTATCCTGGGACACTAGACTTGTAAGCTCGAAGCACCATTAAGCCTCTTCTGCTGGCATCTTTACCCCATTCATAGGAAGGCTTTGCCACTGTTATCGGAGCTGTGCCAGCCACCCTAAGGCGTTGTGGTGAGAAACAAAACAAAATAACCCCTCCCCCGCAAAAAAAAACCCTCTTGAATCATGGTGCCTGTATTCCAAGAGGAAATCTTCATTTTTTTTTTTCCAGGTCAGAATAGAAGTGACCTTCAGAGTTGGGGGAAATGCGTGTGTTGAGACCAGCAGTTCTATTCAAAGGCTCAGACGCTGTCATCCTGATGTGGATTCTGTCAAATAACAAGATCTCTGAGGTTTGACTTCATCATCTTTGAAAAGGGCTATAATTGTCTTCTAAGAGATCTTTTAAAGATTAGAAACAATTCGAAGAAGTATTTGGCTTATAGTAAACATGCTAATGGATTCTTACTATCATCATTAGAAATATCGTTTTTGTGGTTTGGATATGAAATGGCCCCTCCAGGCTCATGTTTGAACTCTTGGTTCCCAGCTGGTGACACTGCTTGGGAAGGCTATGAGACCTTTAGGAGGTAGAGTATCCCTGCAGGAAGTATGTCACTGGAAGTGGGCTTCGAGGTTTTGCTATCATGACCCACTTCCTGTTCTTTCTCTCTGCTTCCTGTGTGAGGTGAGATCTAATCAGTCTGTTTCCTGACTGCCGGGTTGGCTTCATGTTCCTCTTGCCACGCCTTTACCATGGTTTCCTCTGGAACTGTAAGCCAAAACAATCTTCACCTTCCAAACTTGCTTTTTGTGAGAGCATTTTATTACAGCAATAGAAAATAACCAATACAAAAATTGGTTTCAGAGAAGTGGGGCTGTTGCAGTGATAGACCTGATTATTATGTTGTTTTTTTTGAAGGAGTGTGAAAGACTTTGGAACTTCATGCTAGACTAGTTAAGTGCTGTGGACAGAGCTTAATGGGCCAATCAGAGGTGCAGAGAGTACAACGAAGAGGAGAGATCCAGCTCACGAAGTTTAAGGGAAATATGGATTTTATTAGCAGCTGGGTTAGAGGCTATTCATATGACATTTCAAGCAAGGAATCTGGCTGTCTTCTGCCTGTGTACTGAGACTTTGCATGAAGCTGAATCAACAAGTAAAGGACTAATTGCTCCGGTGGAGGAAACTTCAAAACAGAGTAACATGGAGTCTGTGGAAAGTTTATTACTGTTTAAATGTACACAGTGGGGAGGGAGGGAGCACCAGGAAGCTGAAGGTTACAGCCCGGGCATACACTGAAGAAGACTGTGCCATTAAAGGGTTTTGTGCCATTGTCAAAGCCTCCTGCTCGGCACTGAAATGACAGGGAAGATGCCCTGAGGGCAAGACCCACCTGAAAGGAGGGACACCCAGGGCTTTCCTGGTCCTGTTAAAACAAATGCCCAGGGAAACTTTCACCAGCATCAATGCTGGTATCCAAGTGCTCCAACCCCAGATCAAGGGAGCTAGTTTCCATCCCAAGACGGTAGCACAACTTGGTAGTGTTCTTTGGGTGGCTCTAGTTCTGGAAGCGTGAAAGACGGAGGACTGGAGAGTGGGGCCATCATTTTCCTCTGTGGTTCCAGAGAGCTACTGTGACTAGGCAATGGGTGTCAAGCTTGGAGGAGCCTGTGAGGAGGCCCCGAGAAGCTATTCTGTGGTAGAGATTCCACGGTTTTGGAGATGCCAGAACTGTGGGATGTCTGCTAAGGAGGGCTGCATTCAAGGAGTAGAGCTAGCCTAGAAGAGAGATATGTGACAGGCGACAAAGCTGGAAGAACTGAGCCACCTCAGTGCCTTGAAACTGAAGCCCCAGATGCCGGGCGTGAAGCTAGGGTTTTGGTGTTTATCTTGCTGGTTTCAGTCTAGTTTTTGTTCAGTATTTCCTCACTGTGTTCCCATTCCTCCTCTTTGGAGTGGGAATATATATTCTATATATTGGAAGTATAAATTTATGTTTTGGTTTTGACAGGGGATTTACCTTTTGAAATTCGACTAAATGTATTTTGTATTATGAGATAGTCTCTAGACTATGAGGCCCAGGGGTAGGAGTTTGTGGTTTGAAGATATAATTATCCCCATTGGTTTACACATGTGAACTCTTGGTCCTCAGCTGGTGGTGTTGTTTGAGAATGTTGTGGAACTTTAGGGGGTGGGACCTCACTGGAGGAAGTTTATTACTGAAGGTAGACTTTGATGTTCATACTGTAGTCCCATCCTCTGGTCTCTCTTTGTTTCCTGTATGGGATGAAATGTGACCAGCCACCTTCCCAACTGCAGGGTGGCTTCTCCCTCCTGCTGCCATGTCTTCCTTGCCATGATCTGCTGTCTCCCCTGGGATTGTAAGTCACAGTAAACACTTCCTTCTCTATCTTGCATTTTGTCAGGATATTTGAGGTAACAACAGAGAAGCAACTAACACAATCTATCACATCACTGGGACAGTTTTAGCAGATGAACAAAGACATCTCTAGTAATTGCCTTGATATTAAAATCTGTGTTGAGATGAAATTGTATATACTTGTTGAAATTATTTAACATTGTTAGGCAAAAAGTTTGGTAACAAATGAGAAGCTAAACACGGCCCTCCACAACCACACACAAAGAGCATGCCTTTAAGATTGGAAGTCAATTTAAAAACACAATTCCTTGTTCTGAGAGTGAACTTTGTTTAAGAGAAGAATTAGCAATCTCTTCTCCATGAAGGGAAATACAAGAGCAAAGAGATAACATGAGACCAGGAAGGAGTTAGATTTCAATACAATGTATATATTATAATTATAATAAAGAGTCCTTAGGTTAAGAGAAAGAACTTTGTTAAAACGGTTGCAGACTTGGAACTGGGAAAGAAAATACCATTGATAGAACTGTGAAGGATGAAAGACATTTTTCTCTTAATAAAAGAATGATTTAAATTAAAATAATAATTCAATAGATTGTATTTTAATGTTCTTGTGTATTTGATTATCTCTTAAGGTAGAATATACTGAACACATGTTCTTTGTGTGTGTGCATGCTTCATGTGTGTGTGCATTTGTTCTTATGCATGTAGAAGCCAGAGGTAGATGTCAGATGTCTTCCCCAGCTTCGCTGCCTTATTCTTTGAGGCAGCGTCTCTCATTGAACTCTCAAGCTGACTCAGGTTGACTTAGCAGTGAGTTCCAGGGGTCTGCCAGTCTCTGTTGCCTGACCTTGATCCCTAGGGCTGGGGGAACAGAGGCACTGCCTCCCTCAGCTTTTATACAGATGCAAGGGATTGGGGCTCAGGTCCTCATGCTTTACTGACTGAGCCACCTTCCCTGATGGAACAAATATTCTTTTATTTATTTAGAGAAAGCAACAAAACAACCCAGCAGAGCCTACCCTCTCACAGAACTATAAGACACAGTAGCTTAAAAAGTTATCTAGGTGTTTTGTTCTGTAGCAGACGTGATTAAAACAATAGAAAAATCAAGAATTTTAATTGAGAGATAGTGAGTTCAAATTACAGGGAATTACAAAGACTACTAATCTACAGAATTAAGATCAAACAGGAAATCCTTCTGGGACTTTCTAAAGGGTTTTTGCCTTTCAGTCTGGGGCAGAGTGAGGCACCTTCTCATTTGCCATCTTTGGAAGGGATGGCTTGGGTGTCATTCAAGGAGGCTATGGACAGACACTGAAGCTGGCATCTATAGTGCTGTTGGAAAGTTGATCATGGCAGTGTGTCTGTTGTCGCTGTTGTGCCACATTCAAGGTGGCCTCTGTTTACAGGATAGGACACCCAATGGGCTGTTACATTGGCTCTCACAGTATATCCTAGGTTCCCCTCTGTATGCTGTGAATATGTTTTATTACTGTTGGTTAAGAAAGAAGCTGCTTTGGCTTATGGCAGGGCAGAATATAGGAGGCAGGAAAACTGAACTGAATGCAGGGAGAAAGAAGGCAGAGTCAGGTAGATGCCATGTAGCCGCTCAAGAAGCAAGAGGTAACAGACCACGAGCCTTGTAGTAAAATATAAAACTAAAGAAATGGGTTAATTTAAGAGGTAAGAGTTAGTTAATAAGAATCCTGAGCTAATAGGCCAAACAGTGTTGTAATGAATATAGTTTCTGTGTGATTATTCGGTCTGGGTGGCCGGGAACCAAAAAAGTAGTCTCAGATTACACCAGGTGATTTCTTCCAAATTTAGATGCCTCTTTTTCTGGGTGACCTGGCCCCAGCTGCTTTGGAAAGGAGGCTAAGCCAAAGAGTTCAGAAGGAAAAAAAAATATCTTCATAAGCTCTGCTATCTCTCCACACAGTTCCTTTCTTCTAGGGAAAGCTCTCAGCACCAGAGAAGGCTTTTACATCCACTTCAAAACATCTCACACATCAGAGGCCTAGGGAGCATTGTTTCACATTGTCCTTTAATGAGTTCCCACAAAGACAGAGCAGATTTAAACAGCCTGGTCTCCCTTGTTTTCCCCATCAATTCTGCTTCAAAGGCTTGCTTTTCATCAACAGTGTTCTTTGAGGATGTAGGATGTTGGGAAAGGAGAGGCTCTATTGTTTCAGTGCTACATAGGCTTTGTAGGTAATTAAGCAGATAATGTAAGCCACAGTGGTACTTTTAGTGGAAGACCCAGGGAGCTGTCCGAGGGGGGCGGAACATTCCAGCAAAATGACGGCAGGGCAGCGGTGCCGCCGGACCTCTCCAGAGGCAAGGCTCTGCACAGTTAGAAAAACGCTAATTCACAAGACTCTGAAATCTCTAGCCTGCATAGCAGGGTAACATATGGAGCTGTCAATGATATAACCATTATCAAAGACTGCCTGACAGGGGCTCGTTTTGAAAATAGCATTAAAGCCAAATTTTCTAAACTTCAATCTTGTCAGGAACCCAAAGCCACACTCTCAGATAGAACATTCTGTGATTATCGAAGTGGATTTTTTAGTTCAGCCATTGAAATAGCCCACATGGATCCCTAAAACAAGGAAGCCGAGTATGTCGTTGGGTGGTAGAGAAGCTACCTCGTATGGGTGCAAAGTCCTGGGTTTAATTCCCTATGGTATGGAAAACGAAACACTAAAAGGTGAAATGGAGCTGTTTTGAAGAACTGAATTTTAAATTGCTGTTAGTTTTAGTTATTAACTCAGAGTGGCTATGCATATTCAGAGGTCATAGCACAGTACAGTGTGGATCTAGGGGAACAGAAAACAAACCTATATGAGTTTAGAAGACTTTTCAGGATAGAGTCAGTAAGAAAGCAAGTCAAGGACAGACTGGTTTCTTTGGTTTCTTATTTATCAGGTCAAGCAGTACTTGTTGAGTGAATCACCAAGTATCATGATTATGGATCTGGATGAAGGGGTAAGTTTTGTCAAAGTGTGGTTTGGTTGTCCAGCATCAAAGCTGCTAATTTCCTCACTAGCCTCTATCAAACACAAGTCTTTCATGTCTGGAGGCACGGAAGGCACTCTCTTGCAAATGACTTAAGGGCTGTGAGATACTCACCATCATCCATAATTCCAATGGTCACTCCTTTTCCGGTGTATCCCAGCTCCCAGGCTTCGGCCACATTCAAGTCTAGCCCAGGAGTGCCATCAGCTTGCCCAGTGTTGAACTGATAGGGGAATGCAAAGCAGAGAATTGCATTGGTTTGGTGCTATGACATATGCTGGCACTTGGTTGCCAGACGTGTTCTGCCTGGCCGGCATAAGGTTCCACCCTTCATGAAACATGCTTTAAGATGACCCACTTCACCCCTTAGAGGCTTTGTCTTCTATTTGCTTCACATAAACAACTGATTTTTTCTGTTTTATGACTGATTTTTTTCTGTTTTATGTAAAGATCGAAACTGTTCTAATGCCCTTATCTCAAAACTAGATTTCTGTCTTTAAACTTGTATAAGAATAGACGTGTAGCTTGGTGATGTCTTTGTCTAATGTACACAAAGCCCTAGCACAAAGCCTAAATTCCTGGCACCACACAGAAAATTAAAATCACTTTATGTAACGATCTTGGAGAGGCCCTTACAGCAAACCCTCCAAATAGGGAATGAAACATTCACTGTCAAAGCTCGGTTTAGCTCATATTTTGAGCTTAGCATATAATATCTTGGGTTTTTACTGAATAAAGTTCCTTCACTAAATGAAAAAAAAAACATTTCTTTTCACAGAAAACATTCTACCTTGGGAATTTTTAGCACCACTGTACCAAATCTTGTTGAATTAAAGTCAGGATAAGTGGCTATTCTTTAGTGTATGTTTTACTACAAAAAAAAGTCTTTCTCATTTTTTTGTATGTATTCATGAGTGTGTTTATGCAGATGCATGGGTGTGCACAGCAAATTGTGTGTTATGTGCATGTGTGTGCAGATTAATGATCATCTTTGGGTATTGTTTCTTAATGACCATTTTGTTTTAGGAGACAGTTGAGGGCTTGTTAAGTGGGCTGGAATGGCTAGTCAATGAGCCCAAAGGGTCCCTATCTCTGATGCCTCAGTTCTGGAATTACATATATATGCCACCATTTCTAAGCACTGTTTCAAGTGGTTTTCATGTGGTTTCTTGGAATTGAACTCTGATCCTCATGTTTACATGACAAGTGCTTTATTGACTGAGCTATTGTGCCAACCCTTCCTTCATTTTTAAAAAGAAGGAAGATGAAGGAATGATTCACACTAATACATTCACTAGCCTCTTTCCATGAATATATGATCTTTACAGATTGACGCAATGATGACTTATCTTCAACTATTTCTTCAAATAGTGAAGTTGGAGAGTGTGCTCACAGAGGCTCACCATGACCAGAGGCTGTTCTGATATTACTAAGACATTGTTGGAATGGAATTAGTATCATTAATATGCTTTACAGAAGTTACTATTCTTTTCCTTCCAAGCACACATTAAAGATTATACCTCCTCTTTCCTTTCTTTTTCCCCTTTCTCTTTTAGAATGGTTATGTAACTGGTTCTGGCCAGAACAATGTGAGCACATGTGCTTTTTGTCACACCAAGGCAGAAGTTTCAAGAGCCACATACAGTTGCTGAGGTGCTGTGGAAGCATTTAGGTAAAGTTCACAAAAAAAAACAGGTGTTGAGTTTAAGAAGCTACCGTGACTTGGGATTATTTGTAATTGCAACAAACCTACCATATCCTGATTAATACACATAAGCTCATTCAGTTACCCAAACTTTCAGAATTCTATGTCCAAAACCATAAGGCCTAGCCAAACACTGAAGCCTCAGAGGGAAACTGGGATGCATCTCTAGTGTGTAATAGTCTTTGTCATTTAATTTTCTATCTTGTTCATCATCTTTTAGTCCTACATAAAGTGAGACATCACTCACATTTATGAATCAGTCATTTATAATGTGCTCTGCAACTTAGGTTGGTTCGGAGTCATTGATCTCCTTAACAAAGATTAATTTTTATTATTTTTAATTATGTGTATATATGTGGGTTTATGAAGGTGACTGCAGGTGCCTAAGAGGCCAGTGGTGTGGGATTCACTGAAGCTGAAGTTCCAGATAGTTGTGGGCTGCTTGACAAAGGTGTTGGGAACTGAATTTGGGTCATCTGGAAGAACAGTACATGCTCTTCATCCCTGAGCCATTCCTCGTGTCCCTATTGATCTTCTAAACATAGCCGAGCCAACCCACAGGGGTCATGATGGGTTGTAGATAAAACAGAAAGTTCTTGCCATAAGACAGCCTAGGTTCTGGTGATGTAAATCCTGATTCACTGCTACTGTTTTGGGCTGTGTTGAAATGCCACCTTTGATTCTCTCTCAGCTCTCTTACTCATGAAAACCCTGGATTCTTACTCTTATGACTATGACTCCCATATGTCCCTCCAGCCTTTCTGTGTGCCTGTTGACACTCTGGATGACTGCTCTTAAATATTCGATATGACTTTCAGGTAGATCGCATGTCTTCCCTCTCATACAGGTATAGCTGTTCAGAACCCAGGCCAATGTGATCACGATCAGCTATTGGTAGAAGCTTAGGGGTTAAGATGCATAATAGACAGAAAAATCAAACATCTTAGAGGGCATAGAGGCATTCATTGACTTGGATGCTGTGTATTATTCTGCCAAATAACAAACAATTTCATCCTTCAAAGCAAAGACCATTGTAAGCAGTAGAGAAACTTACCAGGTACCATTGCTTTGTAAAAAGAGGATCGTTCATGTTGATGTCAATTTCATTGATGTCCCTGTACCCTCTCTTTTTACGGTCAAATCCTTCTTGTTGCAGGGCCATCTTCACCTGGAATGACAATATCAATAGATTACCCAAGCACTAACCTTAATACCCTTTCTCCTGGAACTTGTTGCCACAAATTCAGATTTTATTTGTAAACAATATTTGTGTTCAAGCACATGCTTTCTTCATCAAAAGTAAGATTGGACTATGTAGGATCTCATTCTATACATGTTTATTGTCTAAGAGCATTTACCCGTGGCTATATAGAACAACCATACATTGGTGATGGCATCCGTGAATGGAGTCAGTTCACAGGTTTGTGAGTGTAAAGCCAAATTAGATAGCGCCAACATAAAGAGTGGAGAGAGATTGGTTACCTGCCATAAGCAAAGAGAGCATGGGAGTTGTTTTCAAAGAAATACCTCCCCGCCACCCCACCAGGACCAAAGGAAACTGAAATTTTATTTAAGTGGCCTATGCATTTTCACACAGGGATGGACCAATTCTTGAGTACATTCTCAGTTAAGATGTCATTCCTGAGCATGCTCAGTTTAAGTTCATAATTTAGGAAGGAAGGATAGTAGACACACATGCTTAGTGTATAGCCCTAAATAAAACACATGTTTAAAAGATCAAATGCGAAGACAGGATGCCTCTGGGCATGCTCAGCTTGTGACATAAAGTTTTATCATGCAAGTAAGGGAAAAGACACATTGAAAGTACGATAATACATACATTTTCCCCTGCAGGTGCCTGCTTCTATCAGGGTTTAATAATGGCTCAAAGGAAATTCCCTTACAACGAGAATTGGATGCAGAAAGTATTCTTGAGGAAGACAAGGCACCAGGGATCATTAAGTGAAATACAAGAAGACGATAGAACTTTCAAGTTAGGAGAAGGAAGCTGATGGGGATTGAGGGACAGTCCAGGGTGAATTCTGCATAGCTTGTGTTGCTGAAAGTTGTCATGGAGTCTTTGCCTTTGCCGTGAGTGCTCTAGCATCACACTTGAGAATCAGCTAACCAAGGAACAGGCAAGCCCACTGCAAGGCTCCAGAAGGCAAGGGAGAGCCCCTGAGAAAGAGGCTGAAGCACTGCATAGTTTTCCTTATTCTCAGAGTTCAGTTCTGGGCAGTCAGGCAGAATCCCAAGCTCTTGGATAGAAATGAAATTCTGGAGCTGTTAGTTCAATCAGGCTCCAGTCCATGACCAGACTCCCTTCTTTTCACTTAGGAATTCACTACTTTATCATCCAATTGCTGTGGCTTCTCTCTCTGACAACCTATAAACTCAGGGTTGAAGGACCCACATAAAAGGGTATGTACTAGATATTTATTATTATTTTTATTAGATTTTGTGACCCAACACTCTATTTACTTCTTCCCAATTCTCTCTAGAGTGTTTGGGGCACTTTATTTCTGTCTCTGGAGTTCCATGTTAGTAGGAGTGAAGTTCTGGCAGCTTCCACTCTCATGACAGCAAGGGCTTCCTCAGTCTCACGATGCCTCTTTTGGTGGCTTCTCTCTTAGCAGTTTGATTATTAGGAAGTTAAGGCAAGGACAAAGAATACTTGGGGCCCATTTACCTCAGAGTTCACTTACTGCTCTCTCTCTCTCTCTCTCTCTCTCTCTCTCTCTCGTCTAAAGGATCCTGGTTAGAGCTTCTATAGACAGGCACCGTAGGCTATCTAAAGCTGACTCGTCAAGCTCCCGTTGACTATGAGACCCTGGTAGCTTCCTGACAGCTCTCCCATGGGAGGGGTCCAGAATCTATTTCTTCTATAAAGTCAGAAATTGTTGTTGGTGTTGGTGAGAAGAGACCAGTAGGTCCAGTCTAGAGTGATACAGGAAGGGAAGAGTGGAGAGTCTTCAGATCTTATTCAACCCTTCCTTTTCCACAGGGGAACTTAGTTCTCACTCCAGTGTTCTTTACACCTACCTGTGAAGGCTAGCTTCATTTGACAGAAAAATTCAAACTCGACCAGGAACTCCATACTTAAGCAAGAAGTCTTTGTGCAATGTTGCTCTGAGTTCTTGGATCTTTTCCCAAAAGGTGGCAGAAGCTGTGGTATAGCTAATAGCAAAGTGGGGTGGATTGGCTTTTTTTAAACGACAAAAGTATTGACATAGCTCATGTCTACCAAGAAAGAAATTACAACTCAATTATACACACATGCCTATAGACAAATGCATATATATGAATATTTATGTGTACATTCCTATACTTACACACATATCCCTTCTAAAATATAGATTCCCCTAATAGGATGAGGCATGCATAGATTTTATTAAGAGAAAAAAATGCAAGAAACTGCATAGCTAGTAAAGGGTAGGAGAACAAAGTTGACCAAACACATCCTTTACTGCCCTGTAGACTTAGGAAGCACCACAAAGCTGTTGAGGATCCAAATCTGGGCATTGTTGGAACTCTGTGACTTTCTGGGACAATGGGCCTGCCTCAGTGTCCCAATATTGGGATGGAGCAGCTTTGGGAAAGGTGGCCTAACTGCTACAGGTCTGTAGCTTTCAGAATGCCATAGCTGCGGTCTTTGGCTAGTTATATCACATAGAGTCAACAGTTCAGGACATTATATTGTCATATGCCCCCATGAGTGTGTGTGTGTGTGTGTGTGTGTGTGTGTGCATGTGTGCGTATATGTGTACATGTGCATGTGTATGTGCTGGAATTAATACGAAGAATATTTAGAAGATGGTTAGAACTGAACACGGGTCCTCTGGAAGAACAGCAAGTGCTCCTAACCACAGAGCCACCTCTCCAACCAAGTGGTAGAGTTTTAAAAAGCAAAATCCACAAGCATGCAAGTAATTTTGTACTCATTATGACTGATGGAAGCAAATGGTCCGATTTGGAGCCCAAATGTCTGCTGGTGGTTGCTGTCTATCTGCAAATCCTGCAAGAATCTATAAAAATAAAATTAATAATAATAATAAAAATTATGTTGATTACAATTGTTATGGGTTGAATTGTGTCCTGGAAGATATAAGAAAGCCCTAACCTCCCAAACCTGGGGAAATACACATGAAAACAGCTTCCCTGTGGCCACGATCATCTTGAGATGCACAGTTATCTCCATTCTTTACCCTTTCCTACTACCTAAATGTGTGGTTCTCAGTCTGGAGGGCAAGCTCTATGCGCCTCTTCTCCAGACCTGTTACTATGAAACGAATTTAAGCTGAGAATCCCTTCAGCTTAGGAAGGAAGAAGTCTGACCTCAGTAACTCGTCTCCCCCAGTTTGGTCTCACAGGGAGGCCTTTATCCCCAGTGCTCACCACAGGGACACCTTTATTGACTTCTATTGAAGGATTCTTGTGTTGGACTCATTGCCTTGAATAACTTCTGTGAAATCGTCACTTTCCTTCCCAGGATCTTAGGGAAGCAAGTGCAACCGCCAACTGCGAGGAGGGAGTTGGAAGACTCCCATCTCCATGTTGCTAGCTGGGAACAAAAGGCCCACAGAGGACTGGAGGGGAAGAGGCTCAGCACAGGAATGACTTCACCAGTCACTCCAAACTCGATTAGACCAGGAGCACACTAATGAAAAGACTGCTTAATCCATTTCCATCAAATTAATTTTAATTCCACAAACGAGGTTTTAATGGAAACCAGTGATGCCTTAGGGTGCCGTGGTCCCTGGACAGCACCCTTCTTTGCAACTCAGGAATTTTAAGCCTGAAGCAGGCTTCCTACATCTTTATCTTCCTGTCTTCCACAAACATCCTAGGTGCGCTTCCACAGGCTGTCTTAGCAAATATATGTTGTACATAATTCCAGAAATGTTTCCCTCCCCCACCCCATGCAAGTCTATTGATTTTATTTTCTTGGTTCTTGTTCAGTTTGAATTCATAATTATTTTTACATAATTAGTAATCATACTGTAGATAAAACCATGCATTCTTTCTTCTCTGAGTGTCTTACTATAAAGCTTTTAATATGCTACTATGTAACTATAGTATTTTAATTTCTAAAGCTTTGTAGAGCCATGTGCCAACTATTTCCCTCTTATTGGCCGTTTAGGTTATTTTCTATTGTAACTGAAATAAACATGACAGGAGAGATGCAAGCCATCTTTAAAGAGCTCTGGGGAAGGTTTCAATGCTTCAATTCTATGTGTGAGAAATCCCTTAATATCAGGGTAATATTTTCCTAGTACGTAAACAATATGCTTCACAATAACCAAAGGAGCGCCTGTCTCACTGTGCCTTCTCTAGCCTTTGAATTTCAGCACATTTCGCGGAATGCCCTTCATCACCATTTGGAAGCAATCCCAGTGACATTTGTATGACTTAATCATAGCTTCCCCCTCTACTAACATACAATTAACTTAGACGCATAGGTTGAGACAGCCTCCCCAAAGTGGGCCGTTGACCCTATGCACAGGTGTCCAAGCAAAAGCATGGGAAAGCAGAAATTCTTGCAGCTACTTCTTAAAAGGAGAGGGAACTGATGGCCACCCCGCAGTTCTGACTCAGGCTTTACACCTTACTTTGTCGCATGTGCACACAGGGAACACAAACACCTCCGCCCACCCCCTCTCCTTCTGCTTCTCAACTGAGAATTTCTCAGTCAGCAGATGTTTCTCGTGTGACCAGAGTGTGCCATGTAAGGACAGTCCCATGACAGAACAGAAAGTAACCAAATGCCTTTACTTACTCTTTTAGAGTTGACAAGGTATGTCCCCTATCCTTTACCTTTCCAACAAGACTGGGGAGCATGGTCACAGCTGAGCAAATGGAGGTCCAGAAGCCCTTGCCCAACAATGTGCCAGGATAGCAGAGTCACTCAGATTGACCGACTGATGAGTCCAAATGTCATGAACTTTCCACTAAGCCACACAGCTTTTCCACGGGGCATTTAGCACAGTCAGCCTTCCAGAAATCTGGGACAGCTTAAGTGGGGAAATAACTGGCTAAGGACTGGGCTGTGATCACTTCCCTGCTGGGCTGATAATTAAACAGCTGTTAATTAGCATGGAATGTGCTGGGGTGGGAGGAGCCAGGAGAAAGGGTAGGAAAAGGGACACCTGCCTCTGACAGGGTAAGAAAGGTTTTGGCTTGAAGTGGATGCAAGAAAAGAAGCTACAAGGCACCCGTCCAGGTTATTTTAAGTACTGGGGTTTGTCGATCACGCTATGAACTTAGAGCAGAAGACGGTGACCGGCACATTGGTTCTGAGCCACCAGAAAAAGTCAGGAAAGTCACTGAAGAGCAGATGCACATCTCAGCTCAGACCACAGGGACCCCAATATCCTGGGCCATCACTGATTCTTTCAGGATTTGCAGCTAAAAAGCAACCACCATCAGACATCTGGGCTCCAAGTCGAACCATTTGCTTCCATCAGTCATAATGAGTACGAAATTACTTGCACGTTTGTGGATTTTGCTTTTTAAAACTCTACCACTTGGTTAGAGAGGTGGCTCTGTGGTTAGGAGTACTTGCTGTCCTTCCAGAGGACCCACGTTCATTCTTAGCACCTAAGTGAGCAACTCACAACCATCTGCAACTTCAGCTTCAGGGAATCCAGCACTCTCCTCTGTGGGCACCCATAGGTGTGTGGACACACACACACTCATGCCCCAGATTAAAAATAAACACCTGAAAACAATAAATAACAATAACAAAACCCTACCATTTTCTCCTCCCCTCAGAATATTATCCAGTAGCTAAGGGACCCTGTGTCTCTTGTAGTCCTGTAAAACATTTCTGAATAAATGACTTTTGCTTTAACTTGGATTTTGATTTGTTGGCCATGACATTGACTGTGTTACATTGTCATTTTATGTACCATAAAGAATTATGTTGTTTTCTGGCAGCCCACAGAATGGGGAAAGATCCTCACCAACTCCACATCAGACAGAGGGCTGATATCCAGAATATATAAAGAACTCAAGCAATTGGTCATCAAAAGAACAAATAATCTAATAAAAAATGGTGTACACATCTAAACAGAGAACTCTCAACAGAGGTATCTAAAATGGCTGAAAGACACTTAAGGATGTGTTCAACATCTTTAGCCATCTGAGAAATGCAAATCAAAACAACTCTGAGATTCCATCTTACACCTGTCAGAATGGTCAAGACCAAAAACACTGATGACAACTTATGCTGGAAAGGATGTGGGGTAAAGAGAATACTCCTGCATTGCTGGTAGGAATGCAAGCTGGTACAGCCCCTTTGGATATCAGTATAGCGATTTCTCTGAAAATTAGGAAATAACCTTTCTCAAGACCCAGCAATACTACTTTTGGGTATATACCCAAAGGATGCTCAATTGTACCATGTGCTCAACTATGTTCATAGCATCATTGTTTGTCATAACGAGAGCCTGGAAACAACATAAATGCCCCTTGACTGAAGAATGGATAAGAAAAATGTGGTACATTTACACAATTGAGTGCTATAAAGCAGAAAAAAATAATGACATCTTGAAATTTGCAGGCAAATGGATGGACCTAGAAAGCATCATATTGAGTAAGGTAACCCGAACCCAGGAAGACAAATATCATATGTACTTACTCATACGTGGCTTTTAGACATAAAGCAAAGAAAACCAGCCTACAAATCACAATCCCAGAGAACCTAGACAATAATGAGGACCTTAAGAGAGACAAACATAGATCTAATCTACATGGGAAGTAGAAAAAGACAAGATCTCCTGAGTAAATTTGGAGCATGGGGATCATGGGAGAGGGTAGAAGGGGAGGGGAGAGGTAGGGATGAGAACAGTGCAAAAATCCCCAAAGAACACATAAGTCTTATTTGTGAAAACCCTCTTGATTTGCAGCATCAGTTTCCTAGTCTTTAGTTTGGGTGGTGTCCTGTTTCTTCCAAACTAAAAGGACAATGCCGCGTTGTTGTGGAATATTATTTTAAGATATGTTACATTTTTTTATGCTGTGGAACATTTGTTTAATGATGCAAAGATGGAGGAAGCCAGTCGATGATTTCAATTGGTTACACACCCCAAGTGGAAATCCCCTTGGGCTAAGGAGAGACACAACACAGCCGTTCCAGATGACACTGCCCCCTGGGTCCTGGGAGGGGTATAAATGTTTGCCTAACACCTGCAACAAGAGTCTGCTCTGGCACTTTCCTGACTCCTGGAGTCTATGCTGTTGACTCTGTGCCATTACCTCCAACCCCACAGAAGATCATGGAAAGCAACCAACAACTGGCACTTGAAGTTGGGGCTCCCGGACCCGTGCTGGCATGGGTTTGGAGCCTGTGTGATTCATGGTCTTGTTTTTGTTCGCTTGACCATTTTCTGGGCCCCAGTTTTTGACCTTCTGATGCTGTTACGCCGAACCATCCTGGCATTTTCACTTTGTTCCTGCATGCCGATAGTCACTTGCTGCCACCTCTCTCTTAGTGTTCACCTTCGGTGTCCATTGGTCCCATCTTGTTGGCCATCATTGTGAGTCTCAAGTCCTCATATCCTGAGGAGGTCATTGCTGCTCACAATAAACATTGTCAAGAACAGTCCAATGTTAACCTGTCTAGCATCTGGAAGAGATTGACCAGACATATTGTGTGGCACCAGCCAAGCTGCTGGTCTCTACTCTCCCTGCCAAACCATCCAACTCTGGCCCCTCAAGGGCCCCCACCCACGACCTCAATACCTAGGGTGAGAACTCTTCCCGCCCTCACCTGCCCCGTGTACCTGGAACCCCTCGCCTATATGTGTCCACCCTCCTTTCTTCTTAACATCAAGAAGCTGGTTGGACAAATTCCTTAATTACTTAGTCCCCCTGCAGGAATAAATCTCCCATCTCAATATGATGCAGGTACTTGCTATGTCTTTGAAGACCAATTTTATCACTAAAATCTGGGACAGTCTTATGCTGACCCTTGACCCCTCTGGATTGTCACATATGCCACAACAGGAGGCATACTCCTGTTGCTAGTCATTCTTCTCAAGTTTCTCTGCCATCACCTCAGGCACCAACGAGCGACCAACAAGGCAATGACTTGGACATCCTTCCCATGGTCCCCCTTAAGAGGTCATACAAGCAAGACTCATGGAGATCCAAAAGACCTCCACCTAAGATGGCCCTCTTTTCACCCAGGGATGCTTTCCAGGGAGGACACCCTTTGAGAGCTGGTAGTCAATGATGGGTAAGCTCTTACTCAGCAAGTCAGTCTAAGACAGGCACAGTCCAGTTGCTGGGTACCCCCTGAGGCAGGGACAATAAGGCTGGAGCACTAGCACTCTGACTCCCACTGAGCTCCCAATAGAAAATATTTGTGTGAGAGGAAACCAGTTGAGTAGTTTCAATCAGTTATGCAGCCCAAATGGAAATCCCCTTGGGCTAGCTAATAAGAGCATGCACATTGGCAATTTCCCTTTGAGCCAATCGGGAGCCTGCCATGGAGTCTGGAGACTGATGACACCATGACATCAGATGGCCGGGGCCAATGAAGGAGAGACAACACAGTGTTCCAAACGATACTGGTTTCTGGGTCCTGGAAAGGAGTTTAAAGGTCTGCATAACTCCTGCAATAAGCAAGTCTGCTCTGCCACTTACCCGACTCATGACTCTGGGCCGTCTTACCTCCACCCCCAGGGTGCAGTAGTGGGAGGCAAGGGACAACGCTGTATTCTTTTGTGTTGCTTTTGTTTAACTCTGTGAAGCTGTTATTTTGCCTGTCTAAAACAACCTGATGGGTCTAGTAAAGAGCTGAATGGCCAACAGCAAGGTAGGAGAAAGGATAGTGGGGCTGGCAGGCAGAGAGAATAATTAGGAGGAGAGAAAATGAGAAGGAAGGAACAAGACAGAGAGGAGGACTCCAGGGGTCAGCCACCCAGTCATATGGCCAGCCATGGAGTAAGAAGCAATGAAAGCTATATAGAAATAGAGAAAGATAAAGGCCCAGAGGCAAGAGGTGGATGGGATAATTTAGGAAAAGTTGGGTAGAAATAAACCAAACTAAGGCCGGGTATTCATAAGAAATAATAATTCTCCATGTGTATTTATTTGGGATCTCAGTGGTGGGGCCCCCCAAAGCCAAAAGAGCAAAGAGTAAAAATAACAACACTACATATCTCATCCAGCACTGCAACAGATAACTCAGGGGCATGAATGCACACCTTTAGGAGATGTAGGATTATAGATGGAGTCAGAAGATATGCCCGTCATTAATATCCTTTTGGGGAAGAGAAAAGGCAAGCCATTTCTGGATTGTTCCACAGCAGTGGTGGAGATGCCAGAGGTGTGGCGGGGGCTTTAATTTCTAGCTTTAAGCAGCTGGGGGACACTGAAAGAAGTGGGGCCAGGGACCATTTATCTCTAGGCAGGATACCATAGCTTTATGTCTTTGAGATATCATATCGACATTTAACTAGCCACAGTTACCACTTGTTATAGACTGGCGTCCATCTCTAAACCCAAATGTTGAAGTCATGACCAGTTCCTCAGAATGAGATTATGTCTGGGGTTTTGCCTTTGATGGGAGGAGGTCAAATGTAGCCATTAGACTGTAGTCTACTCAGACAGTACTGGTGTGTTCACGTAAGAGAAATTAGGGAGACCGGTCCAGACAGAGAGACCGTTAAGAGGCTACCCTGAGAAAGCTGACTAGAAGCCAAGAAAAAAGATCAGATCTCCCAAAACAGCCACATGGCTTCCCCAAACAGCTTTGCCAACACCCCAATCTTTGACTTTTGTTTCTATCCATGTCTGTGGCTTAAACTTCCCTGGCTGTGGATTAGGATGACCGCAGCCCACAAATGCAATACCTGGCTATGTAGTTGCAGGTGTTCTAGTTTATCTGCTGGGGTGTCAAAATCCAAAGAGATATGGAGTAGAGGGGGTCAGGAAGGGAAGACGTAGCTGAGAGAGGTCAGATTCAGGAAGGGAGGGAGCAGGTGGCCAAGACTGTTAATTTCTTCCTTGAGCAGGCAGGTGCGACTTTTGGAGAGCCCAATTATGTGCAAATCACACGGCTTAACTTTTGAAAGAACACGGAGGCAAGCCACAATTACGGCTGAGTGCACAACATTGGTTAGCCTCATTTAGAGAGGTTTGCCCGTCCTGCAAGAACGAAGACGATCGATTGAGGGAACAAACTATGGCTTTGGGCCTCTGACCACAGTTCTAGCGGCTGCATCTCGGTGACAAGATATTAACAAACTGCTATCCATCATCCAGAGCTCTGTGCACAAGGTATGCCATGACATAAATCAATGCAATTAGGGAGGAGACGAGAAGGGTTTCCAGTGGAGCCAAGTGCAGAGAGAAGCAATGAGAACGCCACTGAGGATAAAACTCCAGCTCCGATGTCTGCAGGCACATGTGGATTATGCATAGCATGAGCTTGAACATCCTCTTGTTCCCGTTACCAGGGTTGTAGGTGAATGGTAGGAGCTGGATTTGTGGAAGTGAAAATATTAGGAGATGGTAGAATGTTAAGCAAGGGCTGGCTAGATTGGCATATGTCGTGGGGTAGGACTTGGACGCTAGAAGCCCCTCCACGTTGTCCTTCGCCAAAATCATATTGATCTCTCTACGGGACTCTCCCAAGAGCTGAGTGCAGAAAAGAGGCTAAAAGAAGGCTAAGCCACCGTGACACAAGTTTTGGCCATGCATACAATGGATCACTCCCAAGAGCCTGCCTGAGCAGAACAGACCATTCTGTTTTCTATCACAGGTGAGCAGAAGGACCCTAGGGCAACAAGAGAAGGATCCTGGGAAAATAATTGCAAGGAAAAGTCTGGGCTAAGGATGGAGAAAGAGGATGGAGAAAAAGGCTCTGCCACCCTCCACCCTAGCTCTGACCAGCTTGCCTCCTCATATCCAACAGTCTGCCGAGTGCTCCTCTTCCTCATGTGTGGAAGGGAGGCACCGGTGTTAGGGGCAGGGAATGAAGAAGTGAGGCCAGCAGGGTATGTGAGGAGGTGCTCAAGGCTGTCCGTGGAGAGCGCAGGGCTCCAGCATGGCACAGGAGCATAGCATCTAACACTGCATTGCACGGCCCCATAATGTAGTTTCCAGTTCCGTTGCTGAGCCAGGAGATGGGAGATAATAGGTGGGAGGCGTCTGGGTCGCCAAGCTCCTTATTCTTGGCGGTCCAGTTGATGCCATGCCTGCAGTGATAAGGCATGGCTGGGTGAAGATAGTGGTATTTTCATCCAAAGTCCTGATTCTCCAGAGTGCCACAGTGTTATAGGCTGTCATTGAGCACTAGATACAGAATCGGAAAATTGTGGGCTCAGGTCCTGGTGTAGTGGCTCCCTATTTGTACAAATTCTGAGGTAGATTCCTCAAATTCTTTGTGCCATCTTTCCAACTAGAGCAGAGATTTGAACTTATTTCTGTAAATAAAGTTTGTTGGAAGCCAGCTAGACCTCTTGTTTACTATCTTCTCTGACTGCTTCCGTGCTGTATAACAGTTAGGTATGTTCGAAGGAGATGGTATGGCCCTAGAGCCTGCAGTATTTGCTCTCTGGCTCTTTATAGAAATTTCTTGGCTGATGTCCAGCACAGAGGTGATGTGATTCCTGACCTCCCAAACTTATTGGTGAGGATCAGGTGGAAGAAACACTCTTGTTAGGACCTGGGAAACAGTCTATATGTGTTCCTGAGATAGTTATGCTGAACGACATATCCACAGAGTTATACAAGGAACGAAGAGCCAGGAGTGGTGGCGCAGGCCTTTAATCCCAGCATGTGGAAGGTAGAGGCCGGCTGATCTCTGGTGAGTTTGAGACCAGCCTGGTCTAAAAGTGACTTCTAGGGTAGTCAGGGCTATTACACAGAGTCTCAAAAAAAGAAACAAAACCGAACAAACAAAAAGGAAGCAATGAGGGGCAAGAGTTGAGGCTAACGGAGCATGTGACGTGACCTGAAGGGTATGGAGGCAGCCTCTTGTGACCTAAACCACCTGCCCCAGGCACATGCACCTGGGCTGGTTGCAGCCGCGAAGGGTTAAACATTAATTTTAAACATTCATTATCCAGACTGATTGCGACTCCATTTAAATGATTTGGAAAACAAGTCCTCTGGGAAGGAGGCTACATCCAGGTGTTCTCACTTACCCACGCTCGTGCAGAACTTATTAATTAGCTTTCTCAGCGGCAATGGGAGAGACTGGCACAGGGAGAGGAGGGGAGTTGGTGGAAAAGACAATTTCAAGAGCCTGGGGCAGTTTCTGTGAGCGAGCAAGAAGTGGTACTGTCATCAACAACAAAGGATCAGGCTTGGATTGGGCCCCTCACAAGAAGAAGAACTAAGGATGGGAGGCAAGGGCGCTGGAGAAAGCGTTCACTGAGTGTTTGGCTTCTCTAGACACAGTCTTTACGTGTGGTAATGGGTTTACTATGGGAAAGACCCAGCCTTCACATGCTGTTACAGAGGTTGTGGTTTTGTTTCATCCTAAGAATGGACAAAAACAGCTGACTGCTATAAAAAAATGAATTATTGGAAATTTAGCCTCCTTTTCTTCCTTCCTTCTTTCCTTCCTTCCTTCCTTTCGTTCTTTCTTTCTTTTTCTTTTCTTTTTTTTAGCATGGCTCCTTTTTTATTTATTAAATTTTTTCATTTATTTTATGTACCAACCACAGTTTTCCCTCCTTTCTCTCTTCCCATTTTCTCCCCCTACCTCCCACTTCCCTCCCACATCCATACCTCCTCTGTTCAGAAAGGGGTAGGCTTCCCATGGGAGTCAACAGAGCATGTCATGTCATGTTGAGGCAGGACCAAGCTCTTCCTCTTGCATCAAGGCTTGGCAAAGAATGCCTGCATGGGGAATAGGTTCCAAAATGCCAGCTCATGTGCCAGGGATAGATCCTTATTCCACTATGAAAGGCCCCACAAACAGACCCAGGTACACACCCGTCACCCACATGCAGAGGGCCTAGGCTGGTCCCATGCAGACTCCCTAGCTGTTGGTCCAGTGTCTGTGAACGCCTGTTAGCTCAGTCAGCAGTTTTTCCCTTTCTTTGTACATCCCCTCCTCCATCAACTCCCAGAGCTTGGTCCACTCCTTAGCTGTGGACTTTTGCATCTGCTTCCATCAGTTACTAGATAAAGACTCTGTTGACAATTAGGGCAGTCACCAATCTGATTGCTGGAGAAGGCCAGTTCAGGCACCCTCTCCACTATTGTTAGGGGTCTTAGCTTGGGTCATCCTGGTGGATTCTTAGGAGTTTCTCAGGTAGCAGGTTTCTCTCTAACCCTGAAATGGAGTCCCCTTTTCTTAAACAAGACACTGAATGTCAGTTTTTCCTACTAAGAGATGGGCCAAAGATGTCAAGGGAAGAGTAGAGGCCCTCCCTCTGCTCTTTCTTCCACAGGGCATGTGCTGGTGGTGGCCTTCGAAGGCCAGCGTCTTCAGCAGCAAAGATTCATCAGTTCTTCCCTTCTGTTGTGATTTGATTGGCTGCCAATGCAACAGAGGCGTGTGCTGAAAGTTGCAGTCGGCAGATGTCTGAGACTGTGGGCTGCTGAGGGGAGTGCATAGTTTGCACCAGCAGCTAAGGAGTAATTCATATCAAGCCGCGCAGCCCAAGATGACAGAGCATCAACGAAGCATAAAGGTCAGAGCTATTGATTCTTAACACACTCCTGCGCATGCAGGGAGCACCCAGTGGCAGGGCGTTGATGAGCGCCAGCAGGACGATGCAGAACAAATGGAGAGTATAAGGAATGGGCTCTGCCATAGCGCTCGCTCATGGAAGGCTTGGAACCATGCATTCGCTTCGGTCTGTCCTTTTGGGAAGGCCAGAGAAAACAGATGTTCGTTCTGTGGTGTCTTAGCTGCCCATGGCTGCAGTAGCAGACTGCCCCAAATCTCATCGCTTAAAATACTACCTTATGCCCTTGGAGTTCTGGAGGCTGGAGGTCTAGTACTGAGGAGTCTTTCTGAGGCTGTGTTCTTTCTGGGCTGTGTTTTTCTACACACAGGTAGGTGTGTCTTTTTTTTTTTTTTTTTGCCTTTTACTCCTGCACTGGATTTCCTGCATTCCTAACCTCACGATCTTCCCTTTTCTCCATTTTCAAGGGCCTGCAGTCCAAACTGTTTCAGAGGGCCAGACGAGGAGACCGAAATGTCAGGAGTTGCTTGGGTTATGGAGTGAATTCTAGGTTATGCTGGATAACTTGCATGTTGTCTCCAAATAAAAACACAAATAGAAAGGCTGGGGTTCTAGCTCAGTGGAGACAGAACAGTGGCCAAGAACGTTCAAGGATCTAGGTCTGAACCCGGAACTAAAGAAAGGAAGAAGGGAAACAAAACTAAAGTGGATCATTTTGTTCTTTCCTACATCTTCTAAATTCACAATGTTCAATCTGGTCTTCATAAGCAATTAAACACCTTTCCTTAGACATGTTGTAAAAGGGTGATTTATATTGACTTGGCTTCTTTGTGATGGATGGGGAGGAGTTACGTCCCAGCCTTGTTAGGGAAGCCGGAGTCCTTGTTGCAACAAAGGACTTGGCTTTGGAATCACACTAAGAACAATCTCATTTTCTGAGTAGAAGAAGCGCCCTCCCCCACACTCAGGGAGTGACCCATTCTTCTTGGGTGGACACATTAATGGGTTTCTTGAAATTGAGCCTGTGGGAGGGGCACTCTTCTGCCTCCTGCAGAGGGTAGGGCTGGTCAGATGCTTGAGAACCTGTGGTGTTGATTTCAAGGACACGCAAACTGGGGTGGGGAGGAAAGACTTCTAATTCGAGAGTATATTTTGATGTGGGAAGACAAGGCAATCCATAAAAAGTGGCAGTGATTTGGTAGCTGGTGGTTGAATAGAGATTTTTGTGGGGAGAATACATAAATCTAGTATGACTTTATTATTAAACTATTTGGCATGACATAAACTAACTCCTTCCTCCCATAAAGAGCGCTTTAACAAACCCATGTCAGTCAGTGCTTTATCGTGTGGGTTTGCATTTTAAGAGAGGGTAACAAAAATCCTGTTTCATGATGAGCAGGAGGTGAAAGTGAAGTCTCTTGGGAGGAGAGCTGTGGGTCACACTATTGTCTTACACCAGTCAGAGCTGCTAAGACCGTTGCATTCCATTTAGTTCCACACACCTTTTGGCAGCCTATTGAGTACTCCGGTGGCCCCTGGAAATTCATGAATAAATCCATCTGTCTCCTGGCTGGAAGAAGGGAGCCGTGCTAAATAATTTAGAGGGAATATTGGCAATATCAGGCATGCTTTTACCATGTGTGTGAAGAAGTTTTAAATAATATTAACTTTGCATGTGTGTATATGTATGTGTGTACCTGTGTATATGTGTGTTGCATGCATATGTGTGTTAGTGTGCAGTTTGCTGGTGCTGCGTGTGTAGACAGTCACATTTTAATACTTAAGAAATCTGTAGTAGTGCATAGGCCCCGCTTCCAGTGTTTTTTTTGTTTTTTTGTTTTTTTGATTCTCCACTCCATTTTCCTTCCTGTAGGATAGAACTAGCTGGCACTTTATATACAAATTTGTCAGAGAAAAATAAAGTGTTCTTATGGCTCAGACTAATCTTGCACTCATTGGTACACACTTGACCCCCACTGAGCAGCAGCTAAAGGAGACTGATTAGGAATACAAAGATACAAACACATATGTTTCACTTGTTGGTGTTGAGAGGTGACAAGGGGTCACTTGCATGGAAGACCAGGAAAAAAAGACAGGGAGACAAATTTCTCAGTGAGCACAACCTATCTTTTGAGGGCCATTTTTGATTCTGAGTGTGGATACTGCTCCCTGGCCTACTACCCTTGAGTTTCTTACAGAAATACTCAAGACATTTTCACACAAGCGGAAAGTTCCTGGAGAGGTGGGACTATGGTACATCCAGGACCAGGATCTGAAGGTGCTGCTAATAGAGCTACGTCAGTATCGCTGAACAAACACATCTGATGATGTGCCTGTCATTTGCTGGAAAGAAGAGGACTTCTTAGCAAAGATGCTTACTCCACTAGTGTGTGAGCCCAGGTCTTTAGTGCCAGCACTGGGGAGGCCGTGGCAGGCTGAGGACTTCGAGTTGCAAGATGCTTGAGGGACTCTATCTGCAAGCAACATGTGTGTTTACTCCCGTTCCTTATCTCCGGACTGAAAAAGAGGCTGGCGAAGCAAGGAGCTAGATATGAGTAACCAAAGATGGCAGCTGTGTCTCAGTAGCTGCACCTCCGGTGACTTTTGTGACTAAATATCCTTGCACTCATGGTTCAGTGGTTTCTGCTGGATCAGAGACTAAGCCCCTAAGGCAGTGGATCTCAACCTGTGGGTCCAGACCCCTTGGGAGGTCAAACCACCCTTTCGCAGGGGTCACATATCAGATGTCTGGCATATCAGATATTTAGATTACAATTCACAACGGTAGCAAAGCTATAGTTATGAAGCAGCAACACAATAATTTTATGGTTGGGGGTCAACACAACAAGAGGAACCATATTAAAGGATTGCAGCATTAGGAAGGTTGAGAACCTCTACTCTAGGGCATTCCCCCACATATATGCACACACACACACACACACACACACACCCACACACCATATATACTGCCGGACGGTGGTGGCGCATGCCTTTTATCCCAGCACTCGGGAGGCAGAGGCAGGCGGATCTCAGTGAGTTTGAGGCCAGCCTGGTCTACAAGAGCTAGTTCCAGGACAGGAACCAAAAAAGCTACGGAGAAACTCTGTCTTGAAAATCCAAAAAAATAAAAACAAAAACAAAAAAACCATATATACTGCATGCTCAAAAGAACTCATATCACTTTAACTGCCTGTGGTTTTGGCACCTCCTCTTTGGTAGAAATTATTGGGAAGAAATACCCTAAAAGAGTGACCTAGTCCACCATGATTGGGAAGGAAAAATGTCATGTACCTCATAACTATTCATTAGAGATTTTGTAGTGCACAGGAGAGCAGAATTTACTGGGTTGTTCTGCTTTTGTCCAACCCATCTCTCTTCGGGGCTGTTCGTTTTGCTTAGCCTTGCTAAATAAAATTCTCCTCAAACTTCTTCACTTTTCTGATTTTTTTTCTCTTAACAAACAAGCACTGAGGATTGCTTCCATGACAAAAAGCCTTGGTGGGGGGAAGCTGGGAGAGGTGATTGTTTATTCGTGTTCATGAGTGCTGGCATTTCAGGTAGACATCCTGCTTAGGGATTTACAGTGAAGGAACCATCAGTTTCTGAGACTGAGCGGAATTGTGTGCCATGCCACGGACAACCAAACATGGCTAGGTGTCACGAATACTATGGGCACTGATGCTGAGCCTTAGGTTTTCAGACCCAAAGTATTGAAGTCACATCCTTTGCCAGTATTATTATCACCTAGAATAAACTGGTCTTAGTCTACCCATAGTTAGAGGCTATTTGACTCTTTTAGTAATGGTCCTTGGATCGGAGGTAGCAATAAACAAGAGCTAAGCAGTAGAGGGAATGTTTTGAACTCTGCACTCCAAATTTACCAGTGGGGAGCCACTCCTCCACTTAGGAATAATTCTAACAACGTTCTAGGAAAGCAAACACACAAAGCTCTGAAACAGATGCAGAACAAATCTCTTGTGGATATAGCCTGAAAGGTTCAGCACATTTCAAGAAAGATAAAGGGCGTGGGAATCAATATGCCAGGGAAAATTTGTGTGACAAGATAGAGACAGGATCCCAGAAGCATCCAAGCCGAGACTAGGAAGCGTGTTAATGAAGAGGGAGTAAAATACAAAATTAGGCTCCATCACTAAGTGGCGAAACCAATTAGTAAATCATTCAAGGTCAACAGTTGTATCCTACTATTGCTGCCTAACAAATTGACCCAGTTTGTGGCTTAACACCAATATTTCATCATATAGATTCACTCCGTGGGTGAGGAATTTGGAGATTACACAGAAAGATTATTTGATTATTTTATTGTGCTTGGTGTGGGACATGAAGCCATGTATGTGTTGCAGAATCAGCTCCCCCACAATCAGCTACATTCCCAGCCCAGAAGGCAGTTTTGTCTATAACGCTATTCTAGAGCCTCAGCTGGGAAGACTGAAGGCTGGGTATGACTGAGGAGCTGGGGGCTGCATAAGGAGTGTGCTGCTGGTTTGGAGCTCAGGCTGGATCTGCAGAGACAGCACTGTCTGGATAAACAGGGGACTTTGCTGTCTGGATCTGCAGGGGACAGTGCTGTCTGGATCTCTGAGGGAACAGTGCTGTCTGGATCTGCAGGGAACAGTGCTGTCTGGATCTGCAGGGGACAGCACTGTCTGGATCTGCAGGGACAGTGCTGTCTGGATCTCTGAGGGGACAGTGCTGTCTGGATATCTGGGGGGACGGTTCTGTTTGGACCTGACAGGGACAGTGCTGTCTGGATCTCTGGGGAACAGTGCTGTCTGGATATACAGGGGACAGTGCTGTCTGGATCTCTGGGGAAAGTGCCATCTGGATCTGCAGGGACAATGCTGTCTGGATCTCTGGGGATCAGTGCTGTCTGGATATACAGGGGACAGTGCTGTCTGGATCTCTGGGGAAAGTGCCATCTGGATCTGCAGGGACAATGCTGTCTGGATCTCTGGGGATCAGTGCTGTCTGGATATACAGGGGACAGTGCTGTCTGGATCTCTGGGGAAAGTGCCATCTGGATCTGCAGGGACAATGCTGTCTGGATCTCTGGGGAACAGTGCTGTCTGGATATACAGGGGACAGTGCTGTCTGGATCTCTGGGGGACAGTGCTGTCTGGATCTGCAGGGAACAGTGCTGTCTGGATCTCTGGAGACAGTGCTGTCTGGATCTCTGGGGGGACAGTGCTGTCTGGATATCTGGGGGGACGGTTCTGTTTGGACCTGACAGGGACAGTGCTGTCTGGATCTCTGGGGAACAGTGCTGTCTGGATATACAGGGGACAGTGCTGTCTTTGCTGCTTTGCTCAGTCTTCTCTACAGAAATGGGTTTTTGGCCAGTAAGGGAAGTTGTTTTCCATATCTCAAATGTCTCAGTTTTGAATTCTCTCAGAGTCCCAAGCACTTTTCCCCACCATAGCATGGCTACTTTAGCCAGGGTTTCATGACACCAGGGGACTGCTTGCCCTTCACTTCATATTGTGTTCCTTCCCCACTGCTCTACATGGGGGGGGGTCACCCTATTGAGGCCTCACATGGATGCAAAGCTTCCTTGCCTCGAACACATCCATTCATATCTCAATGCTTTTGGCCCAGCGTGCGGCTCCTCACACCTTCCTCACTCTTTGATAATTTGTTATATATCCTGATGACAGTCAGAACTAGTTTTGAGGGAAAACCCTGTCCCCTTCCAAACAGGTTGACAGAAACAGCCATTTTCCTGTGCTTTGCTGCTTGCTGTATTGTTATTAAATTGTAAGTTCCCCAAGGGAAAATCAGATCAAGTGTGAAAAAGTATTTTTCAGAGAGATGGGGAAATGAATATTTAGGGGCCAGGGCTATAGGAGAGTCCCTCAACACGACCATGTCCCCCACATGTGACAAAGCCTACCATTATTCTCAATAGAGCATGTTTCTGTTCACCTTCTCTCTCTGCTATGCCCGGTTTATCCTATGATTAAATAAACAAATGAAAGTCATTAGCATGCATGCACCTCATCGACATTTGTTTGCTTTAGTTTGTTGTTTTGAGAGAAGATTTCTCTGTGTAAGCACCCTGACTGTCCTGGAACTTATACCGTAGATCAGGCTGGCCTCAAACTCACAGAGATCCCCCTGTCTCTGCCTCCCAAGTACTGAAATTAAAAGCGTATGTCACCAATGTCCTATCCTCCGCAGCATTTGAAAAAGAAGCATCAAGTTTCCTTTTGCACTGAAATTCTATTCCCTTTATGCAACTGTTTTATGCAATCTAGGAAGTGCTAGCTCTTCCCAAGAAGCTGAAAGTCCTATTCTACTCTTTGTTAAGTGGCTCTTCCTAGAAGGGTATGCTGTTAATGAAGAAACAGAGGCCAGTCTTGATGAGCCTAGCAGAACTGCATTGAAAGCAAGAGGATGTCACGAGACCATACCACTCTCAAGTCCTTTCTCGGAGCAGTGTTTGCAGTTGGGGAAGGCATGATGTGTCAAAGCTCAGCCATTGATTAGGATACATCTGTCATACTAGAGTTCGAGTTTGTTTTTCCTTTTGGGTCACAGCAAGCAGCACCTGTCAATCATCCCTTGAATGAGGTGGGTTTACCCTCTCAGTTTTTCATATAGGTCCTTGTAGATAAGGGATTTGTCCCCTAGTACTGGCCCTTTTCCCCCCCCGGAAATGAGGCTCCTTTCTCCTGGTTTCTGAATTCAGAAGTGCCAAGTGTGATGTAGGAGGTGACTTAATATAGTTATGTCAGATTATCAAAAGTAGACCACAGAGATAACTGTGGTTCCATATAATTACAGTATTTTGATGTTCATATTTGTCTGTGTACAAACACTGATGTGCGCATAGTGACAAAACTCTGTAATGGTGCTTGTCTCGGAACATCCCAGTTGGGAAGAGATGTATGAGAGTATTTGTTGGATTTTAAGAGAAATACACAGTGAAGACAGTCTACTTAGGGTTGTTATTCTCCTGAAATGATCTCACAAGAACAAGCAAAAATATCCTCCTTAAAACAAAATCGTCAACAACAATAGAAAAAAATCAGCTTTCTTCTCAGGAGAAAGAGTCAAAGCTCAGAGAGACCACTCCAGGGTCATTGTGAGAATGACGGGGCCATGTTCTATGCTTGCCGTCCATGCCATGTCCAGGTGCGGGCACTTAGACCTTCCCCTTCTCTTCCTCCAATTGTCCAGGTGGAACCTTCCCTCTACAGGTTACACAAGATGATCTTTCCCCCTCTCTGTTCCTTCTATAAATTGTGTAGGAAAGCCATCTTTGCATGTCCGTTTTTAATGAAAACATATGTCCTGTTCTCAGTCACAGGTGAGGGTGAAGTGGCTGTCCTTCAAGCCAGCTTCTGAGAACGTGTCCTGCAGACAGACCTTGGCAAACTTGTTCCACTTAAGCAACTTCCTGGAGGATGTTACAAAGACCTAGTGCCAAAACCCAGAATGCCCTACTAATACTGTTGGTTGTATTCTGCATAGCATTAACCCACTTAAATAAAAAAATTGACAAAATTACTAAAAGCCTTCTTGTTGGGGATTCTCCCTGGCTGTTCTCAGGGGCCATACTGACCTTCTGGAAGCGAGCCAACCAGAACTCGGGATCTCTACTTCACACCTTCTCAGTGGCTTTCTCCTAAGCTATAGTTACAGGAGGCATCAGTATGCTCCCCTTTGGCTACCGGAGGGAACCTCTGGCTTTTATGCTGAACAAAGGTAACAATACCTCTGTTCTTGAGTGTTAGTGCAATACAATGTTGACCAGAGCTTTCCTTTTTTCTTTTTTGGTTTTTCTTTCTTGAGACGCAGACTTGTTAAGTTGGCCACATTGCTTTTGAACTTGAGATCTGCCTGCCTCAATTTCCTAAGTGCTGGAATTATATGTATATATTATTACTCCCAGCTAAACCAGTTCTTAAATATCCTCTTAGAAATCTCTAAAGCTGTGTTTCTCAGTGACCACTGAGGCAGACAAACACCTTTGTTTTTTTACCTTTGCTGGTGGCCAATCAATTCTGACCTTTAACACCAGGCTGCAAACTCCACCCTGTGAGATGTGGCCCTACCATGGTGGGGACATTCCGTCCACAGCAGCTTTCTGTCAGCTCTCTCCAGACAGAGCTCAAGCTTCAGTTCTGTGGTTTGATTGGAGACATTTTCTACAGTGCTCCCCAGTACCATCTGGGCCAGCTGCACTATCAATCAGCAAATAGTGATGTGTGAACACAGTGAGCACTTTGCAATCTAAAGCTAGTGTGTGTGTGTGTGTGCGCGCATGCATGCATGTGTGTACACACTTGATGCTTAACGAGCTCCGTGCTCAGAAAGCCAGAACTGCCTTTGCTTTTCTCCCCTTGATCTATGTCAGTGCAGACCACCATTTGCCTGATGTTTGCTCAGCACTTGGTAAACAAGGAGCTTTCAGAAAAGGTAGAAAAGAAAATCAATATCTCTGCCCATTCAGAGAGACTCTCACCATTCAGGGACGTTTGCCCAGTGCTAGGGGTGGAGGGAGCAAGATGTCAGTGCATCTTAGAGACCAGAGGAGGAGCCCTGTGATTTCATCTAAGCAATCAGTGGCATCCCATGAGCTGCTAGCCTGGATTCAAATGACCAGGGCTTTAAGCCATGGGTTGAAGGAGCAGTACCGCACACCCATGCACTTCTGATGGCAGGCATCTCTTCCAGGTGAGATCACCAGCTTATCTGTTGCGTGCAAAATGTTCAGTAGCACCAAGGGCTAAAGATCATTATTAAACACACAACCTCTTCTTGTCTTTGGTTTTCCTTTATTGAGAGGTAGAACCCATGTCCTTGCCCTTGACCAGAGTAAGTATCTACCCAGCATGGCACAAAGAGATGCCCCCTAACTGTCAAGACTGGGCAGGGAAAGGCTGTCTATTTTGTTTGATCTAGAAGAAGAAGGGCACCATGTAAGGAGGTCCAACTGTCCCAAGATTGACTTGCTGGAAAAGCTGGTATCTTCACGGGGGCTCCCAGCCTGTTATCCTGTGAGTGGTTGTCTCGGACATCCAAAACTGATGAATCTCACTGCCATCTTCCCCAACCACATGGGATAAGCAGGAGTTCCCATGCTCACTCCAAATTCTGGAACTCACCAAATGACAATCAGGTAGAATGTATGTTGCTCTCTGTCTGTAGGTTTGGAGCAATTTGTTCCACGTCAGTATCACCAAGAGCAACTCTCATGTGCAAAGAGACTGGACTTCCTGAAACTTGTATGCAAATCTGCACTGTTTCCAAGGTGGTTGCTTTACACCAGCCATTTCCGTTTGAACCCAGTGTTCCATGTTTCTACCATAAGACTTTTCTAATTAATCAGCCATTTGGAAGTGAACTCCAAATGGCTGAGAACAGGTGACTAAGGAGTGAAATACTGCTATTTTAAGCGCTTCCTTGAAGAGCCATTTGGGTAAGGATGGACATCCCAGGCTCACAGTGTGTGACCGAGGACGGGATAACCTTGTGATGTTAGGTCGCCATTGTATCACTTAGGAGGTTTCCCTAGAGGCTTTCCTTCCAGGCTTGGCTCCCCACCATGCCCTCTTCTTTCTGACTTGCCCAGTTTCTAATTCACCATGAGTTTTTCTACCCAAAGTCAGCCATGGGGGAGAAAAGCAAATACTTGAGTATCATCTGTCCCCAGCTGCCACCCTCTCTCCCTTTTCTGACACCACAAGGGGACAGAAGCCTGCACGGTTTACTGTGTTTTCTCATTAGCATTAGCTGTCAATTTGACACAGCCCAGAATCACCTGAAAAGAGCCTCAATTGAGTACTTGCTTCTATCTGATAGGCCTGTGGACACATATTTGGGGCATTGTTTTAATGGTCTGGATTGATGTGGAAGGGGCCAGCCTACTATGGGTGGCACCATTCTCTGGGCTGGGGTGGTCCTGGGCTGTGTAAGGAAGCTGTCTGAGCATGGACATGAGAGTGAACCTGTAAGTAACGAGCAACTAGCAATGCTTTACGGTTTCTGCCTCAAGCTCCTGCCTGAGACCCTGCCCCAACTTCCTCATTGATGGACTGGGTCCTGGAAGTGCAAGCTAAACAAACCATTTCTTCCTCAAGTGGCTTTCCGTTACAGTGTTTTCTCACAGCAATAGAAAGAAACTAGGACACCGTGCTTCATGGGTAGAGACGGAGCTAACGGAGAGTCGGCCACCTGCGCTGCTTGATTGGCGCATTTAGGCCCGCAATTTTCCAAGTCTCATTATCCAGCGGCCCTTTCCTTTCTCTTCAGGCTTAACATTTGAACAAGACGTTGTGGTCCAGCACTCCCGTGGTCCCTGGAAATTCTTACTGTGATAATTGGTGGCAGATATTAATCCTAGGTCAAGAGGACCTGGTATCCTGAGACTAAACTGTCCTACTGCAAAATCCATCTCTGGAACGTGAGAGGTCCCTTGCTACTGAGACCACACTGGCAGGAACCATTCAGACACAAAGAACTTGAGTTGGTAATAATGGACTGTAATACTTTAGGAAATAGTAATCTCTCTGAGTCCACTTCTTTTGATGCAAAGGGAAAGGACTAGGTGAAGTTGACTGTATTATGAACATACAAATATCTGAATTTCAAGGTGTATACATATGAAATGCCACCTAATGAAAAATAGAGAAACAATAGCAGTGATGTTAATTTATTGATTAGCTTATTATGTACTTACTGTTTGTGAACTTGTTAGTCTAATTTAATCCTCACTTCTTCTATCACCCCCAATTTACTAATAATGATGGGGAATCTTTGGCAAAAGTGACCTTGGTAGAAAATGTCCAAGGTAGGATTTAAGTCTGGTTGTTGAGCCCAGAAGCTGTATTAGGAAAGGTGAGAACCACTACTGTAAACTGTGTAAGCTGGAAATTGTTTAAGAGACAGGAAAAATACAGTACGCCGATTCCCAGGCCTCAAAGTATTTTTTATGCCCACTATCCTTTGTGATTTGAAAAGAAAATACACCAAATATCCAAATTTATTTAACAATCTTAAGGTTTAGAAGAGTAGAGCAATTGGGTCGCAATCGCACATGTGGGCTAGAATGAATGACTAAAGTCAGAAGTAGGGGCTACACCATTACTCCTGAATCTCATGTACGTGCCGAGGATGTGACTTGGGACCTCAGACTTACGTAGTGAGTGCTTTATCCACTGGGCCATCTCCCCATCCCACTTTTTCCATTTTTCTTATTTCAAAGTAAAAATTTACAAAGGAAAAAGAAATGGTGATGTTATGACTTACACTCTAAATGCAAGCCATCTCACAAAATCTTACATTCCATGTCCTAGCTTATCTGTGGGCATCACACTCCTCCCTGCAGAGGGAGTGGGAGATGCTCACAGTGATGTTTATAAAGAAGGCCAGTTGCTGGGGATGACAGAGAAGAACAAAGGCATCTTGGGCCTCCCTGCTTGGTGATCTCTGCGGCAGGACGCACCCCTCTTCCCATTGCTGTTTGCCCAATGGCAATGATGTTTATTTGCCAGTATTAAAAAATGGCTTGAGTGTGGACATGCAAATGCTAAGTGCCCTGATTGGATTATCATACATGGCATACATATTTCAAAGTAACCTGCTGTCCTCATAAACCTAGACAACTACAAAGTATCAATCTTCCTAAATTCTTGCCATCTTTAAACACAGTTCCTCATGTTGTGGTGACCTACAACCATAAAATCATTTTGTTGCTACTTCATAACTGTAATTTTGCTACTTAACACACGTAGGATAAGGGTTTCGACCCACAGGTTGAGAACTGCTGGTTTACAGGCTGCTCGTTCAGTTCTAAGATCTGCCTTGCTGGTGTGGACAGGGTGCCTGTGAGCTTTTAAAAAAAAACCTAGAGCTAATACGGGGAAGGATTGGCTCTTAAATTCAATTTTTGAAATTTTGCTTTGAGGCTCCTTTAATTGTCCTTTCACTTAACATGATCTGCCCCCCCCCCCGCAATGTCAATGTCAGGTGGATTGCACCGGAGGGTGGAGGAAGCATCCAGTTTGCACTGTAGGATGGTTCATGGCTCAACCTCTTCTTTATGATCTGGGGAAATTATTTCACTGCTGGATGAAATTAAGGTGATATTTATAAGAGTGTAGATAACACATATTTCCCTGAGAATCCAATAATGTCTGATGCCCCTGCAGAGGCAATGAAATATATTTTCTAACACAGCACTGGAGGAAGTGACAGTTAGTGTGGATCACGTGCTACCGAGTCCACCCAGCTGTCGCTGTGACCTTCTTTACAGAGACTCTGTTCTGGCAAGGAGATAGAGAGGGCATCTGGGAAAGACTCTTTCTTTCTTCCTCCTCCTCCTCCTCCTCCTCCTCCTCCTCCTCCTCCTCCTCCTCCTCCTCCTCCTCCTCCTCCTCCTCCTCCTCCTCCTCTTCTTATCCTTCTTCGTCTTCTTTCACTCCACGAATAAGAAAATATCTGTTTTACTTTTCAGCCATCTTCCTGCTTCCTGTCTTTGGAGGCGGGGTAGGAATATGCACCTCCTGGACACACAGACACTATCTGGAAACCATGGGAAAACTGGAGAAAATGCAGACAGCAATCTGGGTTCAGGTTGTTGGCTGTTGGTCCAGGCTTTGGATTATCTATACTGATTAAAGTGTCCTTGCTTCTTTCTTCCTCTCTCCCTTTTTTTTCTCTTCTTCTTTCGCCTCCCTCCATTTCTTTTATTTTTCCCAGGCTAGCAACAGCATCTTCCCCTTCTCCCCCCCCGGAAGCTGTGATCATAGGAATATTATTAAACCTGTGGTGATCATGGTGGTCAACTTAGCCGGATGTGGAATCAATAACAGACATGCAGTTCGGCACACCTATGAGAGATTTTCTTGATCAGTTTAATTGAACTGGGAAGACCTCCCAAATGTGGAGGAAACTTCTGGCGGCAGCTCAGATGAAAGAGGAAGCCGGAGAAAGGGAAGAGTCTGTTTCTTGTTTTCAAGTTGTGCTAATAAAACCATCTACACTGTTGGCATTCTGTGATAGCCACTACCATTGCTGGTTGGAATGCAAACTTGTGCAATCACTTTGGAAATCAGTGTGACGGTTTCTCAGGAAATTTGGGATCAACTTACCCCAGGACCCAGCAATACCACTCTTGGGAATATACCCAAGAGATGCCCGATCATATGACAAAAGCATTTGTTCAACTATGTTCATAGCAGCATTATTTGTAATAGCCAGAACCTGGAAACAACCTAGATACCCTTCAATGGAAGAATGGATGAAGAAAGTGTGGAATATATACATATTAGAGTACTAGTCAGCGGTAAAAAAACAATGACATCTTGAATTTTGCCACTACCATTTTTCACTGACATCAGGATCCAGCCTCTTCAGCCTTCCGTAGTGGACTGAAGGCCACAACTGGCTCTTCAGGAATACGCCAGGCATTTGGTTCCAAACTGGGACCACTGAAACATCTGGTCTTGGGCACTGAGTAACAAACAGGTTCTCAGCCTTATCACTGTGAAGACAGCCATTGTTGGAATACATAGGGGCATTGTGTAAGCCAATTGAATCAATATCCTTCCATATAGATTCATTCTGTTGGTTTTGTTCCTCTCGAGAGCTGTGACTAACCCTGAATAATTAGTTCTATTACTGTTAGACAAGGATTATGAACTGATACATGATGCTACTGTCTGTGTGACTGACAGATTTAAAGCTGCATCCTTGTGTGTGGAGTCACTGGTCTGTGTGGCTACTAAGCATGTGAAACATGACTGGTAACGATTGAGATGTCTGAGTACCGATCAGCTTATGTAAAATACTTTAATTCTATGCTGGTTACGTGTTGAAACAGAAATACTGTGGACAGTAAGTAAAGTGTGATTGAAGTTAATTCTACTTCTTTCCTTTTTCCACCGTGGCAGTTTAACATCGAGCACTCAGTTGCTGTTCATTTTCTATTTCCAGTACACAGCTCTGTGATAGAAAGATAGATACTGAAATAGTGATGTCTGTTTCTAAGGTACATGGGGAAATATGCCCTCCCTCTGTAAGCTTTGTTGTTTCCCGCATTGAACATACACTTGTAGGTCCCTTCTGTGAGTCTTAGAAATATAAGCTCCTAATTAATGAATTAACACACACGTAAGCACACTGCCAATGTGAAGGTAGACAAATGTTAGCTGTAAGGGAGACTTCGAACTTGGTAACCCCTGTTCTGGAACATTCCATGCACTAAAGCTGTGCAGTAGGTGACCCTTCCACTCTCTACTCTTCATTCCTACACAAAGAGCTCACAGGGAAGCTGACAGAGCTGTGAAGGCGAGACAGGTTGTCTGTTTTGAACAGGAAATCCTGCCTATAAAACTACCTTGCTCTGGAATAGTTGGGGCGTACTTATGAGTTCAGCCACACAAATAAAAGATGGCTTATGAAGGCATTAAGATATATTATTTGGCTCATATTTAAGTAGCCATATTTATGGGGATGGTCCTTTCACTGGGAATACAGTGACTTGTGAAATAGTTAACTGAGATCTCCTCTCTCTTGCTTTTTTTATGATTCAGGGATGAGTTGATTTTTTCCTCCCGGTCCTCCAAATCATTAAAGTTCAAGTTTAACATTGATCTGTTTCTTTCGAGAACTTGCCAAATGCAAAGATAAATTGCTGGGCCTCAGTGATTAAGGAAGAATAATGGTTTGTTTGTCTTCAACACTAGTTAGTATGTTAATTATTATTATTTTTAATTAAAAAGCATCACATGATCCCTAACCTGCCAGTACAGCTGGCAAGAAAGCAGCTAACAGATTCTGGGAAGCAGTGGGGGCCTCAATCATGGGTTAGGGTGTAGGGAAGTAAACAGGCACAGGGTGTGCCTCTGTTCTACGCTCACTCTGCCTGTGTTCCTGCGGAGTTTAGGTCCATTTATTCAGTGGAGACACTGGAGTCTCCCAGCATTGTTTTGTTATTGTCTGCGAGTCAGCCAGAAATCCAAGTGATTTGCTTCGATTCATCATTTTACTCCTTGCTTCATTTTAAGTTGGCGCTGGAATGCTGGCCAGTTAGTTCACTTTCTCCCAAGATCTCACTTTCAAGGCCAATGAAATAGGTATTTCACCCCAAAGCCAGTTTCAACTTTGAGTTTGCCTCCTCCTTCTCTCTTTTATCGCAGCCTCTCTTATCTTATGCTCAGTTTGTCAGCAAAACACATTTAAAGCCTCTGTTAGCTACATTTCAAGTATTTCTATGGCTATATGTACTATTTATTAAATGGTGTATGTATGATAATCAATGTAGTTATTATGTAAGATTACATTTATGATTATGAAAAACTTCAAAGAAAAATTACGCATACTTTTATAATTGTCTATAATCATCTATAATAATATAGAATACATAAAATTATATACATTTTACCCAATATGTAATCATATACAAATACCATACAACTATGCTACATGTGATTTTCACATGAAGACACACACATACATACATACACACACACATATGAGGGAGTCTCCAGTTTGGAAACTCTACATATAAGCTTTCAGATTTCAAAACTTTCTCTGGATGAGATTAGAGGAAGAATAATTTGTGGTTTCAAAACTTTAAGAAAATGTTGCCTCCCAAGAGCTCCCTAGCAGCACTGAGACTGTAATATTGGAGTGGGGGTGGTGGGGAGGTAGCCTTCTTTCTTTTTATCCTCCCCCCTTTTCCATTTACAGTTGTCACCCCCAAACTGGGGCTCTTTCGGGCAGAAAGTAGGAATTCCGTGCTGTTTCCCATTCTCTTACCACCCAGCTCTTCAGTACGACTGCTCTGGGTGCTCATCCAGATTCAGGACACAGCAAAGAGCTCATTAGCAAGTCTTGCCTCCTTGGGCATGGCATGCAGGCACAGAGGCATGATTTACTCAGACGTATTAAAGCAACAGTAAATACATTTGGAAGCCGTGAATTATATTAGAAAAAACATGACTGAGCATTTCCAAGTCTTCTTTAGTGAAATCAACCGTGTGTTTGCAGACAGTCTCTTTCCTGTGTGCTAATATGAAAAAAGTTATTTACCAAAAAAAAAAGAGTATCAGAAACCAGAAAGTACCTTAATTTGTGCTATTAATCCAGGCAATGTAAAATTCAGGGAAGCAGAAACAGCACGGGTGGAGACACAGTGTTAGCAGCTGCTCCACGACATCATGGAGTGAAGTCTACTTGAGGGATGCCTCGTTGCCATGACAGCAAGCTGTGCCTGTGCACTGCCTAGACTCTAGGCCCTAGAGCCTCACAGAGCCAGCTGTACACCAGAGAAGGGATGCAGAACCTCACTGCTCCCTGAGTATTGATTAGGATGGGGAGATAGTGAATGATCAAGCATTTTTGTTAAAGTTTTGGAGCATGTAGGATGTGTTCATTTGGGTCCTGTTTTTGGGAAGCTTATAGTTAGATTAAAAGCTTAACTACAGGGAAAAACTTATATGATGTAAGGACTTCCTGTGCCCAGAGGAAGTGCTGCTGCTGCAGGTGCCAGTAACCCAAGAAACTTTCTTAGAAGGCGGCAAGGCTATACAATAGAGTTTGAAGAACAAAACCAAAGGGTACTACCCCGTACCTGCTACAGCTCTGGACTTTTAAGTTAGTTTACTTATATAATGTTTTGACCAAGTTTGCAGAAGTTTGGTGTTGAGTCTGAAGAGTTTCTGTCCAGGTGGGGAGACAGACGAGGAATGAGTAGAGGCAAAAGTTTTGTTAGGAATAAGAGCAGAGGGAATGAGGCTGGAAGGAGCCCACATGAGAGACACGTAGGGGATGAAGGCTAGAGGTACTTTCTGAGGCTCTCTCCAGGTACTTCCAACCATTTTGCAAGGAGATATGTCATTGTTTCAATTTGAACATAGCATGCAGGTATAAAGTTTACTTGGATTCATCGAGGAAGCAGTCTGACAGTCTGAGAAGATATCCCCTCCTCCCTCCAGGCAGAATCTGATGTTTGCAAAGCAATGCTAAGCATTTGGTGAGCTTAGGTAAGTAGCAATTGGAAGAACAAATTATGTTTCGTCTGACTGGTTGTTTACTTAAATAAACTTACTTTGGGATAATTTTGGATTTACAGGAAAGTTGAAACTACAGATTTCCATATATCCTTGTGGTGGTTTAAATGAGAATGGCCCCCAAAGGCTCATATATTGGAATATCTGTTTCCAGTTGGTGGAACTGGAGGTGTGGCCATCTTGGAGGAGGTGTGTGACTGGAGTTGAGCTTTGAGATTTCAGAAGCCATTCCATTACCAATCTCTCTCTCTTTTTCTTTCTCTCTCTTCATACTGCTTGTGGACCAGGATGTACTCTTTCAACTTCTGCTTCAACGCCATGTCTGCCTACCTCCTGTCATGCTCCCTGTTGTGCTAGTCATGGATTCTAACACTCTGAAGCTGTAAGCACCAATGGTCATAGCATCTCTTCACAGCAACAGAAAGATAACTAAGACAGTGCCTTACTCAGTTTTACTCATTAGCATTTAACATCACTGGCATGAACATGATATGTCAGATACATAGATGGACATGCTTGTGCCTTTCCACAATGTCAGAATTGATTGAAAAACAACAATTGAAAACAAGTTTCAACTATGATTCACCAACACTTCCTGGCTGGGGCAAATACAGGTTATTTCATTCCAATTTTACCTACTAATGTAAGCTAATAACATATCAGACATTGCACAATAAACATGTCCACACCCCCCCCCCACACCCACACACCCACCCACACACACTTTACAGAATGGGTACAAATGTTTGCGAGGCCTCTGCAGGGTTCATTGAGTTCAAGGCTAAGACAACAGCAGACAGTTGCTGGGAGAGAAGAATCTCTGTAGGAGGCAGAAAATGAACCCTGTTGGAGATCTGCTGGAGGCCTCATCATGGAGTCAGCTGCAGGATCAGAAAGGAGCTGAACTTTGGGATTAAGCCAAGCTTCTGGGCAAGATGAAGAACCGTGGAAGCTGAAGAGGTAAGCTGAAGACCCAGGTCTAAGTGGTTGCCTGGGTTGATGGACCGATGCAGTAGGCTGCAGAAGCAGTGGAGAACGGGCCAAACTGAAGTCCCTGGGGGCAGTCAGGAGGTCTCTGCCTGTCAGTCCCTTGACACATACACAGGGCCATCAGATGACAGCCATTGGGGCTGTTGTCACTGTAGCGCCAGGTATTTTCATTTTTATGGGAACCAAGTGAGGATGTACTCTGGCCTCAGTCTGAATCATTAGGTAAGATTCAGGGCCTGATTTCCTTGATATGATTTTAATATGCTCATGTCATAACATGTTCCCACCCTTCTTCAATAAATCACAGAACAGCACCTTTTTCCCCCCAATTTTATTTTTAGGTATAAATGATTTATCAGTCTGTTCTTTGTGGGTGGCCTAAGACAGATGGTGTTGTTGACATGTCCACTAAGGTGCAGAGTCAGCCTGCCTCTGCATTTGTGCTTCACATGGCATCAAATGATGCCTGTAAAAGGGAGTCACCCAGGACAAAGCTTGCCCTGAAAAGCCTCTCTACACTACAGAGAAGCTCTGAGCAGGCTCGGCCTGGTTCCATCAACCAGTATGGAACATTTCTCACAACTGATAGCCCAATATTAATGTCATGATAGCTAGAGCCCATACTTTATTCAGATTTTCTTAGTTTTAACCCAGTGCCCCCAATTCCAATCCCATGAGCCCATCCAGGGTTTTCTATTACTTTCAAATAACATTTTATGTATTATGTATGTATGTATGTATTTGCGTCTCCATGTGTGAGATTGCATACACACACCCACAGCATATATATGCCCATGCACACACAGGCATACATACACATACCCACACCATATATATGCACATACATACATACATACACACATACATACACTATATATGTGCATATGCACACATAGGCACACACAGGACACATACACACACCTACATCATATATATGTGATGTGCATATATATGCGTGCATATATATGTGTGTGTGCATGTGAGCGCACACATACACACACACACAGTGCAATGGCACACTTGTGGAAATCAGAGAACAACTTGCAGGAGTTATTTTTTTCCTTTTACTATGTGGCTTCTGAAGTCCAAACTCAGGTTGTCAGTCTCATCAGCAAGTGTTTTAACACGCTGGCCCTTCTTGCTGGTCCCCTTATCACTTTTATCTGTCCTTTTTCTTTAGGTTAGGCTTGACTGTGGCAATTCACAAATTTTCATGTCTTTGATGATCTGGCCATGTCTAAAGAGTATTGATTCTGGCTGCTCCTCTAAGGGCTTTGAATATGCAGGCTGGCTGAGGATTTGATCTCTATTTGTTACTGGCTTTCTAAATATTGTGATCACTTACTTGACCTTTGATCTTAAGGCAGATCACATATTTTTTTTTAACCCTCTCTGCATCCATGTGCTTGCTGTGGAGGTTGTGGGTTAACTGCATCTCTATCTGTTGGCTGTGGGCTTCGTCATGGAAAGTGCTGGTCCAGGCCACATGGGCAAAAATTGGCAATGGGACAGAGCCAGCTTGGGGCTTGGTTACTAGGGCTCCTGTGACTCTATTTGGCTTCCTTTGCTTCTGTCACCACAGAGCCACCTTGAAGGAGCAGGGCCTCTATCTCCATTGTCAGCTAATCACCGATGATGAATACTGACTGGCCACTGATGCTGTTTTCTGCCTCCGAGCTTGGAAAATATTTATTATGCAGTCTTTTCAAAACATATTTTGGGAACATGTAATGAATAGCCATATGTTTTGGTGACTGATTTTCATTAGAGATTGTGTCTCTCAGAGAAAATCTGATATAAATATCTTATGATTTCAGATATTAAAAAACTATGTAGTGAGAACCCAAAGAAAAACATATAGGCATCCTCCTGAATATTAACCTTCAGCAAGCGATGAAAGGAGACAGAGACAGAGACCTAAATTGGAGCACAGGACTGAAATCTCAAGGTCCAAATCAGGAGCAGAAAGAGAGAGAGCACGAGCATGGAACTCAGGACCGCGAGGGGTGCACCCACACATTGAGACAATGGGGATGTTCTATTGGGAACTCACCAAGGCCAGCTGGCCTGGGTCTGGAAAAGCCTGGGATAAAACCGGACTCTCTGAACATAGCGGACAATGAGGACTACTGAGAACTCAAGAACAATGGCAATGGGTTTCTGATCCTACTGCACGCACTGGCTTTGTGGGAGCCTAGGCAGTTTGGATGCTCAACTTACTAGACCTGGATGGAGGTGGGGGTTCCTTGGACTTCCCACAGGACAGGGAACCCTGATTGCTTTTCGGGCTGGGGGGGGAGACTTAATTGGGGGAGGGGGAGGGAAATGGGAGGCGGTGGCGGGGAAGAGACAGAAATCTTTAATAAATAAATAAATTAAAAAAAAACTATGTAGTGATTTGGGAAACATTGAAAGTGGGCTGCTTAATAGTGTGTTCATTCATTTTTTTTTAAAAAATCTCTTCAACAGCTGTTTATTTGGTGTCTGATGGGTGCTGGGCCTTCTGATTGTTGCTGAGCCCATAGAAGTAGAAGTGGATGCTGCCCCAGCCCCTGGGGAGCTGACCTCTGGGAGAGGTGTAGATATAAAGCAATTACGAGGGGAGTGCCCTTCTCCAAGGAAAGCCATTTGTGCCAGTGTTTCCAGGAGATCTGACCTGGTTGTGGTTTCTGGAAATCTTCCTTTCAGAAAGTCTATGTGGATTCTGAAAAGGAAGGGAACATACTGGCTAGAGGAGGGGCATAGTCTATGCAGACAGAAGAGTTCACTCTGTAGCCAGAGGAAACATGGTGGCTCACGGGACTGTAAGAAGCCTGGGGAGGCTCAGTTCACGACAAGGGGAAGTCTGAGCCGAGGAAGGGGACTGGCTCCCAGCTGCCCGCCATTTGAGCTCGCTGTGTATTTGGGTTGTCCCACTTGTCCCTGCCAATGCATGGTAAGGGGAGTGATTTCCCTCTTGCAAGCTGGTGGCATGTCACACCTATAGCCTTTGCTTAGTTTTTAATTTTTATTTGATATGACAAGAAGGCTCTTGACATATTTCCTCACTCAGCTGCTGGTGGTTGAATATCCATTTGCAAGGGGGAGGTCTGGGTAGTGGAATAAGGCGTTGGAAAGCTGGTGATGAAAGCTAAGAAGTGTTGAGCTCTATAGTCAAGATTATCCCAAACATAAGGTTCTGACTGCAGGACCTTGCTTACCTCAGCCTGATTCTTGGCCTTCTAACCTTAGTTAGGTGCCACATTGTGCCAATTCTTGGCCTTCTAACCTTAGTTAGGTGCCACATTGTGCCAATTCTTCCAGAGCCAACTAAAGATGGCTGCATTTCTCCTAGACAGCTAGTGGTCTCTAGGGGTACCAGATACAGGAAAAGGAGCTGCTTGGAGCCTCTAGTGATAGCCTGGCATCTTCATTTGGGTTCCTCCAGGAGCCTCCAAGGCAAGGAGTTGAAGGCAGTGTAATTGAGCGATGTTCCCAGGAAGCAGAACCACAGGAGGATGGGCAGCCAGTGAGGGTGCGTTAGCAAGCCAGTGGTGACAGGGGCAACCAGGGTTGGTGCCGTTCTGAGCAGCTCTGGACACAGCCTTCACCCATGAGGAGAAGGAGAGGGTGTATATCCATCAGCTTCTCTTCATTATGGCTTTGGGCCTGCTCAGGAGGATGTTCATGGCTAGAAGCCATGTCTAGTCTGACTTGAGCCATAGTCAAACAGTGAGCCCCTCAGGTGACAGGTGGCAGGTATTGGATACTGGAAAGTCATGACATATCTGGCTTGAAATGGTCAGGACAGAAATCTGAATGTGTGTTTATGTGGAACAAACAAACAAACAAACTACAGCAGCAACAACCAAAATAACCCACCAGCTGGCTTTCATACTTGACAGTGTAAAATACTATCTTAGGCTGGAGGCTGGGCATAAACCTTTGTTGAGTGTTCTGTGTTGCCTCCTGGCCTAGAGAAAAATGGACCGGTCCTAAAATGAGTAGCGAAGCCCCCATTACTTTCTATTTAATCTGCGTTTGTAATTAGTTTCTGTTTCAGGGGAACATTCAAACAGCAGGGGAGAACTAGTTTTTTGCAGCACAGCTGACTTCTCTAGTGTTTAATCTCCCCCTCTTGGAAGTGCCTTCTTGAAGAAGAACAATGGGGCCCAACTATATCAGCTTCATAGGACCATCATAACAAAATACTATAGAGTCACTGGATTAAACAAAAGAAATGCATTTGCTCACAGTCCTAGTGGCTAAAAGTCCAAGATCATGTTCAGAGTCAAAGTTCTCCTGTGCCCCTTCTCTTTGACTTGCAAGGGTCTGATTTTTTTTTCCTGTACCTTTACAGCATCCTCCTTCTGTGCACCTTTGTCTTCTACTCCCTTCTTTAAAAAATTAAAGATTTGCTTATTCTTATTTTGTGTTTGAGTGTTCTGTTTTCACGTGTGTCTGTGCACTATGTGTGTGTGCCGGATGTTCAGAAGAGGGTGATGGATCTCTGGGAAGTGGAGTTGAGGTTGCTTGTAAGTCACCATGTGGGTGTTGGGACTCGAACCCCTGTCCTTGGCAAGAATAGTATGTGTTCTTAACTGCTGAATCTTCTCCCTAGGCCCTTCTGCTCTCTTAGGAGAGCATCACTTGTTATGATCTGAATGTTCCCACACACCTAGGTATTGATATTTAATCGCATTGTGGTTATGGGTAAAAAAAAAAACCTTCTGGGAAGTGATTAAAACAAAGGAGTCATGCTTGAAACTGCATTTAGCCTTATGAAGAGGTATCTGAGAATTCTTTCCTCTTGCTTTTTCTGTCCTTTCTGCTACCCAAGGACCTAACATTTCTCCCTTCCAAAAAATATGGAAGGAAAATACTATCTTAAAAGGAGATACCAGGCCCTTCCCTAGACACCATGCTTGGTGCTTCCATCTTGGATTTCCTAGTTTATCGGACTGTGAGAGTTAAATATGAATTCTTTATAAATTGCACATCTAGGTATTTTATTATAGCAGTTCACACTGATTGCAACAGCAGTCATATTGGATTAAGACTCACCTTTGTGATCTCACGAAAGCTTAAACCTCTTGGTCTAGTTTTGTTTTTGTTACTATGCTAAAAAAATACTTTGACCCAAAGTAAATACTATGGAAAAAGAGTTTATTGCAAGTCACAATCCATCATTGAGTGTCTCAGTTAGGGTTTCTATTGCTGTGCAGAGACACCGTGACCACAGCAACTCTTATAAAGGAGATCATTTCATCGGGACTGGCTTACAGTTTCAGAGGTTTATCATCATGGTGGGACACAGCAGTGTGCAAGCAGGCATGGTGCTGGAGAAGGAGCTGACGTCTTGATCTTAAGGGAACAGGAAGTGAACTGAGACACTTGGCTTGAACATATATGAGACCTCAAAGCCCACTGCCTCAGTGATACACTTCCTCCAGTAAAGCCACACCTACTCCAATAATTCACACCTCCTAATAGTGCCACTCCCTATAAGTTTATGGGGAGCAAATGCATTCAAACTACCACACTGAGGTAAGTTAAGGCAGGCACTCAGGGGAGGTCTGCTTGAAACTACACACAGCATTATCTCTGATCAAGGCACTCACTTCAAAGCCAAAGTAGCCTGGCTCTCAGGCAGGCTTGCGCTTACCTTACACATTTCAGGACTTTCTACCTTGGAAATAGTGCATCAATTAACAACGAAGACAATCTCTACAGACATGTCCACAGGCCTATTTTTTATCCCAAGTTCTCTGCCCAGCTAATGCTAGAATGTGTCAAGTTGATAGTTAAAACTAGCCAGGATGCTCCTTTAAAAACCTGTCTTCAAATAGTACTTCATTTTGAGGTGGGATGAGTTAGGAATTCAACATAAGAATCTTAGAGGGACTTAATTAATTCCACAACACCAAATGAATTAGATTAGTTATCAAGACTGACAAACTTAAAAGTCAAAACTCCCTTATGGCCTGAACATCAAACACAAATAAATAATAATACCACGAGCTTTAACTAGTCCAAACAAGCCTTTTTGGGACAGAGTCTAGCTTAGTCCAGAAATCATTCTCCACCAAAGCACTGTTCTTTGCAACTGTATTAAGTCTGACAAATAGCTTTCCTTGGTAAATGAGTTTCTCTGATGGTCTCTGGGGGAAAGACAGGCCCGAATAAATGACAAATGAAGACTCTGTCGCAGTACCTGGCATTTAGAGGGGCTTACCCAAAGCTCATTTTCTTCCCGACTCCAATATCTTCACAAGGGGAAAGATTTTCAAATGTTGAGCAATATTTTTTTTGTTGTTGTTGTTTTTTTCCTTTGTCATGTCCAAGTTGACAACATAATCTCACATCAGAAGCATTCTGCCTCCCTGTTTGGTCTGAATAAATCTGTGCTTTATATAAGTCAGCAGTTTTTAAATTACATTCAACTCTTTCACACAGTCCTTGATATGTCAGAGTCAATTGGAGGTTATTCAAAGGTGTGGTGTAATTCTGTTGAGCATGGCGGTTGGTGGGAATTTTGCAGACTCCAGCAGTTGACTCTGAATTATAGAATCAAGCACTGTTGAGTGAATTACAGAACGATGGAGGATAGTTCCTCTCCCAGTGAAAGGTCAGAGCACGGCATTGTTTCTAGTGCAGGAAATCACCACTACTCCATTTTCTTAGAGCCACTTCTTAAGCGTCTCTTTCTCTAAAGCAAGAAGTGATGAGAGGAAGCCAGTTAATTCTCCTAGTGTGCCTAAGGCAGAGGAACTCCTGCCTCCTCTGAACGTTCTTTGCAGCTGCCTTTATGAGTGGAAGAGTCCGCTGGGAGACCCCAAAGACTCTTCCAGAAAGCCTCTTTCTGGCATGTTCTTCCTATGCCCAAACAACTCTCGAATGGGCTGTAAGTAAATCTATTGGAGCACGCTCCAGGATCTGGAAAATGAATTTCAACTCACTCCCAGCTGAGGTGGAGAATACTGAAGCCTGTTCTAATTTCCCAGAGCTCGCCAGGAGCTTGAGCCCCAGGTGCTGTGGTAGCAGTTTGCTTGAAACCATACACTGCTATTGTCTTCGTTTTGTTTCCTGTCACGGTTCTAGCCTACCGCTGCTTTCTGCTTTCTCAAAGCCCTTCAGATAAAAGTGGCCTGGCCAGGAAGTGGGAGAAAATTCATCTCTGCCTCAGTGAGAAAGGACTGCAGTCATGAGAAGACTGTTTTCAGGAGGAAGGGTCCAGAGATCAAAGCAAGGAGTCTCCCTGGGGAACACTGTCAGGGCAGAAGCCCAGGTTTCAGATGTTCTTTGAATTCCTTATTGTTCCTAGCAAAACCACAGGTGAGGATTGTCTCAAGGCACTGAGCGCGGATGGAAGGAGGGCTCTCTCTGGGCGTTCCTGAACAGTAGTCAGCTTTCTCCTTGACCCTGTGAGCAAGGGTGATGTCAGGGAGGAGAGATTTATGGATAGAGATGAGGACGAGGAGTTAATATAGGTAAGGCTGACTTCCAGAGTGCTGCTACCTGAAGCAACATTAGCCTCACCCAGGAGTGGGTTCTAACTGTAGTGCCAGGCTCTGCCTCCTGAACCGAATGGAGTATGTTCTAACTGCCGTGCAGGCCCTGCCTCGCGAGTCAGATAGGGTATGATTGTCTCAGACCCCACCTCCTGAATCAGAATGTTTCCAAATCTATTGATGTTTCAGAGGCGCAGCAAAGTCTGGGAAGTGCTGCCTACATATGCTAAAAATAATGGGGCATGGTGGCACACACCTGAAATCTTTGTCCTTAAGAAGCTGAAGCAGGGGAGTCATGATGAATTCAAGGCCAGCTCTGAATGAGTAGGAGGTTTGAAACCAGCACGTGCTACACAGGGAGATGGTGTCTCAAAAACAACCAAAACTTCTTCATACAAGCAACCTCTAGAAAAGCCTGAGGGCACCATGGGCGTCAGGTGACCTTCTCTTGTTTCTTACCCACCTGAGTTCTGTCTTTCCATTTTATTTCATTGTTAAAATATGTTTCCAACTCTAAAGCCCTAGCAGGTCTTTTTTTTCTTCCTATACTAAGCATAGCCAGTGATCCCAAATGCTTTCCGGTACCTTCACGATGAACTATCAAGCTAGTCACACGATTTGGGGCAAGTAAAAAAAAAAAAATCCACTTTTTTAAATTGAATTTTCCTCATCTGTTAAAGGAAGGGTTTGAAGACATCTGTGCTCCAGTTAGACATGTGACTGACTGCATGACTCCAAGTCCCCTAGAGCTTTGGTCTCCTGACACATAAAACTATTTCTAAGAATACGTCTCTGGTAAGTTGTTGGAACCATGGACCTGTTGGGCTTCTGCCCCCTATTTTATTTCTTAGAATTTCCTATCTGCACTGCCCCTGGGTTTGGCCCTGTGACTTCCTTTGTCCAATGGAACATAGCAAACATGTTGTAGGCAGTCACCGGATGGGTGCCTGTGTACTGGGGCTTGCCTTTTCTTACTGCATATCAGAACACACGGTGACGACCAGTGGGTTGATACACCTGGGCTCATCTGCTCGAGGCAATAGCTTACTCCCATGGCTTCCCTGGACAACAGCCACTGCTGACACAGGAAACATAGGTAAAGCAACCAAGGGTCATCCAAGTCCCAGGCACACCACTTGCCGATCGTATGTGCACGAATGCTCCGAAACAGACAAACAGATGCGCCCAACTGAATCCATCCTTACTGTTGACCTAGAGGACCAAACGCGTGAGTTATAACCCATTCCACTTTGATGGCTTGTGAAAGTCAAGTATGACTTGCTGAAAGTTATTTGCCTTTAAATATCCATTCTTTTTCTTATGGGACACAGCATAAAAATAACAAATATTTTTTTATTATCAAAAATTGGTGCTCTCTCTCATAGTTGATATTTGTATTGATTAGTTAGAATTTGCTGATTAATTCTTGCTTGACTATACCCTATCAGATAAAAAAAAAGCTTCTCCATCAAGCATGAGCTCAGAAATGAGTCATGTGGTTCTGAAATACAGCATCCCCTCCCTCTCTTCAGTTGAGCAGGATGACCATGACTTTTGTTTTGATTGTGTGTGTGTGTGTTCTCATCTCTTGAGCTTCTCATCTAAATCAGGAGATACATTCTTTTCTGTCCCTGTAGAAATGATTATAGAAATATGGCTCAGTATGCCATTCAGCACTGCTGAGAGCAGAGGCAGGCTTTGAAGAACCCTGGAGACCCCTGACATTTGCAGGCGTTCTGGCAGATGGCAGTTGCTGGCTGGAACACTCTGTGGTGTTGAGACACTACTGGCCACAAGTGGCTCGGGATGGCATTGTGTTGAGAAAATGACAAACATATCCATTGTTTCCTGACTTAAGTCAAATCGAACCAAAACAACTCCCACACTGCCGTTAGAACCACTCGACATTACCCAGCTCCTATACAATTCTGAATGCATTCTGCCTTTCCCTCCAGAGGCTGGTAATGTTGTTTTCCGGCTGCATGGGATATGGGCAAATGAGAAACGTAATGACAGACAAGTAGATCTCAATCTGTTCCGGATCTCAAACATCCATCCATCAGAAGCCACTCACATCCCGCGTCTCTCACCAAGTCCACGTAGAACTGCACAGAGGCTGAGAACAAACAAGTCTGAGTTCAAGGGCTGGGGTTCACTTGGACCACATTATGGACGGAAATGGGGTTGATCCTGCTGTTCTGTCTTCCGTTTCTTTTGGTATTTTGAGCTGTGTCCCAGCGGGGAGCACATTGTAAGTACATAATACAGCATTGTGACCAGAACAGCACATCTTAAACATATCCTGTCTTCCAACTAAGTGATATCTAAAGCTCCGGATGAATACAGGAGATATCGGATACATCCAAACAAGTTTGAATGGCAAGGGACATTTGAAAGGCCTATCTGTATGACTGTGTCAGACAAACTTTAAATTTCCTCTTCTGATTTATGCCCCTCATTTTTTTTTTGCAGGCTAGCCTCTGGCAATTTTATTTTTATTCTTCACTGTAGCTATTCTTTTCTGCATCTAAATCTTTTTCTTAAAAAGCAAATTGTTTCCCAATCTTTCATCTGTTGTTTCTCTGCTCTTTTTAAAAAGCGTCTTCCCACCTCTATTTGTGGGTAATATTTCAACTTTGAGTTACTTCTTTTTTCTTTTTCTCTCTTCTTTCAAAGAAAATCTCACAATTGAATGTAAAAATCCTTAGAGGGTTCCTGGAATGAGAACGTCTCATGAGGATGTGAGAGGGATGGGGTTGGTATGGGGCTGAGAGGAATAGGTGTTCTGTAATAAATGAAGATGTTGTATCCATTTTCCAAACCGCAGCTTATCAAGGAGGAACAAAACCAGCCAGGCAACAGCGAGGACCATTTTGAGAAATTATATCCCTCCCAGAAAGAAAAATAAAGGGGAAATAGCTCGACGGTGCCTGGGAGCAGCTTGGGTGATTCCAGCCAACACTGAATGTCTATTTGCAGAGTTCACAAGGATGCTATGGCAAGGAAAGAGACACCCCCACATGTATGTATACTTACATATATTCACCTTTATCTTCATCGTACCTCCCTGTTTTGTGCTGGGAACAGCTGAGTCAGGCCCCCAATTTTATTATGGAAACTTTGGAAGCTGAGCATGAACAAGAAAAGAGGCTAAGGTTTACCCAACTAAAACTAGGTAGAGACAGAAAGGAAGAGTGCAAGGAAAAGGAGCAGGCAAGAGGAGGAAGTACTCATGTGGGATTTCCCTCTGTATGCTGTGAATATGTTTTCTTACCATTGGTTAATAAAGAACCTTCTTTGGGCCAGTGGCAGCGCAGAATAGAGCAAGGTGGGAATTCTAAGCAGAGATATAGGAGAAAAGAAGGTGGAGTCAGGGAGACGTCATATAGCCACCTTGTAGCGGCCGAATGACACAGATGCCACATGGAAACTTACCAGTAGGCCACAGCCATGTGGCGATACACAGATTAATAGAAATGGGTTAATTTAAGATGTAATAGTTAGCTAGAAGTACACATAAGTTATTGGCCAAGCAGTGTTGTAACTAATATAGTTTCTGTGTGATTATTTCAGGTTCAGGAGGCCAGGAGATGAACGAGAAATCTCAGTCTACAAGCTACCTGGGGAAAGAGAGGGAAGGTGGGAAAGGGAATTCGAGAAATGCTTTTTGTTAGTAATATTTGAGAAGATTAAGAAATACAAGAACCAATTTTTAATAACTTTTGTCTGCTGGGCCAGATGATGAAGAAGCCCAAGAATGATTTAACAGAAATCTTTTACACATTTCCCTCTTGTAATCTAGATGCCACAGCACATCATCAGGTATTACACCCGCAACACCTCACCATGCCCCAACGTAGGACCCAGCTGGTTCATGGATCAAGCACACCTTGATGGTGTTTTGAGATTCTGACTCAGGTGGGGGATGCATGTTCTCTGTGGGTAAGGCTATCCTGACATCCAGGAAGCATGCCAAGGTGTCACTATTCTCTGTGGTCTGACCAAATCATATCATTAATAGAATTTGAGAACAAGTAGTATGTGTGTGTGTGTGTGTGTGCTCACGTGCATGCATGTGCACATACGTGAGTGTGTGTGTTATAGAATGCTCTGGTAAGGGAGAAAGAAAAGAAACCAGAGACAGGACATTCAGGTATGTTTTAAAACCTGCTACCTGAAGAAAATATACAACTGCAAGCTGATGTGAGATTCCACAAGCATCACTGGATTAACCCTAGTGGAGACTTCAGAAGTCTCCAAACCTGTAGCTGTGGATGAGGCTGGAATATATACCTCCAGGGTGACTCAGAGAGCAGTCTGGTGGTTTCTTTCATTGGCTTCTTTCAGAAAGGGCTGGGAGCGTGTATCTGGCATGTGTAGATACACTCTAACAGAGAGTATATCTACCTCTGTAAGGAACTCCTCCCTGATACTTATTCTGTTCTCCCCAGGTGCACTTTATCAATCCACATGCTCCAAAGGGCAGTGACCCCAGTACTACAGCAGGAACATTAGACACAGTAAGTATAAAAGGACCCACTGTTACCGTAGTAGACATCTAAGAACCATGATTACATTAAGAGGCAAAGATAATGTTATGAAATCTACTTTTTTTAAAAAAGTAGATTAGCAGTGACTGACACTGAAAAATTGAAAAGGGTCTTTAAAAATTCAATAGAACAGATCAATATTCTTACTAGAGATGTAATTTTTAAAAACTCACTCAGAAGTAACATTCGGTATCGATGGGTTTATTTGACTCAATGTGCAACTAACAGAACAAACAAACCCATCTTCCTAGCTAAGCCAGAAACCGACCTGAGCCTCACTTTGACCACTTGCATGTACCCAAGTCTCACTCTGCGAATCTTGGAGCACAAGCCAGGCAATGGGCTGTTTAACCCACCATTTCCAAAGCAACAGGGTCCCACAGTGTCTGGAAATTCCTTTCCCATAGGTTTGGAGAAATTGGCCTGGCTTGGTGGTTCCCACATGGATTCTGAATTTGAATCTACACATCCAGCATCATATTCAAGCTTGGTTCTGTGCTTCCCTTGATGTTACAAAGTCAAGGCCCAGTGGAGCTCAAAATAAACAGGATAACCAGAGCAGTTCAGCTATCCCATTGCTGTGTCTTTTTCAGTTGAAGCACGTTTTTGGGGGACAGAGTTCAAAGGTAACACTGCTATTTGTGGTCTTTTGTAAGGTTTTTCTGGGGCCCATATGTTGATACTCGCAGTAATTCAGTCTCTTTGGGGGGTGGGGGTGAGTTAGGGTGTAAGGCTCAGGTCTGTTTCTCTCTGGAAAGAGCCACTTAGTCTCAGGTGGAAACAAAAGCATGTCATTAGTCTTTGCTATCTTTCTGAAGAATAGAGATTTCAGAGTTTGCCTTGTGCAAGCAAGCTATTCATTTGCAGTCAGGTACACATGATTTGCGTCTCATTTATCTGTGTGGAAATGCTCTGTAAATGGGCTGGGGCCTGGAGTTTTCAATGGGCTGGTCAAACAAACATCCACCCTTTTATCTGCGGGCTTCAGCATTAATGTGAGGCTGCCATTAGCAGTCGTTGACTCTCTGGGAGAAACCTTAGAAATTATGGCCCATTGTGACACAAAAAGCAACTTGGGAGGCCTCTCTTCTCCCCAGGATGCAAATGGATTGGAGAGGAGATGGGCAAGGAGGAGGGAGTGGGCTCCCGGAGCCCAGTTTGCCAGCCTCTCTGCCTCTTGCATGAGGTCAGCCTCTGTAAGATGGATGTATGGCTTTCCCTCCTGGGTTTCAGGTGGATAGGAGGCTCTCTTGGAATAGGAAATTTGACTTGCATTTGGGGGTCCCCTCTGGGATGGAGGTTAGAAGCATCAAGGCTGGGAGGAGGAAGGTGAGCATGTTTCTGAGGGGACAGTATCACAGAATTTGAGGGACAGTTTGTGCTTTCCTGTTGACCGAGGTTTCTGTCCCACCCGGTCCTGCAGTCATTCAGTCCTGAAGAAATCACACAGAGGTCTACATTAATTATAAACTAGATTGGCCTATTAGCTCAGGCTTCTTATTAACTTGTATAACTTATATTAGCCCACAATTCATGTCTGTGTTGGCCACGTGGCTTGGTACCTTTTTCAGCAAGGCAGTCCCATCTTTCTTCCTCTGTGGCTGGGTCACAACTGTAGACTGACTTTTTCTCTTCACAGAATTCTCCTGTTCTCATTGTTCTGCCTCTACTTCCTGCCTGGTCACCCCACCTCTACTTCCTGCCTGGCTACTTGTCAATCAGCATTTCATTAAAAATAATACAAGTGACAGGATAAAAGACTATTGTCCCACAGCACTTTCCTGGAGCTCTGTGCCAGCTACTAGCTGCCCAGGGCCCTGAGTCATTGGCACACAGTCATCTCAACTGAGGTGTTCTCTTGGTAGAATATACATGCTGGTTCTGAAGACCAAGGTTGCAAATGCCTCACTAACATAATTTTATTTTTTTAAAATATTTATTTATTTATTATGTATACAATATTCTGTCTGTGTGTATGTCTGCAGCCAGAAGAGGACACCAGACCTCATTACAGATGGTTGTGAGCCACCATGTGGTTGCCGGGAATTGAACTCAGGACTTTTGGAAGAGCAGGCAATGCTCTTAACCACTGAGCCATCTCTCCAGCCCCCACTAACATAATTTTAAATGGGTATTATGTTGAAATAAAATGTTCTGAGGTTCTGCATTACAAATAATAGTTTGGAGATGTTGGAGATCAGTAAAAGGCATGATCAAAATTACGTTTTAATTACTTTGTCTTTCAAAGTATAGAAAATGTAGGATCATCCATGTAGTTCCCGTTGCAATTCATCTTGATGAATCCAGAGAGAAACCACCTTTCACTAGGTTGGTGACCTCAGATCTCCTTTTAGGAAATGCAGTCTGTATTTATGGAAGAGTCCAGAAAGAGAGTGCATAGAGTTAAGTTTGGAGCATAGAAATCTTGGGATTTTTTTCAATTCAATTTTTATATTTATTTTATATGTATGGGTGTTTTGTCTGCATGTATATGTCGGTGCACAATTGTGTGCCTGGTGCCTGTGGAGGCCAGAAGAGGACATCAGTATTGGATCCCCTGGGACTAAAACTGCATTTATAGTTGCTTGTGAGCTACTGTGTGGGTGCTGGGAACCAAACCTGGATCCTTTGGAAGAGCAGCCAATGCTCTCTCCTACTGAGCTGTCTCTCCAGTCCCCCAAATCCCACAGTTTTAATTTCTAGAAACAGAACTGTGCTTGCTCCTTTTCCCACTTAATTTTGATCCCTTTGAGGTTAACTTGGTTGCTTTTGCAAAAATATTTTGGCTCACACTGCATAGGAACCTGCTGTACCATGATGGCTCCCTCCCCTCCCCTCCCCTCCCCTCCAGTCTTAGAGAAATTTTACACAGAAGAGTGGAAAATTCTTTTATAGCCAGCCTGATGATTTTTTTTTTGTTTTGGTAATGTTCAGGCTTTGTGTTTGCCCTTGAATTAGCTATGTGCACAAGCTGTGCCTCCCGTTCTCATTTATTAAATGTCCTAATATTTGGCCTGCTGACTGGAGAGCATTGATATATGGAGCAAATGAATAATGGAGCCGGGAGTATATTTAGAAATTATTAAATGGTTTTAAATGAACAAGTTGTCAATGGCACACAGACAAAAAAGAGTGCTGGTCCAGGGGAAGAGAGGATTTCCTTCTTAGATGACAGAGGATCTAAGCGGCCTGTATCTTAACCTCCTATGTTTCCATCCCTGTACCTTCTCTCGCACTTATCTCAGAAACTGGGCGTGGCAGCAGGATTGGGAAAGAAAGGAGAAGTCAGTTCTTGGTTTTGCATCATGTGTGCAGGTGCCTGATTCAGAATTACAGGTGACTGTGAGCCAATTGACGTGTGTGTGCTGGGACTTAAACCCAGGTCCTCTCGAGAGCATCATGCGCTCCTGACTGCTGAGCCACCTCTCCAGTTCTAATGTCTGAGTTTCAAAGTCCTTAAAATCTAATTTTTCAATCTGAAAATGAGAAGTTGTGTTTCAGTGCCCCCACTTTTGAAGAACCCCTTGATAAACTGACACATTTACAGCCACGGGAGAGAATTCTTAATAACTGCGGAGACTGCAGAGCCCAGCAGCTGAGTCATAAAAATGGAATGAAATATCTTTTATTGATCTTGTGCACCTGTTTAGTAAGCCTTGCTCTGGTTACCTACTGCATGAAGAAAAGGAGAAATGCTGTCCTCATACAGCTTAGGAATGAAGTGGCTCTAATACGTTTCAGGGTATGCCTGTGCCAGCTATAGAGAGAAAGGAAAGGGAGGTGTTTCTAAGGCCACAAGATCCAGGTTGGAGCTGCTGTTTTATGCATAGCAAAATCCCAATTTCTTATTTCTTTCAGGTCTGGATTCCTTCAAGGGTGCACAGTTTTGAAAACAAAGTACCAGAACCAGAAGATGTAGGTTGTCTCAGACCCATCTGTCCATTTTAAACTGTATAATATAAAAGGCTATCCATCACTATCAGTGTGCCCAAGATACACCATAACAGTGGAGAATTTTGTCACACTCTTCCAGAATGAAATGATAAATCACCCACTTTGAGACTTGGTCATCTATATGTTGGGTCACCTTGAAAGGTCAGCATCTTACAATGCCAGTCACACCTCCTCTACTAACCCTAATGAGATACCAAATGCTAGACATTTAAACTTTCTGATAAATATGCATTCATGAGACATCAATGCTGTATTTATTAGGAATTAAATCATTGCATGCGTATACGTTTTTCCAGGAATCGGAATTTACCTATTCAGCACTTATTAGATTAAAAAATTAGATGTTTTCAACGGAACAATTTCCAAATACACTAGACTATGTAATAGAAATCAACCTGGTTTTTTTAAAGGCTGAGCCCTTTCATTGTGGTGCTCAGTCAACAGGCTGTTTGAAATTGGAGAATCTCAAAGAACCTGAAGACCTCAAGCTACTAGAGTTGATGAATCGTTCTGATGGATTTTATTTTTATCTTCTTCCAAAGGAAGATTTTATTCATTTCTTCCATGAATATTTCTTCATGGCCTACTGGGTGCAGATGCTGTGTGTGCCAGCCTCTGGCTACACGAAGATGAACAAAGCAAGTTCTTGGTCTCCAAGATGTCACTGTGTGGTCAGGGAATTGACCACTTTTGATATTTATACTTCAGTAGAAGAAAACAGTTTGAATATACATAGTTTCTAAATGGCAACATTTGTTTTTGTCAAGTTGGCAATCAAGGTAATGTGAAAAAGGCAAATTTTCAGCAGTGTCATTGTGATATTACTATTAATATTTCAATAAACTATGAAGCTGTTGGGATAGCAGAAAATAAAATTTCTATATAAAGGGACTATCTTCATGTTCATTTGTCAATAAGATTTTTGGTGTTTTTTTTTTTTTTGTGGTAAGAACCAAGTCTCTAGTTAAAGCATACTTGGTCTGTGTTTGTTGTCCCATGGTGATGGCAAATGTCTCAGAGAATCTGTTGCCAAGGGGACAGCATTGATGATGGAAAGACTCCTGTATGGGAACCAGGTGACTTACTACACAATAACTCCAGCTTCCTGCTAATTCGTCTGAGCAGGACGAGGAGATAGCCATTGACTGGATGAAGCTTCCCCTGACTATTAGTTGCACATACTCACCCTTGCAGGTTCTGCTTCCTCCTTGATAGCATGGTCTATTAGCTCATGGTCATATCAACAGAGAGTCTTTACATTGACCCAGTTCACTCCTGACATTGCGTTAGGCAGCAGAGGTTGCCAACACATAGACAGGATACACCACTTCTTATTTATATAACCCGCCTTTGCAATGTGACCTTTCAGCTTTTTAAATTGAGAGACAGAGTTTAATCTCCTTCCCTATAATTTGGCCTGAACCTATCACCTGCCTTGATATTAACCCCATTATAGACTCTAGAAGTGATGATGTACCTATTATGACGTTAGGTTTGGAGAGATTTATTATTTTTTTTCTCTCTGGAATCCTATACTGTCACTAGGTTGTCCTGGCCTACTGGAAGACGAGGATAAGCAGCAGACTTGAGATCACTGAAATGTCTTATCTAAGGCCTTACAGCTGGTAAGGGTCTTGGCTAATATCAGTAACAAAGCTTCCTAAATGACCCAGAACTGCCTACAGATGCATGAGGGGCTACCCCTCTGAACACTTTATAAATTACTGCTATGTAGAGGAGTTAGCTAAAGAAGTCATTGTTTGGACTCGTAACTATCTGGAATTTCTGTCTGCATTGGCCTTCCCTTGGAGCTTTGTATATTTAGCTCCTTTTCTCTGTGATTCAGATCTTAGTTTAAATGTCAGCTCTGTGGAAAGATCCTTCCTGGCCATCTTCCAAGCTAAATGCCCTCCCTGGTTATTGTCTACCATACTACCCGGCTCTAGCACTCCGTGTAGCTTTTATTATTTCTTGACATATTCTCTTTTCTACTTATTGTTTGTTTTTGGATACTGTCTATCTTGCCTAATTAGAATATTGGCACCGTGAAATCAGGGAGTTGGCTGCATCTTGGGCCTGGATGACTGCTGGGACATGGCAGGGAACTCAATGAATGGCAAGGAGATAAGAGACCTTTTCAACTTGGTGCCATTCAGTGGAAGCCACGTGTAACATAGGGGTAGCTTGCACCACCTGCACTAACAGAGATTTTAGAATCCTAGGCCTAGCTATCTCTCAGGCTACTATTTCTATGGCTACAATCCAGTTTTGGGTAGACTAGGACTACGTTGCTTAATATGTTCCTGAATGGCTAATGGCCTCTGACAGTGCTGTGCACTTGAGAATAACCGTGGACATATTCTCCTTCACTCCGCAGGCTCTACGTTCCACTTTCTCTCATCACTCTAACTAACCTTCTCTGGTCACCAGGGAGAATTAATTCTTCTTCACCTATATTTTTAGAGCTCATGACAAATGTGTCTGTGATAGTCTTGTCCATTATCCTCAAAAGCTCTCAGTCATAGACTATTCCTTTTTACACATTATAGTCTCACCCTTAGAAAAAGAGGCTCCCCAGATTTGCCAAGTAAAATAAGTTAAAGTCACTGAAATGACTCGGCATAATTTTGGGAATTGTAATTTAGAAGATGGAGTAACTTCGCAGCTTAATGTGGCTGGCGTTGTCATTTCTAGAATGCCCTAGCTAGACAGCATGTTAAAACAAATTTGCTGCTCACTGTCTCTGGTAGAAAGATGATTACATCAACCACATTCAGACTGTCCCCCCACCCTGAAGTTAGAAACCTAAATGAGAGAGTTATATAACATTTTGATTTCAAAGCTTTTTCTAAATACCAATAAATTTCAAGAGGGTTTTCTCCCCCTTCCAATTTATGGCTTAAGACATAAGAGTTACAAATGGATCTGACATTAATTGCTTTAGGAGAACCGTCAATTCTGAAAGAGTTTCTACATACTTCATTACATATTATCTCGAACTCTTTATATAGGACATAAAGAAGGTTCTAGAATCCCTGAAAACATATTTTTATTAATAAACCCAATGGTTAAACCAGATGGAGTGTTAACAGGAAGTGAGTGGGGGGAAGGATTCCCTGAGCTGCTGTTTCTGGGGAACAATGTCTCTTTCCTGTTTCTCATTAGCACCCCACCTGAGTTAAGCCCTGCCCCAAATATAATCCATTACCCATTCGGACACATAGCATAGCTACATCAAGTTATCTCCTGCTTGGGTTATCTACTGTTACAGGGTTAGAATGGTTCTTTCTGGGCAACTTCAGCCCTTGCTCGCAGCCACCCTGCCAGCTTCCTCACCAAAGGCCTTATTTGTGAGAATTTTCTTCTCATACTCGCATACTCAATGATGAACCAGAACAAATCACCTTGGCATAACAACTTCCTTACAAACCATCACACAACCAAGGAACCGAAGCTGTTTTCATAACCTTGTCCAGATTGCACTGCCAGGCCTCTGGCTGGAGGGAGATAGGACTGCATTGTTCACATGATTGTGTTGGAAAGCCCTATTCAGTCTGTCTGAATACATCCAGTACGTAGTACCAAAACACGGTTCGTGCAAATGCTGCCCTCATTCTGGAAGTAACGCAGTTGCGCGGAAAGCATCCAATTAAGAAAAGACGGTGGCATTTGCATTGAGAATGGCCAGCAGTGACAAAATGTATTGTGTTCAACTTAATCAAGGTGCTATTCTTCCCAGTGTTTGCATACATGGCCCATTGCCACCTTCCTATGGTTTGATTAATTACCCATTTAATAAAGCCTCTTGTTTATTTGTTTATTTGACAGAGCTTTAGTGATGGCCTACTCTTAGAGATGTCATGTTAAATGGCATAAAGAAATAAAATGCGATAACAAAGAAATAAAATATGGAAAAAGAACATTAATGGCCTGTGTTCATTTTATGTTTAAGCTTTCTTGTCTGAAAACATATTGACTACACTACGTGCTTCTAAGTTTTCTAATTTGATTTGCACAATGACCTTTGGAAGGAGCTAGAATTATCCCCATTTTAATGCTGAAGAAGCTTTGTGTTCCCTTATATGTGGTCACTAAGCATCAATCTGAATGTGGAGTAGTAATGTCTACAGTCTGGGAAGGACTTAGGAGATTGGGATGAGGCCGAAGTTCTAGAAGGACCTAGATGCAGTGATACAGGCCCATAATTCTAGTTGCTCTGTAATTCTAGCTGCTAAGGAGGCTTTTGCAGAAAGATCACACATTCAAGGCCCCCCTCAGCTACAGCATGAATGCAAGACCAGCCTAGGCAATACAATGAGACCAATCTCAAAATAAAAAAAAAATCAAAAGAAGACTGGAGATAGATCAGTGGTAGAGTGCTTTCCCAGAATCTGTGAGGCCCTGGCTTTCAGCCCAGTATGGTGCTGGTCATGGTGGTGGTGGTGCTGGTGGTGGTGATAGTGCTGCTGCTGCTGTTGCTGGTGTTATTGTTTATGGTGGTGGTGATGGTGTGGTTGTTGGCTATGGTAGTGATGCTGTTGTTGTTGATGGTGTTGTTGTTGGCTATGGTAGTGATGGTGTTGTTGCTGATGGTGGTGATGATGGTGTTGTTTTTGTTGTTGATGGGTATGATAGTGGTGATGGTGGTGGTGTTATTGTTGTTGATAGTATTGATGGTAGTAATAGTGGTGGTGATAGTGTTGTTGTTGGTTATGGTGTTGATGTTGTTGATGGTGGTGATGGTGGTGCTAGTGGTGGTGATGGTGTTGTTGATGGTGGTGATAGTGGTGATGGTGGTGATGTTATTGTTGTTGATAGTGGTGATAGTGGTGATGATGGTGCTGTTACTGTTGCTGACGGTAGTGGTGATGGTGTTGTTGTTAAGTCACATGGCTGGGACATGGCCAAGCTGATGTTGGGAGGCCAAAACCATGAACTCAAAAAGTTGTCTTCTCACAGGTACATGCCTGCAAGTCCTCTCTTACCGTTGAAGACAGTCTCCTACCTTATGGACTCCACCCATTCCCACTTTAGCCCTCTGAGAACATTTCTCACTACTCATCTGCTCAGAAAACTTATTTAGAGGCCCAGAAATAAAACATTATTTTTGTTGCAAACAGTTCATCTTATTCTGTTTTCTTTTAGAAATACAACACAAAAATTTATGCTTAAAATGCCAAACAGTCTTGGGGTATAAACATCTGCTTAGTGTTGTTTATGAAAACAGTCCCTAAACTCCTGGACCACAGGGACATTTTCTTGACTAACATGTGTTAAGAGGAACATTCTGGGGAGTGCTGCTTTGACATAATTATTTTTCAATGGAGCAGAAACCGTATCCCTCTTAGGAACTCCTGGATATCCACCAATAGGAAACGAAGAACAGTACCAGGAATAAGCAGGGAGTGGATGACTCGGCTTGTGAAAGGAGATTGAGGTGCCAGGGGGCGAGTGGAGCTGTGGCACGTCCAGGTGGGCTGAGCTTTGACACTTGACTCAGGCAGACACAGACACAGCAGCACAAAACACAGCAGGTATCCAGGAGAGGTAGAGTGCATTGGATCTTTATTGCTCACACCTTTGCTATAGTTTCTGGGCACTGCCACTTCCATTCCTACTGTTTTCTTTTTACAAAAGGTTTGCTGGTTGTTATCAGTAAAGTGGGTGATAGTGACTGTAAGAGCTACGTTTTATTGAGTGCTGTGCACCAAGCTCTATTTCAAGTGTTTCATACATATCTCACTTAGTGCTCTCTTGGCCCACTGATTGGGCACTACCTGTATTTTGTGATTGGGGAAACTGAGTAACGGAGGGTCTTGGTGGCACATGGTTCTTCAGCTAAGGCTCGAATTGCCTAAGAACTCAGAAGCAATGACTAAGTCTGTACAGCATCCAGTTCACAGCCTTTTTAATAAAAAGATGTGAAAATTGACTGAAATACACAAACATTAGAAAAAGGTAGCCCACTGTTCCTATCCTTGTGTATACTGCTAGAAAATTCTACTGCTTATTAACTAGTAACTGTTTTCCCTATTCACTAAACAAATACTCAGTGCTTAACCCATGCCAGGATGTCATATTATAGGGACATACCAGAAGGAAAAAACCAGCATCATCCTCATCAGTGTGGAGCAAATTGGGTAAAATCTACACTGACCAAGTAATAATGCAAAAATGCACAATCATAAAAGGACAGCCTAATTAATACATAAAGTGTAGTTTATTATTATTGTCAGTTCCCATGGATTGTGCTGTTCCCAGGTCTTTTCTGTTTTCTTTAATCCTCTAGGCTATGGTCTGCCTCCTGAGAGCCCTGCTTTTTATATTGATTTTTTAAAGGCTTCTTTACAAACACATTCTTTACATGAGAGGAGGTCTTGTCCAAAGCAACACTGACGATGCCTTTGTTATGTTTCCTGGCATCCTTTACTTACTTCACTGGGCCATTTCTGCAGTTCCAAAGTGGCATTAATGAAGGCTGTTCAAGGACTTTGTGCCTCTCCCAACCAGAGCTCCACTCCAAAGCCAATTTTGGAAGCACACAACATTCTAAGAGGCGGCTGGGAGGCCTCCTTCTGAGGTGACTTATGCCTCTCTGAGAATAAGTTTGGTAGAGACTTAACTTAGATTTAGACAGATTCAGTATCTGTTGTATTATTGTGAATTTTGTTTAAAAGCCCTTGCATTAGTTATTGACTGAAATAACATAAAAGTGAAGAAATGAGAAACGAGGAAAGATGAAAATTATCCACGACAAGTGAGACACGGAGTTATACTTCTTCCTAACACCTTGGCCACGGGGCGTCTGCTGTGAAGACCTCAGCCTATGAATGTGTGTCAAAATGACTATATGTGACAGAGGAGGAGAGCCCTGCTCCTTACCCGGAAGAGGGCCACACGCCCTACTTTCAACTCATATTTTTTCCACACTGTGCAGATAACCGGAGACCTCCACAGAGCCTGGGCATGCCTTGTCACTCAGCTGGCCAGGCCCTGGGGAGATTCAGCTTAATCTCACCAGTGTCACTGAGAAGCAGGTGCGCACTGCTGCGTAGACACGGGCCGATGCCAGACCCAGATGGCGGTGCTGGGAAGATGGGGCTGTGGACGTCTATTGAGGGCAGGTGTAGCCAGTGGGCCACAAGGACCCTGATGGGCTAACCCAGGAGGAAGGAAGTAGGCACCCCCAGGCACGGCATGTTTTGTTGGCCTCTGTACAGGCGAAAACAAACGAGAATAGATCGGATTCCCACCCCTCTCCCTTCTCTGGGCCTGAAGCATGCAGGAATCATTCTCTCTAGATTGCCCATGAGAGGAAAACAGAGGCAGCCAAGACACTGAGAAGGCCAGGCTGTTGTTCCAGCGAGTCAGAGAATTGATGCTGTACACAAAAATAGACAGAGGTAGGAACAGGAGGAGGAGGAGGAATGAATGTTTGCCTCATCTCCGTGAAACCCGAGAGCTCCCCGGAGAACAGGCTCTGATGTGAATGAGGACGACAGAAAGAACATAGAATTATGAAGCTTAAAATTGCTACTTCAGGAGAATGCTAAATTATGAGGAAAATTGGATTAGCGAAGGAGAGGTGGATTTGAGAAATCCTTCCAGAATGTAAGGGCAAGAGTAGGCGATGGATGTTGTGCAAGGAAAGAGGAGCGGAGGGACACTTAGGGGCACCTCGCATCTGTGTAACTCCTTCTGTGTCTGGGGATAGGATGCAGTTCCAATCAAATGCCCCAAGGGACGGATGGCATTTTCAAACAGGATAATGTTGCTCCAGAGATCTTCTGGGAGAATAAACGAACAGGGAAAGGCAGCAAGGTGGTTGTTGAACACTGCTGTAGTTAAAGAAGATGCTAGGAATGAATTCGTACTGCACAGCCAAAATATATTGAGAGACCAGTGGAAGAAAAGGTTTAATGGAAGAGGACGTGAACTCCAGAAACCAGCTTTTGTGTTGAGGAAAGGGTGGATTGCTTAGCAAGTGGAGGGTAATTTATAACAAACAGAAAAACAAGTCCTGATGAGTTGAGATGATCATGTGTTAAAATAAAATTTGAGGCAATTAAGGAACTAGCTGACCTCAGGATAGAGAGGTAAAAATGATACAAGACATGGGCAGAGATTGTATAAAAAGGAAGCCAGGCATTGTAAATTAGCCAAGGCATGAATGCTGTCTCAAACAGGAGAGTGTCTGTAGGATGTGTATTAGACATGAAGGTAATACTCATAAAACATTGCATTTTAGACAGCAGAACAAGCACGATAAGGACAGGCAATTAGCAAACAGAGGTTCAAACGTGCAAGCCGACAGAGAACAACATCTATCAGCAAAGTCTCCCGAGGAGAGGGGTGGATGATGGACTGAAGAAACCTGCTCCCAGGGAGCTGTCCACAAGGGCATTAGGAAGATGTGTGCTACCATCAGGAACTTAGAAAGCACAGTTCTTCTTCTCCATAGAGTCTGATTAAAGGGAAATTATTTTAAATCACTTTCTGGCCAGGCTAAGAATAAATGGCAGTTAAAAACATTACGATTGAGGACGTGGGGGCTGCAGACACAACTCAGTAGGAAATAGTTGGCTGTGTAAGCATAAAGGCCCAAGTTCGAATCCCTACACCCAGACAAAAGGCCTGGCATGGTCATGTGTGCCTGTAACCCCACCTCTGGGTGTGTAACCCCATCTAAGTGGTGCAGGAAGATCGCTGGAGTTTGCTGACTGCCAACCTAGCCAGGAAAAGTGAAAACAAGCCAAAATAAAAAGTGATGAATTTTAGATTCCGCAAGAGAACCAATCTCAAAGGAAGGACAAAAACTGATGGAAAGTCTGACATTTGGCATCCTCCGATGACCATCATGGACATGAGTGGGTATGCACACTCACGTGTGTTGCACACTACACACACATACACACACACACACAAGTGCACAGGGAGTAGTGCCAATATTGGATAAAATGCACTTGGAGGTAGATAAAGAAAATATGACAATATAAACAATGGACTTATATTGATCCATGAAATAGAAATAAAATATTCCCCGGGCAGGGATATAGATGGAACTGGAGATCATCATGTTTGGTGGGCTAAGACAAACTCAGGAAGACTAAAGCTCACACATAGGCATGTGCACATGCATGCACACACTTACAATGTGAAAGAAGAAGGAACACACTTTAAGATGAGGAAGGGGAATCAGTGGGTGGGAATTGGGGATAAAAGAGCATATTGAGGGTGAATACAAACAAAACACTCTGAAATGTTTGATGAAAATACCCCTTTTGTTTGTTTGTTTTGGATTTTTGAGACAGGGTTTCTCAGTAGCTTTGGAACCTGTCCTGGAACTAGCTCTTGTAGAATAGGCTGGCCTCAAACTCACAGAGATCCACCTGCCTCTGCCTCCCAAGTGCTGTAGTTAAAGGCGTGTGCCACCACCGCTCGGCGATGAAAATGTCTTAATGAAGTCATGACAAATAAGTATTGACTGATATTATTTTATACCATTCAATGTAAATGGTTTTTTATAGTACTATTGCAACAATGTTAGTTCTTCATTGAATAATATGTGCAAACCTATAGACTTGAAGTTTCTCCTTGAAGGGCCGGGCTCTTGGGAGATGATGGTCATGGCTGATCTTAATCCATGCATGTAAAGTTCTAGCTCCCCAGATAATGTTCTGAGATGACACTGCAACCCAACCACAACTCCAGACACTCAACGACGTTAGCAACTTCTCCTGAGGCTCAGGAATCATCCAATGATCATTCTAAATCTTCAATTTTTTCATGTGCTTTTACAAAGGAAGTCCAAGCTCCCTGCTGTGGTTTCCAAGGCTCACAAGTAACTTGATCTCTCTGAATCTGCCTGGCACTCAGCCCCTTATTCTCTCTCCCCTCCATCCCAAGGACCTTTTTGCTCTTTTCTAATGTAAATAATCCCCTTTATAAGTTTGAACTTGATTCTTCAGACTATATATGATACTCAATTTACTAAAATTTCTGTTAAAGAATCAACTCAATTAATGTATCTTACATAATTGGAATTGTATACATTCTCACGCTTGCTGGGCGGTGGTGGCACATGCCTTTAATCCCAGCACTCAGGAGGCAGAAGCAGGTGGATCTCTGTGAGTTTGAGGCCAGCCTGGTCTACAAGAGCTAGTTCTAGGACAGGCCCCAAAGCTACAGAGAAACCCTGCCTTGAAAAACAAAAAAACAAAAACAAATCTCATGCCATGTTAGTCATTTAAAATAATAAATAAATATTTAAATACAAAGAGGCCCAATTTGGTCTCATCTAAGCCTAGCTTACCCTCCCTGTTTGCTGATCCTCCATCAGCAATAGATCAGACATTACAAAGCAAACACATAGTCTCTGGAAGCAAGGAGTGGACTATCTTAAAAACACACATTAGCTTGTTAGGAATGGTCACAGATGGCTCTTGTACTGACCTTTCAAAGCAGAGCTGAAATCACACACTTTAGGACTGAAGAAACATCACCATAAAATCTTTCCCACACTTTCTCTTGATGATTAAAAAAAATATGCTAACACATTTAAAAATATGCAATACCCAAAATCTATTCTTAGCAATCCAAGGGCACAGTCTGTTGTCACTAACAACAGTTACCTTGCTGTACGGCAGGTCTGTTGAATAGATTTCTTCTAACTGAAAAATTTTCACCGTTAACAAGCATCTCTCTAACTTCCTCCTGCCAAAGTTCAAACATGTCACAAGTGCACACTCACCCTCCTGACCGCCAGCAATCTAAGGCACACCAGGACCCTGGAACCCAGTCCACATACAAAAGCCTCACTTCTCCAACTATCGAATCACTGGGCCCCTCTATTTATACCAGCATGATTGGTGAGCTGCCTCTTCTTTACCTCTGGCCATTTCCCACAAGTGAGAACTAGTCCTTTGAGTATGGTTTCTGACGTTTAGGGCTCATCAAGTCCTGGTACTAAGCAACTGTGTCTCTCTTGGGCTCGGAGCTCTTGGTCCCTTTTCTTGCCTAATGACATGCAGGACAACTTGTGCTTACTTAATCTGGTCCTCTCTGAATTCCTGGGACACTAGGAAAAGCAGACCCTTGGGTCTTACTTGTGGGAACTGTGTCATTGTCTATACCTCCTCGCTCCCATTGGGGTGTCTTTCAGAGACCCACTGACTACTCCTTTCAAATAAAATCTTGCCTCAGTATTTCTTGGATCAGGCAGTCAGGAAACTGAGAAAGAATTCTCCACTTTCTTTTTCTGTCTGTTCTCCTTCTCTAAATGTCCTGTTTGCTGTAGCCTGCAGGGTCAGATGGAGAAGTCAGCTTCCTCTTGCTCAGCACACACTGGTTCTCTCTGTCTTTTTCTTTACCCAATACTCAATTCCTGTTTCCATTTGGCCTTGGTGATCTTTCCCCTGTCACTTTTCCTTGCCTTCTCAGGAGACAGCCTTACTAGTCTGGTATATATTTGTTCTGTTTCACTATTGACTGCCCTCAGTTGTCAGCCACCTGTGTCTCCTGGTAAATCAGATAGAAAGAGGGTGTCAAGGTGATGCTTCGGTGATGGGAAAGGAACAGGTGCTTTAAGTTCTTGTGTGCTCCAGGGAGTCAATTGGATCCACCTTGGACATCATCTTGCCAGTTCCAAGAGACACTGAATAGCCCCACAGAGCATGGATAGTGAAGTGAAACAGCCAGATACCCCAGGATGTGACCAGCACCCCAACTTTCTTAGGTCCCCCAAAGATGGTTGATACCCCATGAAGTCAGCAGGAAGCAGTTTTGAGAACATGACATTCTCATCCTGCTACCCCTTTCTAACTCCTTGCTATGGGACAATGGTCTTGTACCCTGTAAAGATTTGTCACTTGTATTGGTTTAATAAAATGCTGATTGGCCAGTAGCCAGACAGGAAGTATAGGTGGGACAACCAGAAACAGGAGAATTCTGGGAAGATAAAAGGTTCAGTCTAAAGTCATCACCCAGATACAGAGGAAGCAAGATGAGAATGCCTCACTGATAAAAGGTACCAAGCCATGTGGCTGACACAGACGAGAATTATGGGTTAATGTAAGATGTCAGAGTTAGTTAATAAGAAAGACTGAACTACTAGGTCAACCAGTTTATAATTAATGTAGACCTTTGTGTGTTTCTTTGAAACTGAGTGTCTGCAGGACTGGGTGGAACAGAAACTTCTGTTAATAACTCCTCACTTTTTTTTGATAAGGAAGAGGGAGGAATGTTAGATTCAGGCATTTGTATTGGCTTGCCCTTGGGGTCCTGACAGGATACATCCTCAGCTGCAACCACTGAGAGCACCTCCTGTTCACATTCACTATGTTTGCTTTTAAAAGTTGGGCCCTACCCACCTCCCATCTCTTTCTCTTTCTCCCTCTCTCTATTTCTCTCTTTCTCTTTCACCACTCTTGTTCCCAGGCACTGTCTCTGTCCCTTCTCTCTCCTCTTCCAATAAGCCTCCTCTGTGAGTCTTTCTTTTTTTTGTCTTTCTGGGTCTGGGTTACCTCACTCAATGTGATGTTTTTTAGCTCCATCCACTTGCCCACAAATTTTAAGACGTCATTTTATTTTCTGCTATGTAGTAATCCATTGTGTAAATGTACCACATTTTCTTTTCTTCAGTGGAGGGGCATTTAGGTTGTTTCCAGGTTCTGGCTATGACAAGCAATGCTGCTATGAACATAGTTGAGCACAAGTCCTCGTGGTATGATTGAGCATACTTTGGGCATATACCCAAAAGTGGTATTGCTGGGTCTTGAGGAAGGTTGTTTCCTAATTTTCTGAAAAATCACCACACTGATATCCAAAGCAGCTGTGCCAGTTTGCACTCTCACCAGCAATGGAGGAGTGTTCCCTTTTCCCCACATCTTCTCCAGCATAAGTTGTCATCAGTGTTTTTTTTCTTGGCCATTCTTACAGGTATAAGATCGAATCTCAGACTTGTTTTGATTTGCATTTCTCTGTTGGCTAAGGATGTTGAACATTTCCTTAAGTGTCTTTAAGTCATTTTAGATTTCTCTGTTGAGAGTTCTCTGTTTATGTCTGCACCCCATTTTTATTGGATTATTTGCTCTTTTGATGACAAATTTCTTGAGTTCTTTGTATAGTTTAGAGATCAGCCTTCTATCTGATGTGGGGTTAGGCCTCTGTCCCAGGAAAACTGCTTCACTCAGGAGGCCTGTGGTGGTTTGAATAAAAATGATCCCCAAAGATTCATATATTTGAATGTTTGCCTCACCCCCCCCCCGTTGGGACTGTTTGGAAAGGATTAGGAGGAATGACCTTGTTGGGGGAGGTATGCTACTGGGGGTGGATTTTGAGGTTTTCAAAGCTCTTACCATTTCAGCTTTCTCTCTCTCTCTCTCTGCCTGGTGCCTGTGGATCAGATGTGAGCTCTCAGCTATCGATCCAGCTCCATGCCTGATTAACAATTTCCATGATCCCCTTCATGATGGTCATGGGATCATCCTCTGAAACTGTAGGGTCCCGTTAAATGATTTCTTCTATACATTGCCTTGCTCATGGTGCTTTGTCACAGCAATAGAAAAGTAGCTAAGACACAGCCTTTCTATGTTTCTTGGCAGGCACACCTCTATCCACCAACCTCTGGGGCTGGAGCAGTGAACTAGATGGTCATCAGGAAGGACTGGCATGGATTATAGCTTGTGCCTACGTCATCTTGGGACAGGTTCTTTGGTGGTACCACCTCACCTTACTTGAGGGACAGGCAAGGGTATAGCCACATTTCTTATCATTTTAGATACATTTTCATTTTGATTTATGAAAATTAGGCAGATGCCAGAAAAATTATGGATATAGCTGCAGGTAGAAGAAGTAGCTTGAAACAGAAGTGTGGTCGTAGCATGCTCTAGGCTCTGGAGCCAGCTGGCTTGGGTCAGCAACCAGGGTCTGCCTGTATTCTTTGTATGTGAATCATTACTAGTAATAGCGGTGTGTGTCTAGGCCTCACAGAGTGGCTTTGGGTTCATGGTGAGAACATAATACCACATTGAAGACAATGTCTGGCATCTCGAGCTCCCTGCTGGCTCCAGAATACAAGAGTAAACCTCAAAGAAGCCATCGAAAAATCAGGAGAAGGTTTTCATGACTTTGGATATTTCAGTGAAACTTGAGGGGCGTGTTTCTATCACTGTGATGGGAACAGTTTACTACGAGGAAAGAAACACTTGGTGAAAGGCTCACAATAGGTATTTCAGAGTTTGGATAATCAATGCCCCTCAAAAAATACTGTGTTATCACAGGCTTGGCTCCAGCCTATGGTACTACTGGGAGTTGGTAGAAACTGTAGAGGGAGTTCTTGTAGGAGGAAATTAGGTTATTGGAGGAACACTCTTAAAGGGGAGATTGGGGCCCTAGTTTCTTTCTGTGTCTCTTTTTGCTTCCTGGATACCAAGGGTGTACAGGCTTTCTCCACAAGTCACCGTCTCATTACAGGCCCAGAGCAGCACAACTGAGAGACTATGGACAAATCCTGAAGACTGTGAGACAAAATAAACCTCTCTTCTTTTTAAATTGCTATCTCAAGTGACTGCACAGAATCCACATGAAGGTCTTAGGTGCCCCACAAAAAACAACTGTTGTTCGCCTGGGTAAACACAAACAAATACTGTCCACCAAAAAAAACAGAGCAATAAGAAGGATTGTGTGAACAAATGGAGAGCAACATCAGACAGTTCTGGTGGTGTCAGCATCAGGAGAGACAGAGGGAAGAGACCTGGGGAGAAACAGGAATGTTTCATTTTGTTTAAAGGAATATCCATGTAAGAAATTTGGCTTCTACAAACCATCATCTACACAAACAACAACTTCAGAACACATGAAGCAACAACTATTAGAGACAAAAGGAGAAATGGCCAGGGCAGCAAGAAGAGGGTATTGTGCTTTGACTGTAACAGGCTGTGCGTAAAGGGCAGACAATGCGCAACTACGTGGAAGATGCAGGGTTTCATAATCCCCTAGGAAACATGGCAACTGGGGAACAGATGTGGTACACTTTCTTTGAAAATTTGTTTAAAAAATAATTATAGACTACCTGGGAATAAAAATGGAAGCTCACGTCAAAGCCTGTGATATGAATCCAAATCTTGATTCAAAGAAGATTTTGTTAATCAAATGCCATATGTTAATAAAACATAAGTAGCCCTTATTATCCATGAAACAACATAGTGTTAGCCCACAAAACAAAAACAATTTCAGAGACAGCAAGTACCTAATATTACTCTGACAGAAAAGGAATTTCTTTGTCCCACTCCAAAGTGCAGCATCAATAAAGAAAATAACTTTTGGTTCTCTGAATGAGCCAAGATAGACAAATCTTTTAGAACTATAATGAGGAGAAAGAGAAAAATAGCCGTACACTGCATCTGCCATAAAAGTGCACAGTTATAGACAAAGAAGGGATTTTTAGACAATGAAAATCACTATATACACATTTACAGCAACACATTTGTTCGTGGAGGTGAATATGCGCCCTGCAGAGGCTGGAGAAAGGGGCAGAGCAAGAGGAGCTTGAGTAGGCAGAATGCTTGAAAGACACCGAGTCAGCAAGGTCAGCTTCCAGAAGAGAACCCAAGAGGCTCAGTTATTTCCTTAGTTTGTTTATGTTGGTGCTGGAAGATTGAGCCCAGGGCCTCAAGTCTGCTAAGT